>NW_028274813.1:109649310-109951411 GCF_037043125.1 Eumetopias jubatus
GCAAGCTGGAGAGGAACCTGGCTAACGAGAGTTTCGTCCAAGGGTCTGGGCCTCTACGCAGCTCCCGCCCATGACTGCCACATGGGACCAGAGCTCCAGGTTGCCAGATTTCTTTTTTTTTTTTTTTTTTTCGGGTTGCCAGATTTCTTACCCTTCCAATCCAGAAGCTGGGTTTCCATAAAAAAGGTCCAATTTTCAAAGCCTCACTCGGGCCAAACGACATGCATCTGTGGGCCAGGTTCAGCCTGATGAACGGCCGACCAGGTCTGTTTGCTCCGAAAAGAGCATGGGCCTTGGGGTTAGGCCAGCTGAGTTTGCATCTCACCTGCCCTGCTCTGATGTGGGGACCTGCACAAGTGATTTAATCTCCCGGCCTCTGTCTTCTTATCTGTGGATAAGAATGGCTATCTTGCAGGGTTGTGCTGGGATTAAAGATAACGCTTGCCGGAATCCCCCTGCAGGGAACCAGTGACTAGCACGTGGTAAGTGATCCGCGCGCTTATCTGGCCCTCTTATCTTCAGCACGTTCTCAGGCAGTGTTTTCCAGAAATGCCCTCTTTGGCATCTTTCCTCTTAGAAACCACCTCCCTTGGTTTGGGAGGAAGACATGGACCGTCTGTTACTTTGGATCTGGGACTGACCAGATTTGCAGCTTGCTGTCCGAATGTGCTTGAGGATGGGCCTTCGTCCCCAAGGGGAGTATTAAACAGGTACATGTGAGTACACCCCCAGTCTCCCATTCCGTAGGAAACACAGGCTGGGAGGAAGGGAAGGGCTCACCGGGCCACCTAGCATGTTAGTGGTAGAGCTAGGACCACAATTACAGCTTCATGGCCCCCAGCCCAGTGTTTTCTGTCTTTTAGCTATGGTTGGTTCTCTAGAATTGAGGAGGGGGCTCAGGGAGGGTCTGGTTTCTCTCCCAGAGAGAGGGTGCTGTCGGGCTGCATCCTGGGGAGGTGGAGCCTGGGAAGCCAGCCCCTTTGGAGAAGTTCAAGCCTGTAGACGTGGCAGATGCTCCTGCAAGCTCTCTCGAGCCTTGGAACCGCCGAGCTGGGCGGGAGAGCCCGTGAGCAGAGTCTGGCCTGGGCCATCTCTGGCCCCGGGCCCTCCAGTCTTGCCTGTTCTTCTCCTGATGCTTTGCACTGTTCCCCTTCCTGGGGCCTTGGATTCCCTCTGCCTCCTCAGCCCATGGGCACGCTAGTTAAGAGCCAGGACGGCCCTGTCTTTTTTTTTTTTTTTTTAAGATTTTATTTATTTATTCGAGAGAGAGAGAGAGCATACTCACGAGTGCACAAGCAGGTGGAGGGGCAGAGGGAGAGGAAGGAACAGACTCACTGCTGAGCAGGGAGCCCGACGTGGGGCTCTATCCCATGACCCTGAGATCATGACCGGAGCCGGACGCAGATGCTTAACTGACTGAGCCCCCCAGGCGCCCCGCGAGGCCCTGTCTTGATCATCTCGGTGCTTCCTGGGAAAATCGCGTGCCCAGGGGGACCTAGTGGGTGCCCACTGAAAGCCGGCTGAATGCGGTTACAGGGGAGGAGGAAGAGTTGACTCCCCAGCTACGGAACGAGCAAACGCAACTTGAAAACAATACCACCGACTGCCTGCAAGGTAGTGGTGAGGCCGATGTATACAACCACTGCCAGCAGTGTTCTTGTTTCATCTCCTTAGTCATCAGTTGCACAAGAGATACGATACTCATGCCTTTTGACCTTGTACTTCTACTTCTGGGAATGTGCAGATGACCCCTGTTTCCCTTAGTTCCCTTCTTTCTTCCCTGTGGCTCCACCTATGATTTGAACAACCTTTCCCTTTTTTCTCCTTCCCCTTAGGGGAAGGCTTCTTGAAGCGCTTTTGCTGTTCTTGTCCAACTGCTTTTAAAGGAACATTGACTCAAGAGCAAGGCTGGCACTTTTGAGCCCATTAACATAAGGAAGGCACGAGACCACAGCCTTGGGAGTTCTGGAGGCCCTGCCATGCCGGGGGTGGGGGGGAGCTGCTTTTCCCTTCCGTTCCTGAGGCCGCCCCTGTGCTTGGGGGGGCAGCTGTGCGTTGTCCCCTCTGTGCCCGCTCTCCCTTCCCCCTCCCGAAATCTCATCTGTCTCCCAGCACATGAGAGCCTTGAAGGTCTCAGTTGAGGGGGGCCCGTGATTTTCCTCCTTTGGGAGCTGGTCTCATGGGATGGCTTCTGGGGAAGGAGAAGGGAGGATGTGCTGCATAAGCATCAGGCTTGGGTGCAGGAGGCAGGTGTGCCCGAAAAGGCACGAAGTACATTTCCAAGTAGTTTCAAAGGAGCGGGGCTAAAGTTCGCTGTGAACCAAAGGGGCCCCATCAGAGAAGAACCCGAGGTGAGATTCACAGCATAGCTCACAAGATTTGTCTGGCATCTTGTTGTCACCTCAGATTCTCTTGTTGAACCCGGGACAGCTTCTGATCAGACTTGTGTCTTACAAATAAACCAATGGGCATGCTTCTAGGCCCCCCAAGGAGTGGTTTTGTGAGGCAGGGTTTTCCAGTGAGGTCACCTAGGAGGCTCCCTGGCTCTATGCCACGTGCATCACGAAGGCTTTCTTCCTCCACGGACACTGCTCAGGGGCTATCGATCTCATTCTGTTTCTCAATTTTTCAAAAAGCACTGTTCTTTTTCTATAGACATCTACCATTTGCTTCCAATTGCTACAGAGTCTTCTGAAGTCTACACCTGCTACATCCTCCTTATTCTCTACACTACATCACCCTGCACCACGGATGTCTGTGTGGGCATCCTCGGATGTGCACTGCGTGGATCCCTTGTTGAGCAGTCAAGGAGAGCCAGAATCTCCAACCACCTTTGAGAAATTTGACCGTTAGCATGTTGGTGTTGGAGGGGGCTTTCAGAGATGGTTTCTTCCAACTGGTCCATTTTCCAGATGAGAATTCTCAGGATCCGAGAGGGGAGGTGACTTGCCTCTGGGCCTCCACGGAACTGGTAGCAGAACCAGAGCGACAGTCTGGTCTACTTGCTCCCCGTTCCCAGTTTGGATAATTGCAGGAGTGGCAACCATGTAAAAGGGGAGTGAGAGAAGGTACAGGGGTTCACAGATTCCAGGGCAGGGCGGGAGCTCCGCTGGATGGCAGGAAGGGGGACGGATGAAGGTCATAGAGCATTCACGCTCATCTCTCTTATTAAGGAAGTGGGAAGCTGGTGCATGCTGCCTGGTTACTGAAGGCAAGGAAATGCTGTGTGTGTGTGTGTGTGTGTGTGTGTGTGTGTGTCTGTGAGAGAGAGAGAGAGAGAGAGAGAGAGACAGAGCACTCCTGCAAAGCCAGTGATTGCAGCAATGATGTTGCTTCCGCAGAGAAGAGCACACAACTATGGAGCCGGGGCAGAAGGAAGATGGAGAGGAGCTGCCAAGTCAAGCCAGCTGTCCTCCCAGTGTGGCTTCCGTTTCATGTGCTGCAGCAGGATCGTGAAGCCAGAACTGACTGTGTGTGAGTGACAACTCAGAAGGATCTCTCCTAGACACTTGTCATGTCACCAGGAGATTTGTAGTAAAAATAACAACACAAACTGTGGAGGAATTTGGACTTGTCAAAGGGCCTTCTTATCTCCCATCACATAATTGCAGGTCAGGTTGTAATCTTGCATGCTTTAAAAAAAAAATCGTAAATGTGCTTATTGCCAAAAATCTGGAAAATACAGGAATAATGACGACAATCAAAAACAACCCATAATGCTTAAAGTATTTGTTTTGCACTAAATATTAGAAAATTTGAATCTCTTACTGTTTGATACAAATATATTTTTTCACCAACTATTTTATTGTCACATTTCCCCTTTACGCCTTCAATGTCTTTCAAAGGCGTTATTTTAAAAGACTGTATAATATTCCATCGCGTGACTACTTTAATTCATTAAACCGATCACTTGAAACGTTATGTTGTTGAACATTTACATGGTTTCCAAAATTCTGTGACAAGCATTGTTTTACCCACATAAATCTTTGTGACAAAGTCTGACAATTAGATTCCTAAAAGGGAATTTGCTGTGTCAAAGGGATTTTTTTTTTTTAGAGTTCTTAAAATATAGCACTAAATTGCTTTGTCGTGGACAATGCTACTGCTCTCTATTTGTGCCTACATAGGGTGTATCATTTTGTAAAGTCTTTGCAGATTTCAAAGCTTAAGACTGATTTAGAAATTATTTAGGGTACATTTTTGATTATTTGCATTTCTGTGGCCATTAATTGGCATCTGCCCTGGGAATTTTCCATGTATATTTTGTTCATTTTAGCACTGGTATTTGAATTGTTTCCTTATCAATCTGAGTTTTTATGTAGTAAGATCAGTCCTCCTGTCTTACTGATTGTAAACACTGTCAAGTTTGTGACAAGCCTGTTTAGTTTTGTTTATCACGTTCTTAAGAAATTGGGAGATTTCGGTTTTTCTTAAATCCAATTTTTATCTTTTAATTTCTATATCTTTGATGCTTCTAGCGCTTTTTATCTCTGTTTACAAGAGCTGATATTTACCTTTGTTTTCTTCTAGATTTTTATGGCTTTGCTTTTCATGTGTATCTCTTTAATCTCTGTAATTTATTTTAGTATCAGGGGCAATGTGAAAATCTAAATTCATTTAGTTTTTGTTTTTGTTTCTGAGAGAGGAAGACAGAGAGAGAGGGCGAGCGGGGTTGGGGGCAGAGGGAGAGAGAGAATCTCAAGCAGGCTCCATGCCCAGCACGGAGCTGGACGTGGGCTTGATCTCACGACCCTGAGATCATGACTTGAGCCGAAATCAAGAGTTGGACACTTAACCGACTGAGCCCCCCGGGTGCCTCAATTCATTCAGTTGCTAAATAGTTAAACAATTGCTCCAGTACTAATCAGTTGTTTTTTCTTTCCCTGCTGATGTGAATTATACCTTATCATATGCTGACTTGACTTATGTACCTACCACATTTATATCCTCAGGTCTGCTTTCAAGATATTTTTTTTCTTCCATTGACCTATCTAGTCATTCTTATGCTATGATCACACTGTTTTATAATGATCATAACTTTGTATTGTATTGCATATTTTTGTTTTTGTTTTTTGTTTTGTTTTGTTTCTTTGTTTTTTGGGGTTTCTTCTTTTGGTAAGGAAAGTCTCTCTTCATTAGATTTAATTACCCCAAATTGTTTGGGTCAGAAAGAGAATTATTTTTTTTTCCTGTTTAAGCAAATTGGAGAAAGTAAAGGAGACTTAAAAATAAAAAAGATATTTTGAAAAACTGCATAAAGTCACAACTGACTTCTAATTGATAGGTAATTTATGGATGTCAGCAATTTGTATTCAAAAACAGTCTCTTCTTCATTTTCCCAGATGAAATTTAAAATAATTTAGAAATTCAGAAGAACTTGATCAAGGCCTAGAGTCTATAGCTTTTTTTCTTCTTCTCTTAATTTCATTACAGGTGTACTATTCTGGGGAAGGAAGGAACATCATTGTAGTACTGAAGTTGTCAGCTCCAGGAATATGCTGTATCTCTTTTATTCAAGTCTTTATAGCTCTGAAATGTTCTCTCATTTCTTTATGTTATCCTACACTTTTGTTTAAAGTAATTCACATGCACAGTATTTGTGGTTTTTGATGATTGGGATCCTCCTTTCCAAATGTTATTATTGTTGCTGGTTCTTGTTGGTACACACAAAAAGTAATATTTAAAAAAATATGTCACGTCTTGTCTTATCAAAAAGACAAGAAGTAACAAGTGTTGGCGAGGATGCGGAGAAAGGGGAACCCTGGTGCACAGTTGGTGGGAATGCAAACTGGTGTAGCCACTCTGGGAAACAGTATGCAGGTTCCTCAAAAAATTAAAAATAGAACTACCCTATGATCCAGCAATTGCACTTCAGGGTATTTATCTGAAGAAAATGAAAACAGTGACTTAAAAGATACATATACCTCCATGTTCATTACAGCATTATTCACAATAGGGAAGATGTGGAAGCAACCTAAGAATCCATCAATGGGTGAATGGATAGAGAAGATGTGGTGTATATGTACAGTGGAATATTATTTAGCTGTAACAAGAAATGAAATCTTGCCATTTTCTACAACGTGGATGAAACTTGAGGACATTATGCTGAGTGACCTCACTTATGCGCAGACTCTAAAAAAACCTCAAAAAACAAATAAAAAACCAACAACCCCCCCCACCCCCGCACCAAGCTCGGAGATCCAGAGAATAGCTTGGTGGTTGCCAGAGGTGGGGGGTGGGAAATAGCAGAAATAGGTGAACTGTGTTTTGTTTCTAGTTTAAATACATTGAAAAGGGGCGCCTGGGTGGCTCAGTGGGTTAAGCATCTGCCTTTGGCTCAGGTCATGATCCCGGGGTCCTAGGATAGAGTCCCATGTTGGGTTCCCTGCTCAGCAGGGAGTCTGCTTCTCCCTCTCCCTTTGCCCCTCCCCCTGCTCTTGCTCTCTCTCAAATAAATACTTTAAAAATAAATAAATAAAATATTCAAACAACCACTGATGTCTAATTGTTAGGCAATTGGCACATGTCAGCAATTCACTTTCAAAACCAGCAATTCATATTCAAAAATTTGGCTTGGAGAAAAAAAATATTTCTTTTGCATTTAGTTACTTCAGTATCATTAGTTCCAATAGGTTTTCAGTTTTTTTTGTTTTGTTTGTTGAGAAATTTTTCAGGGAGGCAGTTAGATCATCAGATAACTGTATCTCCTCCCTTTCCGCAGCCAGAGCTCTCATGCCTTTTCATGTCTTCTTGTATCTGTTAGGGCTCACAAGCCCGTGTTAAATAATGGCAGTGGTTTCGGGGTCATTGCCTTTTCTTTGATTTTTTTAACTTAGTTTTTTTTTTTTTTCTTTTAGGAGAGCACATGAGTGAGAGTTGGGGTGGGGGAGGGGCAGAGGGAGTCAGAGAGGGAGAATCTTAGGTAGGCTCCATGGGGCTCAGTCTCAGGACCCTGAGCTGAAACCAAGAGTCGGACGATCAACCGACTGAGCCACCCAGGCGCCCTGGACTTTTCCTGGATTTTGATGGAATACTTCTAGAAGTTTTTCACCAATAGGTATCATGTTGACTGATTTGAGAAATCTTTTTTTTTTTTAAACTCGAGATAGGGAAGCATCTTATTTCTAGTTTACTTAAAATTTGATTTTAAATGAGATCTTTCTGTTGCACTTTAATGAATATCCCTTTCTATCTCTTTTAAAATAGTCCTGTGGCTTTTCTCCTTTAACCTATTGGTATGATATCTTATATTAACAGATTTCCTAGCACTGACTCATATCCACATTCCTGGAATAAAAGTTCCTTGATCATGGCCCATTAATGCTTTCATTCAAAGCTGGTTTTGCTTTGGATTTTTGTGTCCATAGAAGAGGTTGTTTAGAAGTCAGGATCTGGAATGAGGATGCCTGGCTTCGAATCCTGGCTCTGCTACTTCTGGCCGTGAGCCCTTGGGCAAGTTCCTTCCCTCTGATCCTCCACAGAAACGAGAGAGCCCTTGCACCCAGCTTGGCTCATGAGATCGTAAAGATTACACGAGAACAGTGTATGCAAAGATCTCCAACATCTGTCTCACCTAAACGCAATAACCCTATGAGTTAGGCATTACCGCCTTCGTTTAACAAAATAAGAAACCGAGGCTCAGGTTAAATAACCTGTTCAGATTCACACAGTTGGTAGATTGCTGAAGAGATATGTTTTATCCACTTGTCCTCACTGTCTCGGTAAGGGGACCCATCTGCAGTTCCTCAAGGAGCCAGCTTGACATCTGCCTGCCTTCTATATGCAACTCCCTTTGTTCTGAAGGACCCTCTTTCCTTTATCTGGAGAACGGCGTGTTCTTCAAGACCCAGGTCAAACATCTCCACTGTGAAGCCTTTGTTCCTCGTCTCAAAGATCCAGGTACTTCGTCCTGCAGTCCCAAAGCTTCTCATACTTAGAGCACTGCACTTGTCACTCCCACTTTGCAGGGTAATCATCTTCCCCGGGGTCTCGGTGCCCCAAACACGCTGCCTCCCGAGGAGGCTTCACCCCCATCTGCCGCTGGACCCCAACCAAGAAGCCGTGTGGCATGGCAGAAAGCATGTTTTGGACTGCCTGGCGCCTAAGTCTTAACTCTACAAACCCTGGTGTCTGGGCTCTTTTTTTCTCTGAGTCTCGGTTTTCTCTTCTGCCCGTAGGACTCGCATCCCCAGCCTCACAAGACGGTTGTGGAGATGCATGAGGGTAAAGCCCTCTGCCCCATTCCTAACACACAGTAAGTGCTCAGTCAACATCGCCCGTTCACCTTTCCTCTCCTCGGACGCCCCCCTTCCCCATGGAAGAGCTATAAGCTTCTAGAGCAGGAGGAAGTTCTCATGCATGCCTCTCTGTCCTCTAGTGCCTGGCACAGCCAGACTAGAAATACTTCTTGACCGAGTCTCCTCCCAACCCTGTGAGAGAGGTAGGGCTTTGGGTGCCCAGAAACCGAAGTCCCCAGGAGAACATGACCAGCTCGAGATCATAGAGGGGCATAGCGAGACAGCCCCAGGCCCCAAATTCCTTGACGTGACTTCTTTTCAAGGACATGGGTTCTCGGCCCACTGAGGACACACTGCCAGAGGATCATTTCTCAACCTGCGCCCCCTGGAACCGCATCGATAGGTAAATACTGAAAGAAGGTTCTCAGGGTAGAATACAAGGGGCTGAGCAAAAGTCTCCCTCCGTTCTGGAGTTTACTTACGTTGCCCTTGTGCAGTCGGAGGGGGGCGCGCAGGGAGGGGGTCAGCCAGTCCTGGCACTGAATCCTGGTCCTGCCACTTAGCTGGGGGTGAGTATCATCAGCAACAGAGTCAGGAGTTTTGTTGGGCTCATTGTTTTCCAAACTTAGCAACGTAATCAACAAGAGCCAGAACAAACCACCAACGCCAAGGGCCGTACTGGTCTAAGAGGCTAAGGGGAAGTATTTCTATTCCTGGGTTATACTTGAGGAAACCAAGGCACCGAAGTGACAAGTAGGTCACCTGGATTTACAGTTGTGCACAGATTTGCTGCTTGGCAAACGCAGGCTGCCTGGCTGCAAGAGCTACGTTGATTTTTTTTTTTCTTCCTGTTTTTGAGGGATAGGCTAGAGTTCTGGGAAAGAGTGGCACCCTCGCTTGCTGCCAAGTGTGTCTCCTCGGTCCAGAGTTAACAAGGGACTCTGCAGAGGTCCAAGAATCAAACAGCACCTGGGGGCAGTTTGTGGCCGGCCTGGAGGCTGGGTGTCCCTCCGGCCTGGGGGCCTGGCTTAGGATCCCAGCTCTCAGACTAGCACTGAGGCCTGGCCCGGGGCAAGCCACTGAACTCGCTGGCCTCAGTTTCCTTGTCTGTGAAATGGGAACGATCATGAGGTGCTGGAGTTGTCTTTGACCTCCCTCTGTGTTTCACGCCCCTGCCTCCAGTTGCGACCGGGTCTTGGCAAGTTCGCATGGGGAGGCGAGCCCTCTGTCCTGCCATCCTCCCTCTCCTCTGTCACCCACCTCGTTCCTGCCAATATCTTTCCAGGGCTCCGCTCTCCCAGGAACGATCTGCGGGCCACACTGCCTCCTCTGCAGGGTCCCATTCCCTGGCCCAAGCACTCAGCAATCCCCCACCTCCTCCCTGGCCCTGATACCACGCCAGTGTGCATGCACACATGGATGAACACACAGAGGACCTTGCTTCGGGTTCCTCCACAGGCAGAGCCAAGGACTCCAGCAACCGTGTTCACTGGGGTGGTATCCCCAAGCCACCGGCGGGGAGTGGAGAAGCAACCGTGGAGCCGAGGCACCCAGCATAGGCTGGGGCAGTGACCACTGCGGACCCTGAGGCTCCATCCTGCCAGGGCTAGAGTGTAGAGCCCCGTCCGAGCCACACCATCTGAGCGGGCAGCAGGCCGGGGCAATATTGCCCCTCCTCCTGTGAACCATCGCCTGCCATCTTCTCCCAGGGATGCTAAGTCCTGCACTCCTGGTCTTCTTGTGCCTGGGTGGGGCAGGCTCCAGTGGCCACAGAAAGCTCACAGTGGAAGGAATTCTGACGCTGGCTGATGGAAGTTGGCAGGGCCGGGGACGGGACAAGGCGCAGACAGACAGCACCAGCCTCACCAGTGGCCTCACACTTGGGCGGGCATCAGCATCCCGCGGAGGGCGAGATAGAACCCAGATTCCTAGGCCCACTCCCAGAGCCTCTGCTTCCATAGATCTGAGCTGCGGCCCTAGAATTTGAGTTTCTAACAAGTTCCCAAGTGCGGCTACAGCTGTTGGCCCAAAGACCACGCTGAGAACAACTGTGCCCCCACCGCCGGCCACTACTCTACCGAACAAAGTCCGAATACCTCTGCTTAGTGTTCAAGGCCGTCTCTCACCTCCCCAGGCACACCTGACGTGCTCTCTCCCACAGGCCCCACAAACACACATGGCGTTTTGTACTGGAAACTGCTCTATTATTTCTGGCCTCTATATCTTCGCTGACTCTGTTCTCTGCTGGAACATTCTCTCTCTGCTGCATCTCCCTGTTGGGATTGTACCCATCCTTTAACTGCAATGTCTTGCCTTTTCCCTTTAGCTTTGCCACCATCCCAGTTGCTCGTGTGCTCACTTGCGCGAGGTCGCTCTCTCTCTCTCTCTCTCTCTCTCCCCTTTCTCTCATAGCCTCTTATCTGGGCCTCTTCAATAGCACTTACGGCTGTTTACCTTGTATCTCAAGAAATCAAGTGCTTATTTTATCTTCTTAATAACGATCTACCAACCACTTTGTCAAAGGAGGTCTCTTTTGATTTTTAAAATCACCCCAGAAGTTAGGGAAGTTGAGTGGTATTATTAGCTCTGTTTTGAAAATGAGGTTCAGAGAGGCCGAGTAGCTAACTCAAGGCTACCCAGCCAGAAAGTGCTGGGTCAGGCCTTGACTTTGGGTCTTCTAGGTGGAAATTGGGCGTTCTGCTTTCCTGTTGTCTCTTTCCTCCTCTACCGTCAGCCCTTGGCGGGGGGGATGGGGTGCACCTTCAGCCAGCATCTGTTGGGTGGGTGGATGGGTGCATGGGCTGGAATATATTGGCATCTTTCTCTGAGTTGTTCCCAGAATAGTCTCTCATAGAAAAGCTTGCGGACAATATGTCATAAGTCCTTGGGGTTGTCTCAGAGAAGAGCCGCCCCTCTGCCCCTCTATAGAGGGCCCAGAAATAGCTAAGAATCTACACTCCGTGTTTGGGCCCAGACCCCCTTTTACCCGGGCTATGCTTGGTCCTGGGCCAACAGCTCCAGCTCCGATACCAATTCTGACGTGCAGGGTTTTCCCTCGCCATCAAGCAGTTCCCCGATACCAGAGGGCCCTACAATTCAACTCACTTCCAACACTATCTACCTGGAGATAGGGTCAAGATCCTACGGGTGCAGGGCTCTGTCCTACAAAACGCCCCCCACCCTCCACTTCAGACACCAGTGACAAGTCCTGGCTGTCACCGGGGCTTCTGACCAACCAGCTATAGATCAGAAGTTCTTGTGAACCCCCCCACCCCCCCCGCCTTGGGTTTGATTAATTTGCTAGAAGCGGCTCACAGAACTCAGAGAAACATTTTCCTTACTAGATTATATAACTTGGGAACAGCCAGATGGAAGAGACGCACAGGGCAAGATGTGGGGAAGGGCTCGGAGCTTCTGTGCCCTCTGAGCGCACCCCCTCCCCTAATTCTATGCGGTTATCAACCCAGAAACTCTCTCAACCCCCCACCTATTGGGGTTTCATGGAAGTTCCATTACATAGGCATTGTTGATTAACTCCTCAGCCATTGACAGTTGCTTCCACCTCCAGCGCCTCTCCCCTCCATGGAGGTCCGGGAGTGGGACTGAAAGTTCCAACCCTCTCATTTCCTGGTTGGGTCCTTTGGCAACCAGCTCTCGACCTTAGCTTCCCTAGGTCCTTTCCATTTTTATAAGTCACCTCATTGACATAACAAAAGACACTTTTATGGTTCTCCTCACTTAGGAAATCACAATGGCTTTAGAAACTCTGCCTGAAACAGATGACCAAATATACATTTCTTATTGTCAATCATAGTATCACAGCCTCCCCGAGCTAGCCTTTTCCCTTGCCAATGAGACTAGGAAGCCCCATTGTCCCCGTATCCCTCAAGGTGGCCTCTCATCATCTTCCCACTGTCCCAGATCCACCAACCAGATTCCAGAAAACACGTGGTCACTTCCGGTGAAGAAGAGACTCCAATGATGGCTCACGACAGTGGGCAGCATGTCTCTTTTGGCAGGAACAGGGAGGCTTGGGGAAGGTGAATAGGAGCAAGGGGAAGAAAGAAAGGGTGGCTCAGTGGGCTGTGGCGCATGCTTCCTGCAGTCAGGGGATCATCGGGCTCAGTGTTGCCTCTGATAAATCACTCTCTGAGCCTTCCTCTATGTGGCCTGTCTTGCTTAAAGGGACATCTTAAAAGCCAGATGAGGTGATTGCTCTGAAGCTGGTTTGTAAGTTGGAAGGCCCCTTACAACAATCGTTGGCACCATATTTTTATTCTACAGATGGGAAACCGGCTTCCGGGGAATGGACCAGAGATACACAGGTGATTAATATCCCAACATTTCTGGTGGGCTCACCTCCCCACCCCCGGGCTTCCAGCTTCTCTGTGCTGGAAAGGGTTGGGCCCCGGAACCAGAGGCAAGTGTTCCTGGTTCTAGCTTAGCCTCTGGTATAACATGTTATGTAACCTTGGACCGATTACTTCATCTTACTGGACTTGAGTGACTTCGTTTTACAAGAGTGCCTTCTTGGGGCGCCTGGTGGCTCAGTCGGTAAGCGTCTGCCTTCGGCTCGGGTCATGATCCCAGCGTCCTGGGATCGAGCCCCGCATCGGGCTCCCTGCTCCGCGGGGAGCCTGCTTCTCCCTCTCCCACTCCCCCTGCTTGTGTTCCCTCTCTCGCTGTCTCTCTCTCCGTCAAATAAATAAATGAAATCTTTTTTTTTTTTTAAAGAGTGCCTTCTTTACGAAGAGCATTGTGCTCTTACTTCTCTGTATGTGTTCCCTCCCCCAGCAGCTTCATCCACCAACTGGACTTCAACTACCAGCTCACCTATGACCTCCGATCCCCACCTCCAGTCTTGTCCTTCTTTCTGGCCTGGAGCCTGCTCTCCGTCTGCAAAACACCCCAGCGACATCTCACACTGGTCAGGTCCTGCCTGGAACACAGGTCCTTCCCCACAAGCCCAATCCTCCTGTATTTCTTGTCCTAATGAATGACACTGTTTCATCCAGCCCTGCAAGGCGACAGGTGATGAGAAAGCTGAGGCCCAGAGAGGTTAAGAAACTTGCTCAATGTACACAGCAATCCCGGCATCTTCGTGACCTAACACGATAATGGGGAGATTTCTCACTCACTCAGGCAGGTCCCACCTGGGTTGGGTAGACTTCCTCCTCCTGTGGGTATACCAGTTAGAACACACATAGTCCGAGCTACCAGGACAGGTTCTTCACTTGGACCTGGAAGCCACAGGCCATTGGCCAGAACTAGTCACATGGCCTCAACCTTCGAGGAGGGAGGCTGGGAAACAGAGCAGAGCGTTCAGATCACAGGGCGCACAAACCCCCCACCACAGACCTACATGGGCCAGGGGAGACCACGGAAGACCAAAACCACCCAGAGGGAAAAAAAAAAAACCTCTGCTCTCAAGAAGGCCGACACATCCAGGCCGGGCCGAATCTCACGGTGGGTCCAGAGCTGTTTGTGGGGTATGACTAAGAGAGGGGCCATCCTCTCTCAGGGGGAGCCGGGAAGGCCCTGCACGAGGGAGCCCAGGGCCACAGCTGGTGCCAGGGCCCAGGAGAAAGTCCACTGCAGGGGAAGGAGGAAGGGGGAATGGCTTGCAGGGATGAGAAGCAGACAGCAGGTGACCAGGAGGAGTAGGGAAGGGAGGAAGGGGAGGGGCTCCCCTGGAGACCTGGCCTGTCTAAACCAAGTCAAGCCCCACAAGCCTGGCTCGGAAGCAGGGACTGGGGCTGGAGTGGCCGGGGTGGGTGGTGCCAGCCGGCAGACCCTACCCTCCTCTGTGCTGCGCAAGGACTCTGGGCTCCGTGGCATCTCAAGGGACACTCCTGGGAAGCCGAACCTGACAGCAGGGCCTGCGAGCTACGTACTGCCCAGTGCGGGAAGCTGTTTTGATTAAATTTGGGAACATAATTGTAGGGTTTGTGCTGCGGTCTCATTATGGCTTTTTTAATCTTGTTAACCTCGCCGCCCCATCTCCCAAGACCCCCCTTCGCTTCCTTCCACAACCACAGACTGTGGCCTTAGAACAATACCAGGAATATTTTCCGCCTCTCTGTCACAGCGCTCGGCTCTTCCCCCACACTGGATCCCCCGGGGGCAGGATGAGTGGGGAGCGCAGGGAGGCGCCCACCATCGGGGATTTTGTGTGGTTTCTTGTCCCTCTCAGTTCAGTTCCCACGTGTCCAGCACGGTGTTTGGTTCTCTTAGGGACACAGCGGGGACTTGGACCCCAGTGTAGCTGTCAGGAGTTTGGTGGGGGGGTAGACAGGAAGGCTGGAGGAAGTGACAATGTGAGTGCATATAGGTAGGGCTTTGGGGGTTCGAGGCAGGAGAGGAAAGGCGGCGGGGAGGGGACGGCATAGGGAGGGTGGGGGCCGCGCGGAAGGCTGCGGGGGATGGAGGGCGAGCGGGGACTTGTTACGGTGCCCCCTCTGCGTGGGGATTGCATCATCAGGATGCTCGAGGCTGGGGTGCAGTCACAAGCCCTGCGGTCTCCGTGGCTTTCACAATAATAGCTGATTTCTTGCTCATGAAGAGTCCATGCCGGTTGGCCACAGGGGGATGGCTGAGGGTGGTTGTGGAGAAGGGACAGGTTAGGGAGCCATCTCTTTGATGCCCCAGGACGGCATGCTGGCAGATGAGGCCAGCACAAGGGGGATCGAGTGGGTGGTGCGTCTCCTGGTCGCAGTAATGCAGCCCGGGCTGTGAGCCGCCCCCGGGGGTCAGGGGACACCATCTCCAAAGGGGCTTGGGGGCGGGCTGATGCCATGGGAACCAGGGGGCGGGAATACATCTGAGAAGCCCGGAGTTTCTGAGAGGCCTGGGCTGCAGGGGTACGGAGGGCAGGCCAGGGAGGGGGAGGGTAGGCCCCTGTACCCAGGGCCCTGCCCCTTCCGGTGTCACTCCTCAGGCTCTCCTCGGTGTCCCCTTCCACCTCAAGACTCCCAGGCACCATCTCCAGGGCCATCCTGTGTCTTGAATCCCTCAAACCTCTCCTCACCCAGTCACCCCTCCAGGGTCAAGGCACTGCCAGACATCCAGGCCCCCGAGTCAGCCCTTCCTTTACACCTTCGTCTCCTCCCACTTGGCCCAAGTCCGCCATCCAAACTAATTCTGTGAACTCCACCTTCCAAATATCCCTGGAGTCCTTGTACTCAGCTGCACCCTTCCGACTATCACCCTGGGTCCGCTGCTCCCCTGGGGCTCTCCAATGCCCCCCTCACTGGTTTCCTGGTAGCTGCTTTTACTCCCCCCAAGCCCCCGCCCCGCCAATTCTTGACACTATAGCCATGGTGGTTTATTTCCCAAAATCCGGCCATGTGACTTTCTTACCCTTCCCTGGCTCCTCACCATGCCACCTGAGGTCTTCATTCTCGGCTTCCTGCTTCTCTGACAGCCCCCTCAGCCAAAATTCTTGCGTGCCCAAGACCTGAATACCTCATGCTCTTGCATGGCTCTGAGTCTCATGGCTCTACCGTAGCTGCTCCTCAAGGGCGAGCGTGGATGCCTCCTCTTTCAGGAAGCCCGTCTGGGTCTCACAGCCCCCCTCAGCACTGGGCAGGAAGAACCCCTTTCTAGCTTGTGTTGCAGTGAGTTACACCCACGTTTTCGCTCCTCTATCAACTGTGGGCCCCTCAAGAGCGGGCCTCGTCTCATTCCTGGTCAGTGTCCCTGCCCAGAGTCCCCAGCCGTGCACGGAGGGCTCACAGAAGGAGGGAGAGAGGCAGGCGGGGCGGGGGGGTGGGGGGGCTGGCCTGGGCTTTCTCAGGAGCCACCAGGGAGCCAATGCCGGGCAGCCAGGCGGCAGAGCCGGGCCCCATGGCAGACACTTGCTGAGCGCATTCGGGGCACTGACGCCCCGCTGGACGCAGCGACCTTTTCCGTCGGAGGGCAGAGGAGACCGGCTCTGGGGAGAAGAGCCGGCTGGCTGCATGCCAGCGGAGCCACAGCTTCTGGCAAGCTCCCACTGAGAGCACGGGAGGACGCCAATGTGTAGGCAGCCGTTCCCGCAGGCTGGGGGCTGAGCCGGGGTGGCAAAGGGGCCGTCTCTGGCAGCGAGGGGCAGTGTCTCAAGGGCCATCTTGGGAAACGCGGGCTTAGCTTGCCGTGAGAGCGCCAGGGGCATTCCCCGGAGCTCGGGGACAAGGGGTAGCCATGCCTTCAGAGTCCCCACACTGAGACGGAATGTTCAGACCATCCACGGGGCCCCCTCCCTCCCCTCAGGCCTGCCTCTTACTTCAGCCTGGAAAGCCCTTTTCCTCCCTGGATTCAGCCAACGTATCGGCAGGCCCATGTGCTGAGCCAGAGCTCGCTCACCTCCCACCTTTCTTCCGGAAAAATGGATGGGACTCACCAGCCTGTGCCTGAAGCACACCGTCTCAGCGCTTGGAGGCTGACCTGCTCGGTCTGGTCTGGCTCTTCCAGGGAGACGCGCTGAACGTAGCTTCCCGAAGGAAGTGGCCCTGGAGCACCCAGTTCTCTCTGCCCATTTGGGAAACTGAGCTGGGAGCGGCAGGACGCGTCCTGACCTGTGATTCAAGACACCTGGTTCTCCGACTTGGCTTGGCTGAAGTCTGGGGCTAACCACCTTCCTCCCTTGGGCTCAGCGTCCCCACAGAACGACAGGGTTGGGCCAGGTGGTCTCAAAAGGGCCTTCCAGCTCCAACATCACTGACCAGAGAAGCCCGCCATAGCAGCAGTCCCTTGCACCTGGTGGATGAGAGCCCACGGGACGGTCACGGGTTACTGCAGGCAGGGTCCTAGGCTCTCCGGGCCCCTCGCCTGGTGGTTGGCTGTGCCTGTGTGCCCGACCAGCGTCCCAGATACAGGACAGCCTGGGCATCCCTAAAGGTGCAGATTTCCAGCTCCAGCCCCAAATGGTTGGCCAGGAAAGGGGGGAGGAAAGGCCATTAGAGCTCCCAAGACCAACAACAGAGCAATGGGCTGAGCCAACTGGCCTGCATTTGCCGATCCAAGCAGGAGTGAGAGGGCAGAGAGTTCTGAGCCACCTGGCTGACCAGAGGAGCTGTGAACTCCGGAGGCAGGTCTGGGAGAGGCTGGGTCCCATCCCTGTGCAGCCGTCTAACCTCGGGTTGGTTGTTTAATCTTCGGCAGGCTCAGCTCTCCGGAGAGAATGGTATGCACCTTACAAGGCCATGGTGAGCACTAAATGACAACTCTACTTGGACGGGCTCCCTAGCATCTGTGCCTAGCTCAGGCGGCTGCTGGATGAGCCCTCGTTCCTTCTCGGCGCTACCTTATCCAGACTCCACCAAACGCTTCTGCCCACCTGGGGCCAGCCAGATCATCCAGCTGCTCTGCCACGGCCCCAGCACTGTACCTGGTACCCTTGGCCTTGGTCCGGTGTGGTCCTCTCCTTCAGGGGGTGCTTGTAGTCTGCTGGAGAAACAAGACCATGCTCACGCCCTCTTAGACCACTTAGAAATATGAATGATAACCAGTGGATCACTCGGAGCTTGCTGGTCTCATGGGAACCATAAGCATTAGAGAGATGGGGGGTTGGGAATGGTGCTGTCTGGATGGAAGCGATCAGAGCTGGGAAGAGGCATGGCTGCCCCCAGCCAGCCAGAGTGGGGGTAGCAGGACTGGAAGGGACTGGGCTGGGAGAGATAGGCACCGTGGGCAGACTGCTGAGCCAAGGATCCTAAGACATGGTGAGGTGGGCCGCTGGGGGCCTCAGGGTGTGCTCTGCGGGGTGAGTCCCAGTCCGATGAACTGCAGGAGTCCGGTTCTCAGGCCAGTGGAGGCGGGGGGGGTCTCCTTCCAGTTAGTGGGCTGAAGATTGAACTTTCTACTCCTGTGAGGACTGGCTGGGGTAGTAGAGTGTTGCCGGAGTGGCTGTGGGCAACTGGCGCCTGAGGGGAGCTGCCAGGGGGCCAGGGCCCAGGGGGCGGGCTGCACCCCACAGAAATCCAACTCCACCTTCCTTCCTCCATCATGGTGCTCCCCTTGGGATCAGGAAGGCAGGATCAGAAACAAGGCTAACATTCACCAGAACTCCCACGCTGTGCCCAGCCCATGTTTGGCACTTGGCCCAGAGAAGCTCCTTTTCCCCATGCCGGCCCCATTATCTTCATTCCTCTGATGGGGAAGCTGGATTTGGAGGGATCAAGGCGCAAAGCCACCCCCCACCCCGGGGAACCCAGTGGAGAGGAGCCCCGTTCTTTTCCTCCTGTACCATGCTGGCTCTCCATGACTACAGAGTGCATGCTGAGGCTTAGGATGGGCCCCAGCTCTATGCCAAGTCCATTTGCACTCAGCCCGTCAAAGTCTACAGACAAGACCCCGTCCTTGGGCACGAGTCTCGTTCTGATGCCATGCCTGGTGGGTCATGCATGGTTGCACCTGTTACACACTCGGGGCGTGGCTCCTCATCCCCATGCTGCCTCCTCGAGGACAGAGGCCGGGTCTCATGCCTGGCCTTCCCCAGAATGGGGCTGGCAATTCGAGTGGTGTGTGGAGTGGCCCCACCCAGGCTGTGTTTCTGGAATCCACTAATGAGGTGGATGCTGACGGTGCTTGGAGCGAGGGGCGGGGGACCCCTTCCGGATGGGCTGAGTTCCCAGCTGATGAGGGAGGTGTTGGACGGGACCCTAGCAAGAGAAGGCTCTAGATGTAGCAGCCAGGGAGTAATTGGATGCTAATTAGTTTGCATTTCACAGGAGAGTCAGGGATGTTGGGGAAAAAAGCTGCAAAGATTAAGGGGCTCCTGGAGAAGGGAAATTTGGGGGCCAGGAGACACAGGGAGCAGAGGGAACTGAGACGAGAACTCCAGGTGCGGGGACATTAATGGAGTCGGTGTGCGCATGGCAGGGCAGAGGATAGAAAAGTCGGGGCGCTGTGCTCCTCACAGCAGCTCCAGCTGACCCCCAGGGTGCCGCTTCAGATTGCTTTTGGAGTGGGGTCGGGGGCGGGGCAGGGTGAGGCAGACAGAGCTATGTAAACACAAAGAAGTTCTCAGGGATGAGGGGAAGGAGGAAGCCCGAGATGAATAAAAAATTCTCTCTGTCTCTTACACACACACACACACACGCACACGCGCACACACACACGCACACACGCACACGCACACACACACACAGAGAGACAGAAGGAGAAGGCGGGGGATGGGAGGAAGCAGGAATAACAGAGGAAAGGGGCGGAAAGGGATGCGAAGGCCAGGGTCAGGAAGGAGGTAAGTCAGGAGTGGCCAAAGGGCTGAAGGGTGGCCGCAGACCTAGGAGGGCTCCCGGAGAGACCACATCACTGTGGCTCCCCTGCTCGGCGGTCTTCCTAGAGTAGAGGTTGGAGAAGGTTTTCTGCCAAAAGGCACATGGTAAATATTTTAGGCTTTTCGGGCCATAGAGTCTCTGCCACATATTCTTTTTAAAAAATCATTCTTAGCTCAAAGACAGTACAGAAACAGACCACTGTGGGATCTGGCCCCTGGAGTGGTCTCACGCCCATAAAGAGCTTGTTTCTCAAATGAATGGGGGGCCGTGGGGGGCGGGGGGAGAAGGGACAAAACAGAGTCTGCATTTCTTTCTTTCTTTTTTTAAAAAGATTATATTTATTTATTTGTGAGAGAGAGAGAGAGAGACCATGAGGGGCGGAGGGACAGAGGCAGACGGAGAAGCAGGCTCCCCGCTGAGCAGGGAGCCCGATGCGGGGCTCGACCCCAGGACCCTGGGATCATGCCCTGAGCCGAAGGCAGACGCTTAATGACTGAGCCACCCAGGCGCCCCCCGAGTCTGCATTTCTAAGAAGTTCCCGAGTGGTGTCCAGGCTACTGCCCGCAGATCCCACTTTGAGTGTGGAGGGTGTTGGCCACGCTGCAGGGTGGGCGGCTGCTGGGCAAGCATTTCCGGCACGGCTGACAGGCAGCCCCGTGTTTGCAGAGCCCTGGGTAATGCTGGGCTGCGGGCCGCACACGCCCAGACCTTGTTTCGAGGCCGGCCTCACTCCCCAGCTGCAGCGAGTGTGGTCAGCAGGTGGCCTCCAGCCGTCCGCTCCTTCCGGGTCTGCCTCAGTGAATGGACCCGCCTCACCAGAGGCCCTGCCCTCCCCAGGGCAGCCCACGTCTGGTGACCCCGTGATAGGGGGTGTGTTAGGTCCTGGCCCCCCCAGCTGGTTACAGAACTACTCCCTGCCGGTTGGCTGAGGCTTTGTCAGGCCTGCATCGAAATCCAACTCCAATCTCCCTCTGCCTGATCCAGCTTCCTCCCACTTCTTTCACTGGCGTGGCATTCTTCATAAGCATCTGGCACCCCACCCTCCCTCTCAGAGTCTGCTCCTGAAGAACGCAGCCTGTGAGGGAGGTAGCAGGTGGACATCCAGGCTGGGGCCAGCATTTGGCACTAGCTGGTCTCAGCTGGGGGCCACTGTGAGTAGACATAAAGTCGCTCTGCAAACTAGGGGTCTCCCGGGCAGGAGTCCCAGGGCCCCAGCATGGCCAGGAGGGAGCACGGCAGATGGAAGAAGAGGCACAGCGGGGCAAGGATCTGGAGACCCGGGTCTGGCCTTGACCCAGCAGCTCACGAGCTGTGTGGCTTTGAGTCAGTCCCTGCTGCTCTCAGCTCTCTGAGTCTGTTTCCTCAGGAGTAAAATGGGCCAGAATCTCTGATCCTGGGTGTGTCCGTTTCCCAGGGCTGCCATGACAAATGACCACAACCCTGGTGGCTTAAAATAGGAGAAATCTATTCTCTCGCCGTTCTGGAGGCCAGAAGTCCAAAATCAGTCTCTCTGGGCCAGAATCGAGGCGTGAACAAGGCCACACTGCCTTCCGAGGTTCTGGTGAGCATCGTGCCGTGTTTCTTTCAGCCGCTGGAGGCTGCCGCATCCCTCGGGCTGGGACGGCAACGCCCTCGCCCTCACGGCAGCATCTTCAACTCTGCTTTGTCTTCCCTTCGTCTTTGCCTCTGTGTCTGGGCACCCACTCTCTCAGCCTGTTTCCTGAAAGGGCCCCGTGGTTACCCTGATCATCCTTCTCAAGGTCCTTAACGTAGTCACAGTGCAAAGCTCCTTTTCCCCAGTCGGGTCACACTTGCAGACCCTGGGGATGAGAACCTGCTGTCTTTGCGGGCCATTATTCGGTGGCCCCAATGCACCTGCCCTCTGCCCTCCCGTAGACTTTAGCTCTGTCGAGTTCTCCCTTCCTAAGCTGCAGTTGTAAACTACTTACAAAGGTGGGTCCCTTTTGAACCTTGAAGTGAGTCTTTTATCAGATCCTATAAATTGCCAACATAACACAGGAAGCGCTGTTCTAGAAAACTGAAAATCCAGTTATGAGAGCAGGGAATGCGGCTTCTCTGGGCTGCACATATTTGTGAGGTATGCCATCAAGCAGTGGGGGGGCGGCAGGTTGGGCCGGGGTCCCGGGCTCCCACCCACCCCTTTGAGGGCACATCTCAGATGCACTTTCTTGTTCTTTCCACTCTGGGCTGTCTGCGACTTTGAAGAGCAAGCCCTTGCTACTGTTGAATTTATGGGTCGAACCTCTTGATTTCATTATTTCTTCATCAGCCAATGGGCCCATGCACGCTGCTAGACATCAGTCTCCAGTGACCCTTTCTCGAGAACCACCTATACCTGAAAAGTTGTATTAGCCTCTGTGAAGAAACCATCATGGAAGGAAGTTTTACAGATGATTCCCTGGGGTGTAAAGATTTTCAAAAGTCCAGGAGTGGGAAAGTGGATTGGCCTTTTTAAACCTTTTTAAAAAGGTTTTTATTTATTTTTTTATTTGAGAGAGAGAGAGAGAGCAGAGGGAGAGGGAGAGAGAGCAGAGGGAGAGAGACTCTCAAGCAGACTCCCCGCTGAGCTCGGAGCCTGACTCTGGGCTAGATCCCACGACCCTTGAGATCACGACCTGAGCCGAAACCAAGTGTCAGATGCTTCACCGACCACGCCACTCAGGCACCCCTGGATTGGGCCCTTTGAGAAAATTTCCATTGAGAGGGAACTGAATTTGACAAACAGGCACGCAAGCAAACCTTGGGGTCAAAGTGTATCCAGCTGGCCCAAGCACGTCTGACTCCACTGGCCAGAAAGACCAGCAGGAATAAATGGTCTAGAGGTGATGGGGGTGAGAACATTTGCCTCACTGATGCGAAGATGGAAGTGGGCGTGAGGCAGGAGCAGGCCGTGCTGGCCATGCGGGGCTTTGTAGACCACACCAAGAACTTGAACTTGATTTTGAAGGCCACAGAGTACTTCCGCAAAATTTTAAGCAGAAAGTGACATGTTCGTGTGCTTTAGATATATTTTTCTGGTTGTGGTAATAGCCCCAGCAGGAGGTGAGGGAGAGCCTGGACCGCTGGCTGGAAAAGAAAGGACTGAATTTGGGTGGTTGGCCATGGGGGGGGGTGTTGAGAAGGAGGGTGGGGGTGGGGAAGCCACCCTTGTATGGCCCAAGTGAGCAGGTGGATGGTGGGGCCTGCTCCAGGGATGGGGTGCGGGGATGCAGAGACCCAGCAGGACTGTGCATGGGGGCTGAGAGCCAGAAGGTGATGTTTTACTAAGAGAAGAGTCACGGCCTGGGAGCAGGGGGTCTCTGGGAGAGACAGAAATGCATGCCAGTCCCCTCCATCATGAGGCAGGCCCCTGAGAACCTCAGCTGGGCAGAGACACATAGCTAGGAGGTGGCAGCAGCAAGGTGCCTATGGTAGAAACCAGGAGCCCAGGCCCAGCTCTTCCCTGCCTCGCGTGGAACTCCGGCAGGTCTTATTCTTTCTTTGCCTCAGTTTCCTTATCTGCAAAACGCGGGAACTGGACCATATCAGGGTTCCTCCACGGAGATGGGCTGGTGGGGGAATACCTGTGAGCCCCTGGAAATGGTGTGCAACATGTAAGTGCCTGTGGAGCGCTCAGCGGAGTCACCTGAGAAGTGAAGTGACCTCAGACCTCACGGGCCACACCTGCAGTTAGAGGCCTGCTAACAAGGACTGCTCTCTGAGTATTCCAGGGGTGAGTCTTGTCTTGCCCAACCAGTCCCTGGAAGGCAGACATCTGGGTCACAGGTTGCCCACATGTTCCTCAGTGGGTGTGTCTTGATGGACCACGGGGACCTCCCAATACCTGTGAGTCACACGTGGGCGGTACAGAGGCTCTTCACTGCACCTGGCGGGGTGGTCTGTGAGAGCCTTCTGGCCCCCTCATCAGCCCAAGCAGGGGGGCCTCCCTGTCCTTTCTCGCCCTTCTCTACCCTGCAGACTCTTGCCCATCCTTTGAAACCCAAGGTCCATCCTCCAGGAAGCTTCTGGGATCCCCCTGAGCAACACCGACATGGGGGCTCATAAGGGAGGTGTCCACACCTCAGGGACAGCCTCTCTTCCACCTGTCTAAGCTGGAGGTCACATTTGCCCTCCTCACGCCTCCTCTCTCCACCTTTGTCCCCTGAGCCTTTTGGAGCCAGACCTGAGTCTTGTGTGCCTCAGTGTCCCCAGGTGCTGCCCCAGTGGCTGGCACATACTGAGTGCTCAACAAAGTCAGGTTCTTCGGTTGCCGTAAATTGTGGAATGACTGGCAGCAGGTATTTCCATTTTCTGCCCCCTGGCTCCTCCCTGGGTCAGGGGTGTGTGTGAGGGGTGGGAGGACATCTGCTCTGCCCCCCCCACCAGTTGTGGGAAGGACGAGTGGCAGCCCACGGCGGCAGCACGCACGCCGTGGGCCAAGGGCACGGGTCCTTTCCCGAGGGGCCGAGGATGACGAGCATGAGAGGAGAGGAATAGAAGATTGCACAAATCTTGCTGGACCCGCACGGGGAAAGAAATCCGGGATCCTGAGCAGTCGGGAGCAGGCCTCTGTCAGCCAGGCCCTTCACAGAGAGGGTTCTCTGCGCTGTGGAGAGTGCTTGAGCCTCTCTTGAGGGCTTGCGGCGCCCATTTTACAGATGTGGGAACAGGAGCTGGGAGTTGATGGGCCCTGCTCCAGCGCGGTGCCATGCCCCAGTCCGTGGTCACGTGGTCTCCCCTGGGCTGGAGCAGGTGGCCTCGCACCCCCCTGCCCCATGTACCCTCCAACACACGCCCTCTGCGAGTGCACCAAGATCGGCTTCCCTCCCTGGCCTTGACGCTGGGCGGGTCCCAGTCCCCGCCCTTCACAGCGCGCAGGACCCGCTCGAAGCGGGTGGAGCACGCTGTTTGCTCTGCGAGACGAGCTCCTTCTGGGGCCAGCCATGCCAAGGAAATCACCACAGCCTGGCTGGCGGGAGGGCTGAGCTGGCCAGAGGAATGTAGAGGTGGCCCTCCGATCTCAGGGGAGAGGCCAGCGGGCTGGGGCGGACAGCGAACCCTGTGATTGAGGCTGTGCGAAGGCCGGCCCGTGCCCCAGGACCTCCGTGACGGGTGAGGCGGCTGCCGGGCAGCCCCATGCGGGCCGGTGGAGCCAAACTGACAGCTCGGGGAGCACGGCTTAGCCCTCCCAGATATGTGGGAATGAGGGCTTCTGAGTCACCCATCCTGCTAGACACGGCCTGCCACCGAGGTCTGGAAGACAGGGGAGTATTCCTAGCCAGGGCCAGTGGCCTTAGGAAGCCCTGAAGTTAGCTGGATTCTTCAAACCCCGCTGTAGACTTGGCTGCCCCTGGCCTTGCCGAGCTGCATATTTGGGGGCGTTCAGTCCAGGCACACCCAGGCTGCTGGACCAGAAGCCAGAACCCTGGCCTTTGGGAACAGATAAGCAGGGGCAAGCCACTTTGTCTCACCTTCCTGACACTTCTGGGGTGGGATTGAAAGGGAATATTGGAAAACTCTTGACATGCTGCCCAGCTCCGGGCCTTCCCCTGAGGCAGGGTGGGCACCTGACCTGGGCAGTGTGCCCCCTACCGCAGGCCCTCAGAGCAACCGGGGAGGGCCTGGGGAAGGGGTCTGGAGAGGGGCCAGGGTCAAGGCCGACGACCCAGGGGCCTGTCGGAAACCCTGCCTTCTATCCTGGGCTGTGGGCGGAGGGGAGGGCAAGGCCTGGCCCTGCAGGCCTGGGGGACTAGAAGCTCCTGCTGAGCCACCCCCCTGTCCCAGGTGTGGTGCAACGCGAGAGCCCTAAGCAAGGATCCTCTCTCCAGGACAAGTGTCAACAGGAAACCTCCCGGCTGGTCTGGTTCACCTTCCAGGGGTGCTGCGTGGAGCTCAGAGACACTAAAAGACACCGCTAAGGCAAAGCTTGCCAGAGACGGCGGCAGATCCGTTATCGGCCATCTGAGCCTCCGGATCTGTACTCTAGTGACCCACCTTCTACCACCAGGCGCTCTCCAAGGCTTCTGGGGAGGACTCCTCCATCCGCTTGAGCTCTCAGCACACAGCGAGTGAGAGAGACGCTTTGCTTGATGCACAGTGACACCCAGCTAAGCATGGGTGCCATGGGCCCTTCGGGGGCAGCACCTATCTGTGGGCCATCAGACTTTGGCAGAGGACCCAACGCCCATTGGGCGCCCAGGGAAAATGCGAGGCGGTTTGCTGAACAGGTCACGTCTCAGGATTAAAGAGGAGAACATGAAGGAGAATCTGGTTAAATGGGCCCAATTTGGGCTTGGAGGAGCGCACACACATGCACACACGCACACAGACACACGCACCACCCCATTATTTCCCATGACTGGGGATGGGTGCTGGGACTATAGAGAGTCCAAGCCTTTTATTCGACATGCCCAGATTGGGAAAGGAAGTCCCTTCAAGTCACACAGCAGGTTAATGACAGGCCTTGGGGTTTTCTTATCTTTTATTTCCCCGGGGCCGTTTTACTGGACAGCTGCCCCCCTTTCCCATCCCACTCGCAGCCAGGTCCCCACATCTGCTACACCAGCCACTGTCTCCTGGTGTCGTGTTTGAAATTCTTCAGGGGCGGGGAAGAGCATCTCTGGCCGGGGGCAAGGCCTCTGCAAGGGCCCTGAGGAAGGAGGGTGAGCATCCCTTGGGTGAACAGTGGTCAGGGATGGAAGTGATTCCACAGGCAAGGGCGGAGTGGGGGTCGGAATGGGATTCCAGTCCCATTCCAAAAAAGTAAACATTTTTGTGATGTTTATTACCGGATTCAGAACTGTCCAAGTCACGAGGGGCAACTTGCTGTTCCCTGGTAGGTGAGTCTCCATCCCCATGTGACAGAGGAAGACTCGAGTCCTGAGCTTGCCAGAGTGTAGGAAGGGGACATGTAAGAGAACCCATCTTTCCTGCCTCCTAAGACAGGGCACCCAGGAAGTCTTCGAGAGAGGTGGACCTAGGTGGGGCCTGGAGGAGACGAGCCGGCTGTGGGTCCCCAGGCCCAACATTCCCACACTGCTTGGCCATTTCTCACAGAGGGGAGGGGCCTTACCCCTCACCGAGAGAGCCAGTTTGTGAGCCCCGAACAAGTGCTCCTGGTCTGGGTCGGAGGTGGTGTACGAGGTCACATGTAGGCATCCGCCTGGGCTGAGCTAAGCTGCCACCAGGCGTGACTCGTGTGTTAGGCCCAAGCCTGATGTCTCTCACAGGGTGGTCTTGGTCACTGGGGGAAAGCAAAGGAAGAGAGGTGAGCCAGGGCTCCCTCACGTGACCTGAGATGACCTTAGAAAAAGTGGAAGAGAGCTTGCCAGTCGGAAAATGATGAAGTCTCCTTGTGGGTCCAGAATATTCATATAGTTTGCCACAGAGCTTGACCCCTGGGGCCCCAGTGGTCAGTGTGATTGGAGCTCGGCATGCCCACATGCACAGCATGTGTACTGAGTGCCAGGCATTAACGGGGAGCTGTGCAGCTGGTAGGGATGAGGCAGGAGACGCTCGACATCCAGCGGGAAGACCCTGCCAACAGAATGCAAGGCCATAGGCTTCTCCTCTAAGAGCATTATCCTTAAAGTGCAGCAGAAGACCTGGGGTGGGCGGGGCATTCTGCTTGAAGATGGTAAGAGGAAGAGATGGTTAGGTGTAAATGTGTGAGTCGGGGCTGAACCATCGGGGTATGGGTGAGTTTCAAGGACTCTGCATCTGGGAGGGATCTCCAGGGATGGCTGGATCTGGACCCGTCATACTCGAGCTTACACGTGTGCCAAGACACCTGAGGACCTGTTCACAGTGTGACCCTTACCTGTAGGGTGGGGAGTGGGGCTTGTGGATCTGCAGGTCCAACTAGCCCCTGGGGGATGCTGATGGGGCTGTAGGTCTGTGACCCACACTCTGTGGGGCATTAATGTAATTCGTGCCCATCCATGCTCTGGCCAGTGACCTGCCCAGAGGTCATCCCGGTCAGCCCTGTTGTTTCTGGGACTGTCTTTGGTGCCTAGAGTCCTTGTGCAGGGTAGGTCGCCCCATGGGTCAGGGGCCATGACAGAGCCACGTGAGAACTGAGGTCTTGGACCCCCTTGGAGCTTGAGGACACTATATGCACAGGGCTGAGGAGAGGCACATTGGCCCCAAGTTCTTGCCTAAAACTCTGGTAGGAAATGTTTGGGAATAGGGTAAAGGAGCTTGAAGATCCAGTTAATAAACGTAGAGACAGAAGTGGGGGAGGATGCGTGTATACAGTGTGCACAGGTGTGCGCACGTGTGTGCGCGTGTGTGCGTGTGCATGCGTGTGCGTATGCATGTGTGTGCATGTGCCTGCGCACATGTGTGTGCACGCACACAGCTCAGAAACCATTTAAAAAAAAGCACTCAGGATGTACTTAAGAGCTTGGGCAAGGCTCTTCCCCTTGCTGAGTGTCAGTTTCCTCGTCTGGCAAAATTAAAGGAGTTGGATCAGAGTTTCCTTCTGAGAGGAAGAGAGGGAGGGAGCAGGGGTGTGTGGCGGGGGAAGGACAGGTGGGGGGAGAGGGAGGCGGGAGGGGGGAGGGTGGGGGGAGGATGGAGGGAGCATCCTAGTAACAAGGCCATCATCTGATTAGCGTTCAATTTAAAGCAGCTAATAGACATCTGACACTTTGCCAGGCTGCACAATTACCAGGTGCAGCCGGAGCTGGTGCTTGGTCCGCGGGGACCAGACCATCCATCAGGGTGTCATCAGCCTCCTCGCCATGCCAAACCTTGAGCATGAATAACGTTGCCCAGAGGAAGCTGGAGACGCAAAACAAAAGAAGCCCTTTCCCCAGCAGCTCCCTGGGGCTCTTCAGAGACAATTTCCTCCACCCCCCCGCCACGAGGCCTGGGAGAGACTCATTCCCGGGGTTCTGGGGGAGCCGGCAGAAGGCTGGCCCTCTTCGCTCCCCACCTTTCCCCAGGGCTCTGCCCACTGACACCAGCTCGATGACAGCGTCCTTCTGAGAGGCTGGCAAAGCAAACAAAGGCTCTGAAAAAGGGGGGAAGGATCCCAGACAGCACCCGGCTGTGGAGGCTTCCAGAAGAGCGCACCCAGGTTTGTTTTGGGAGTCAGCCTGGACCGGAGTCCCAGTTCTGCCTACGTGAGGCTGCGTGACCAAGCACAGAGAACTTAACCTCCCAGAGTCTCAGTTTGGTTATCAATTCAGGCCTCTTTGCTTGGTCCTGCAGATGAGCTAAAATGACAGAAAGGAAAGCATTTTGGGGGAACAAAAACTGAATCCACCGAAGCCTTCAACTGCCTTGTTGTAGATGAAAGCGGCCTAGCTGGGGGTGGCATATGGAATCTCAGACCCACATCCAAGCCTCGGCTCCGTGCCGGGGGACCCTTGGAAACTCACCTAAGCCGGCTGAGCCTTGAGGTCACCATCTGTATAATGGGAGCATTGATGATAGCCCCCCACCCCTTCCCCGTCATAAAAATTCAAAGAAGGGAGCATGTGCACACTGCCTGGCTCATACGAGGCCTCAAAATGTTGTGCTTCTCCTGGTCCCCAGGCGTCCTCATCTCAGAGCGAGGGTGGTCCCACTGTCACCCACAGCCAAGCGGCCTGCCTCAGGTGTGTGTGGCTCTGTCCCCTGGGCAGCCTGAGGGGCCTGGCCAAGCCCTGCCCGACCCACAGCAGCCTACCCGCCCAGTGGTTAGCTCAGGAAAGCCTCAAATTATACAATTTATGAAACCCAATCCAGTTTTCCGACTGGAACGTGTGATTAGAGAGATTACACATTCACTGTTGCAATTATGGTAATGTTGATGTGTGGACAGATAACTGGCAGCAGGGCTGTTCTGAACTGTCTATTTATAGGTTGAAGATTCCTGCTATCTCAAGGCAGACATATGGGCCATAAAGGCAGGCGACAAAAACAGGAGGGGGAGAGCAAGCCTCCCTCGGAATGAAAAGACACCAAAGGAAACCGTAATTAGGGCTGGGACCAGCTTATGTAAATCAGGTAATACTTTCAAAACAGAGATGAGATCTGGTTTTAATAAAGCGCATTGGAACAAATGGTGGAATAATGACTTAATAAATCTAAATACAAATATTTTGTTCCGTCTCCAAAATGAACAGCCCTGGCATCTGCCGAGCCCGGGCCTGGGCGAGGGGGCGGAGCCGGCGTGTTACTGTATCTTGCGCTCTCTCAGCAGGCTCAAAGATTTTAATTTTTAGCCTTCTGCTAAATTACACGGGCTGTCAGTCAACTGTGGGAGATATTTTGAGTAGGGAGATTTATACAAATACACAGAGCACACTCGGAAGGCTCAGCACAATATCTTTTACACCGGCCCGGGTGTAAATCATAGGTTGTTCAGCCCGAATTATTGCTCTTCTGGAAATAGACTGCCGAGAAATTATCTGCGGGGATGAGGAATCTGGTGGCTTTTTTTTTTTTTTTTTTTTTTTTGGTGCCCTGGCCCCAGCACTAATCAGAGAAGCTCTCCTGTGGTTCCTTTTGGTGCCTTTATTAATCACCGCCCACCCCAACTCTGGCATCTAAACCAGAGGTTGCAAGCCCATGGGTCAAATCTGATCCACAGGTGTATGCGTGCGTGCGTGTGCGTGTGCGTGTGTTGATTGGGGAAAGGATGTTGGCCCCAACTCAGGTCAAGTTTTAAGAATCCCTTGCAAATATTTTTAAGTCAAGAGATTCATCATAGAATTCGTATATCCAGCTTCTCTCAATAGATCAGAAAATCTAGCTAGCAACGTTGCGTCTGCTTTCTGCGTGGTGGCGTGACATCTCACTCCCAGAGCTAAAGATGAGCTGTTGTGTCTAGGTGAGGGTGGCTTCTCCAGGTTTTCCCTGCCCTGTCCCCATGGCCTCCACGCTCCGCCCCCTTCACTCATGTTACCTGCCTGCTCTCAGAAGCAATGGAATTTTTGACCCCTGGTGTAAATTCATCCCTTTTGTGGGTCATGAGAGTCTGTGGTTCAGGAAATGTAGTTGAAAACAACATGAATTATGTGTGAATAAATCACTAATTCTCAAACCTGTGTCTGTTAAATAAGAAAAATGAGGAAAATATAATATATAAAAGTATTCATGTAAAATGAGTGTCTTACACACACACATATGCACGCATGCACGCACACACACACACAGCCGGTGGGGACAGGTTATCAGTGATTTTGGGGAAGGCCTGTTCTTTATTCCATTCTGGTCTGTTTCATCTGTTTCAATAGATGGTGGTTGTTATGCTGATGCTCTTAACTTGACAAAATTCAAAGCTGGTAACATCACCTGTATTTTAGCACACTGAACTCCCAAAGCCTTGGAAGTCCTTGCCCAATAACTAATTAATTGTATATTCTCAGAATTGGAGGGCAGCTCTGAAGGTGTCAATCTATCCTTGTCCAGACATCTTACCTATTATCTGTTTGTGGGTCCTTCCTTCTTTCCATCTCCTCATACATCTTTGTCCATTCGTCCATACATTCATTCAACTGTGTGTGTGTGTGTGTGTGTGTGTGTATAACCATCTCCTTGTCCATCCATCCATTGATACATTTGCCCATCAATCCAACCATCCATGCATCCATGCATGCATCCATCTACCCACCAATCCATCCATCCATCCATCCATCCATCCATCCATCCATCCATCTATCCATCCATCCATGCATCCATGCATGCATGCATCCATCCATCCACTCATCCACCCATCCATCCATGCATCTATGCATCCATGCATCCATCCATCCACCCACCCACCCGTCCAACTACCCAATTCACAGAGCCCCCCACTTCTGCTAGTCTGTGTTCAACTGGATGTCCAGAAAGACTGCCTGCTCTTTGGTAGTCAGGCTAGACTGTCTGAGAGTTCATCCTGTAAAAATCTGTGTCCCTTGCTTTTATGCCTATGGATACTAATGTAATAGAATGCCTTTGGTTTTATAGATTTGATTTCTAAAACAGAATTGTGTTCTGGTTGTAGTTGGATCAAACATCTAGGTACAAGAGAAGCACTTTTCATGCAAAATTTGACATTGTTTACAATGGTTGTCAGAGAGGAAAGAAGGGGGAGGCTGAGGCGTAGATGTGATGTGAGACTTACCTGGTGGGTGAGGTTTCTTGACCAACAATGCGGAGCTGAACACAGAGAGGCCTCTGGAGGTTGTTTCTTCTTTTCCGGCTGGAATCACGCTGACAAATATATTCCTCCTCTGAATTGGGGCTATTTACTGCTGCTTTACCCTGAGGACACCGGACACTAATACTCACCCACTTGTGTGCACACACAAGACTTTTATTTATTAAATAGTTAATGCCAAGTGCAAATGCTACATAGCTGTATGCCTTTTGCACATGGGTGATTCCATTGCCTCATCTCTGAGAGATGTTAGATGAGATGAGCTCACTAGGAACTCCAAGGTAAGATGGGAACTGTATGTGCTTTCAGAGAAGGGTTGAGAAAGAGAGAGAGCTCAGAGAGCTGAGTCATCCTGTCCTGCTCAGCAATCTGAAGGGCTTCCTGGAGGAGGTGGGGTTTCAGGAAAGCTTTAGAAGAACAGGAATTCCTTGCCTGTCAGAGATTAGGAGGAAGTATCTAGTTTCCGGATTCTGTGTGTATGTATGTGTGTGTGTGTGTGTGTGTGTGTGTGTGTGTGTGTGTGTTGTGTGTGTATTCTTCCTTCGAAATATTCCCTACTTAAAAACCCATCAACCAAATTCCTATACATGCTTTTGTTATCCTAAACTCTCTGATTTTTTCCCCTTTGCCTAAGTTTATTGTTGATTCCTTGTGAAATAAATCATAATTGCCTACTGTCACAGCATGAGAACCACTTGACAGGCAGCTATCCTGAGATACTGTCAAGGCCCGTCAGCCAGCTGGCTCTGGGGCTTGGAGGGGGAAGGGAAAGAACCCAGCAGCCAAACTCAGGGTCCCAAAGACCCAGATCATCCCCCATAATCAGGCAGAATGGCCCTACCCTCACATGCCCAGCAGCAAGAGAAGACACACGTGCTACAATGGGGCATTTAAGAACTCCCACTCCTTGAAAAAAGATATTTGAATGGCCCCAATTCTCATCCTCCTTCTTGGCAATTGGCAGTTTGTAAATCACCATCACCAGATGACAAATTATTACAGAGAATGATCAATATATTTTTCAGTAGAGGTGCCATTTGGGAAAAACAGACTGACATACAAGGAGACAGTCTTGGAAGCATTAATGCGCAGAGGCTACCGATTAATCAATAAGTAAATATTTCTGGAGTGCTTATATGGATAAAAGGCAGCGGAGCGCAGCGATTAAGAGGGCCGGCGATGGAGTCAGATGGGTCTGGGTTTGAATCTTTGATGCGCTGCTGGTGAGCTGTGACCTTGGGCGGGTTCCTTAACCACCAGGCACCTCCGTTTCCTCGTATGTCATGTGAGGATGGTGTTGGTGCCCGCTCTGCGGGCCGGCTGGCGGGATCATGCAAGGTAACACGCTGACAGCTCTTAGCACACGGTGCAGGCTCAGCAAACGCTGCTGCCATGGTGGATGCCCTTGTACCTAGGCTCCGCAGGGAGTCCAGGAGATGCCAGGTTCCTGGCCTGCAAAAGTCTAAAATGGAGCTGAAGGGACCGAACACCAGCATCACGGAAAATGGTCGAAAGCTTCGAGTTAGAAGTGGTTTGATTCTGACCATGGACGCAACATAAGGTTTGAGAGCAAGCACTCATTCTGCCGGCTGGATTGATGGGGGAAGCTTCCAGAGAAAGTGGAGGCTGACCCGTGGACCTGGAAGGGAAATATCCTCCGCTCACCTGCTACAGGTTGGGTGCATTCAGGGCATCTCCAAGGGAGGTATCTTTTGTCTCCATTTCACCCACGCGGGATCTGAGACTCAGAAACGTCAAGGTGGATAGTTAGGCAATAGTGGGGTTCTGGCCAGCAAGCCGATTGGGTTTCCATAGCACAGCGGGCTGTGTGCAGGGAGGGAGGTACTACTGGGGACAAAATGGAAGGCTCCCACGTCAAAAGTCTTGCAACCACCCTGGAATCTTCTCTTCCCCTACCACCACCACCTTTGGGCAAGCCACTGGCATGTCTCCAGCCTGACGTCTTGCTGCAACTCCTCGCCCTCCCCAGCTTCCCACTCTCCGCAGAGCAGCCAGAGTGGGTGCCGCCCTGGGTCCTGGCACCCTCAGAAGGGCAACTGATGGGAGTCTGATGAGGGCACCCCTTGCAAAGAAACCAAAAAGGATTGTCAAGCCCCTGGGGCAACTAGGACCCAACAGGAGCGGGACTGTAGGCAGGGCCATGGCAGGCGCCGTGTCCTCAGGAGGCGGACAGAGTCACTACCTGGGGAATGAACACCTCGGCCTTTCTCTCCTCATCCCCTTAGATCTCCCGCTGCTGCCTCCGTGGGCTGGACTCCACCGGGAGCCAGAAGGCAGAGGAGCGCCCATGACCTAGGCAAAGGCACAGTTAGCATGACGCTAGGCAAACCCGCGCCTCTGGGCCTCTTACTTCTCTGGGCCTCTCCACACGTCTCGTGTTTGTGCTCTTCCTGTAGAGCGAGGCCTCTGCAGCTGGTTCAGCTTTAGGGTCCTACAGAACGGGGATCTGCCTCATGCAGTTGTCCCATAACAGACAGCCTCCTGGGACTCAGGACCACCAGCAGAGCATTTCTTCCTGTCTTTCTTTCTTTCTTTCTTTCTTTCTTTCTTTCTTTCTTTCTTTCTTTCTTTCTTTCTTTCTTTCTTTCTTTCTTTCTTTCTTTCTTTCTTTCTTTCTTTCTCTCTTTCTTTCTTTTTCTTTCTTTCTTTCTTTCTTTCTTTCTTTCTTTCTTTCTTTCTTTCTTTCTTTCTTTCTTCTTCTTTTTTTTTTAGAGAGAGACTGAGTGCAAGTGGGAGGGAGTGGGAGAAGGAGAGAGAGAGAATCTCAAGCAGGCTCCCCACTGAGCAAAGAGCCCAGCGCAGGGCTTGGTCCCGTGACCCTGAGATCATGACCTGAGCTGAAACCAAGAGTCAGATGCTTAACCGACTGGCCACCCACGAACCCCTCGGAGAATTTCTATCTCTAATAGAGAACTTCTTTTAAAATCTGGAGCCACCTCTTGTTACTTCTCTGCTTAAAACCTTCCAAATATTACTCAGAAAAGGCCAAGGACCTTATGAAGCTTACCAGGCTGTCTGCTGTGTGGCCCTGCTCCCCCTACCCCTGCTCTCTCCTGCTGCCCCCTTGCTCACCCGCCTCCTTGTTGTTCTCTGAACCACCCAGACCCCTTCCTCGACCCTTGTTCTCCCTTTGGCCTGGAACTCTCTTCCCCAGCTGGGTTCATGGGCTCCTACACCTCCTGGTTCCAAGGTCATCCTCCCAGGGGGGATGTCCTGACCGCCAGATGTCAATTATTATACCCTTCTCCGGCTTTATTTTTCTCCCTAACCCTCATTATTTTATTATTCTATTAACTTATGTTTGATTTCTAAAGATTTATTTATTTAGTTTAGAGAGAGAGAGAGAGCACACAGGCACGAGCAGGGGAGGGGCAGAGAGAGAGGGAGAGAGAGAATCTCAGGTAGGTTCCCTGCTGAGCACAGAGCCCAATGTGAGGCTTGGTCCCACGACCCTGACATATGACCTGAGCTGAAACCAAGAGTCGGATGCTTAACCGACTGAGCCACCCAGGTGCCCCAGGTAGTTCACATTTGACTTCTCATCTCTCTCCCCTCATGTGAGGGTGGGGATTTGTCCTTTTCTGTCACTGCTTCATTCCCAGTGCCTGGAGGAATACCAGCCACATAACAGGTGCTCAATAATTAGTAGCAGAATTGGTAGGTGCTCAATACATGCCAGTTGAGTAAATGGATGGATGAAGGAAGGGCAATTAGAGCAAGTTCAGGGTCTGATGGGGAAGACGGATGTGCAGAAGTAGAATCTTAGCGCAGGAGGGTCTGTACCATGCTCGAGAGTGCCAGGAAGATATGCAGGGGGAAGTCATGGCTGTAGCTCAGGCATTTCGACACCAAAGCCCAGCTCTTTCTATCACACCCATGTTTTCCAGACTCCCTCCTATTTCTGGGGTAGTACCTCAGGGAGAAAGAGGGTGGCCACCTGCGGAGGAGTTTAGACCGGAGGCAGAGGGTGCCGAATTGTCGTATGAACTCTGGAGAAGAGAGAGAGAAAGGCAGGGAACTGTTTAGAGGACATGGTTTGGCCAGGCTATCTGGGAGAACCGGAGCAGACAGGGCAGGGAGAGGAGCCTGGAGGCAGTGGGAGATGTGGGGGTGGCCGAGGTGATGGAGAAAAAAGGGCCTTGACCAACATTTCCCAGGACTCCCCTGCATGGACTGCAAGCCTGTGGTGCCAGGTTGAGCTGGGACTGGGTTTCCTGGACTCTGCTCTGTCCTTGGTGCTCACCTAGCTTGTCCCAGCTTCTGATTCTAGAACCTAACAGAGGTAAGAACAGGCTGGGACTTGGGTGACAGGGATGGGACATGGCATTTAAAGGGTGCCAAATAACTCAGTAATCACAATAAATTAAATATTAATGAAATTTTTTTAAAAGATTTTATTTATTTGAGACACACAGAGAGAGAGAGAAAAAGCATGGGCGGGGGGGAGGGGAAAAGGGAGAGGGAGAAGCAGGCTCCCTGCTGAGCAGGGAGCCCGATAATATGCCGGCCTCCATCCCAGGACCCTGGGACCAAGACCTGAGCTGAAAGCAGACACTTAACCATCTGAGCCACCCAGGCGCCCCTAATGAAATATTTTTTTTTAAATATAACAGTTAATGCAAAAAACCCACAGTGAACAAAATACCAAAGTTTCAAATAAGATGGGAATTGGAAGCAACTAAGATGTCCTTCAGTAGGTGAATGGATAAGTAAAATGTGGTACACCCAGACAATAGAACATTCAGACATAAAAAGAAATGAGCCATCAAGCCAGAAAAAGACACGGAGGAACCTTAAAAGCATACTGCTAAGTGAAAGAAGCCAATATGACAAGGCTACCTTCTGCATGATTCAAACTATAAGTCTGGAAAAAGCCAAACTATGAAAACAATAAAAAAATTGGTGGGTGCCGGAGGTCAGGGAAGATGGAGGAATGAGCAGGCAGAGCACAGAGGAGGCAGTGAAACTCCCCTGTAAGATACACACTACAGGGGTGAACACATGTCATCATCCATCTGTCCAAACTCATAGAATGGGCAAAGCCGAGAGCGAAACCTGATGGGCTTTAGTTCATACTCACGTATTCATACTGGTTCATCAGTTGTAACATACATACCATATTAGTGTGAGATTAGCGTTAACAACAGGAGAAACTGTGTAGAGAGAGAAGGCATCCTATGGGAACTCAGTGCCTTCCACTCAATTTTTATGTAAATCGCAACCTGCTCTAAAAAAATGAAGTCTATTAATTTAAAACATGAGAATTAAAGCCAAAAAACTCATTAGGAACAACATATCAAAATTTCAAGGAAAGACTAGATCCGAGGGCTGGGATCAGGGTAAGGTGGGCGAGGCATCATTTTTAGGGTTGTGCAAGTTCAGGGTCAGATTCTGCACTCTCCCAGCTGGAGGAGGCTATAGGTCACCCGGAACAACCTTGTGTTGTATTGATGGAGAGACCCAGGCTCAGAGAGGGGAAGGGGTTGCCCGAGATCACTCGGTGAGGTTGCCGGGGCCCTGGGAGCAAAACTGACGGCCGTCTGGCCCAGCGTTCTTTAGGGAGTGGGGCTCGCTGCTGCAGGCTGGTGACTCACTGTCCACACTGAAGTCTTAGACTCCCTGGTCACGTGCGAAATGACCTTTGGATCTCACTGAGCACTCAGGATTTGGTTAATGGAAAACCTTTTTTGTGTCTCTCTCAGATTATCACATCATTAACAAAGAACTGGGACCAGTCTGGGAGGTTCCTGACATCTCCCTGGGCTCTGCCCAAGCCAGACGCTCCACAATCCTGGGAAAAGCACCAGCAGCACTGCTTTTCCGCTCTTTTCCCCAGCCTGGCAGCCCTCCCCATCCAGCCCTGCCGCGAGCCCGCCCACTCTCGGGGGAGGTGGCTGTTCAGAGGACACACTCCTCTACTTCAAGCTCACTTAGGACGCCCTTCCTCTCACAAGGACCAGTGGACTTTCCCTGGACTCACGTGGGCTTCTTTGGCACCCGGCCAGCGCCGTGGAGCTGCCTCCAGGGCTAGGGATCTCCACTCGGCACACACAGCCTCCAGAGCTGGCGGGACTCAGAGGGCCGCTGGGCCTGAACTTGACTCCTGCGGGTCCAGGAAGCCTAAGACGGGAGGGGGTGGGGCGGGTTAGCAGAGCAGCTGCCCCTCGCCCAGAGTCCTCCTTGAGCTAGTGAGGTTGGGCCTGGGTTGAGGGCTGGTTCGGACAACCAGCTATGCGGCCTTCTGCAAGCCTTTGGCCTCTGTTCCCCCCTCTGACATTGGCGCTGGATTGCTGAGCGTAACAAGGCTTGGCCAGTGGCCACAGCTGCCGAGATAGAGGATGGGCAGGGGAGTTGAAGTGCTGGAAAGCTCAAGGACACTGCCACAGCTGCTTGGGTACCAGTTAGGCCTGCTGACTGTCCAGTTTGGGGTGGAAGGCACATCTGCACAGACAGGGTGGGCTCTGAACATCATGGGATGTCAGAGACGGTCAGGATCCAGAGTCGGGGGGAAGGGAGGGGACCTGGGCCTTCCCTTGAGAGAAGACAAGGCACGCTCTCTGGCTTTGGAGATACCAGGTGATTCTAGAGGTAAAGAACCAAATATGACCACGACTAGAATGCAGGACATGGAGGAGAAAGGGTTGCTGCTGGCGTCTTGTTGAGAATGGGCTCCCTGGCCCTCGCACGTCTCCCAGCTGCGAGGCACCTGCTGCTTGGCTGTTGCTGTCTCCCCGAAGTCCCTCCCTTGGATTTGCTCAGGCTAGCCTTCTTGCTGACTCCAGGGTTCAGGGGGACGGCCCAGCCCCCCGAGGTGTGATTCCACTCCATTTGTCCGGCAGCTCCTGGCACCGCGATTGCCATGCTGGCCATCCAATGCCTTGGAACCTGCAGGATGCTTGGCGGCCCCCATTGGAAGAATGGAGAAGTGGAGGCCGTGGTGTGGGATGAGAGGGTGGGCTTGGGGTCTGAGAGGCCAGGGGTCACGCACCAGCTGGTCCCTGTGTGATCGAAGCCCTCCCCCCCACCATCTGGGTTTCCCGTTGTCCATGAAGGAGTTGAAGTAGACTTCCTTTTTTTTTTTTAAGATTTTATTTATTTATTTGAGAGAGACAGAACGAGTGGGGGGGAGGGGCAGAAGGAGAAGCAGTCTCCCCACTGATGTGGGGCTCGATCCCAGGACCCTGGGATCATGACCTGAGCCAAAGGCAGACACTTAATCCACTGAGTCACCCAGGTGCCTTGAAGTAGACTTTGTTCTAAACCATGAAATCTATAGAGCATACTATCACTAAGAACATCACACCCAGCCGGGCCCTACCACGTTTGACCATATCTGCGCCACACTCTCTCCCCTCTTCTTCCCCTTCCAGATGGGGTTGAAGGTCCTTGTGCGCCCCCTCCCATTCAGGTCCCCCCTCACTCCTTGAAGATGGCCGTTGGACTGGCGCTGGTGTGAACCCCCCTTGGCTCTGACAGCCCAAGGTCCTCTAAATTTTGCTAACTCTTCAACATTCCGTTAGGCCCTGGATATGGGGTCTCCCACGGAGAGCTTCCAGCCCGGGGAACCCTCCGTTGTCTCAGGCTGCCCCCTGAGGACGGAGACCACATTTCCTGGTGGGGGACCATGTCTGTGCTTCATGGGTGGGGCTGGATGATTCTGCTGGTGGTTCTGTCCTGTGGGATCCTCCCTCTCGTTCCCGGAGCCTGGTCCTGGGCTGGCTGCTGAGCGGAAGGCAACTAATAAATCAGTCTTGACTCCAGTGCCAACGGGGAGCAGCTCCTAAATACCGCTGCTCCCCCCAGTCCCCAGGTCTCCCAGGTGACTGGGAACAGAGCTGCTGTCCTCTGGGCTTACCCCCCACACCTTCCCACAGGGGATGTGGCTTTATTCTTCTAGAGCCCCCAGTCATCGTAATGCTATGTGTGACTTCCAAAAATCACATAACAGTGGTCTCAAACACTTGGAACCTGGCTGTCAACCCAGCTATAATCTGGGATGGTAGGGCCCATGTGTGGGGTCTAAGTTAGGGCCTGTGGGCTGGGAGACCCCGAGGTGGCCTGAGGCAGGGCAGCCAGGAGGGACCCGGGGTCATTGTCAAGAGGAGCCAAGTCCCAGGCAAAGACTTCCAGCACCCGGATGCCCCCTTAGGTGGGATACTGCTCCATTTCACAGATGGGGAAGGTGAGGTTCAGAAAGGCTATACTATCTACTTAGGGCTTTGCTTAGGTAGTAAACCAGGGCTCACCTTCTCCTAAGCCATTGGTCTCCCTGGTCCCCCTTCTCCTTCCCTATTCCTTGTCCTTAGGTCATGAGGACAAGAGTCACTGGGGCAGGAGGCTGGAGTCTGAGGCATTGAGAACAACACCCAAGCCTCCATTTGCTTTCTGGTCTGAGGGCGTGAAGACCTCTGCTTTACCTTGTCCTGCCCAAGGTAGTTGGGACGCAGACAGGGGGTGAGCTGTGTCACACGGAGGGGATTACAATGATTGTCACGGGGCTGGCAGGAGGATAGACCCCTGGGCAGAATGCGAGTCTGAGGGGCACGGCGAAATGACCAGCCATGCCCAGGAGCTGAATAGGACAGCGGGTTCCTGGGCAACCCCCCCCCCCCTGCCAGGGAAGACACGGGGGCTGAGGCCTGAGCAGGTGCAAGTTTCCATGGATCTGTTGGAAGCCATGATGGGCCAGGCTGGGAGGACTGGGTTGTCCAAGCCCAGGGTGGCCTGTTCTAGAAGCCTACCTAGACCACCTTCAGAGGGCTGGGAACTCCTGGGCAGGAAGACCTCCGGTGAGAGCTGGTTCGTGGGGTGGGGCTTAGAGTGTTAGGGGACCACCACCGACGACCAACTGCTCTGGCTTGCCTAGGACATGGACTTGTAATGCTAAAACTGAGACAGTTCTGGGCGTGCTGCAGATGGTGGGTCACCCTAGGACCACGGGTGCCCGGCCACTGGCCACCATTTCCTTGGAGAGGGAGCACTTGCTGGACTGGGGAGTTGGGGAGTTTTGCGGGGGAAAATGTACATACCCGGCTGGCCCCTTCTGGCCTTGGCCTCCAGCCCAGGCTGCCTGCAGGGAGGGACACTCTGGCCATTTGTGGGCCCTGTGATCTGATCCACTTAGCTGGGCCGGGGCTGTCTCTGCCAGGGAGCAAAGGGGCTGATGTTTTCAAGAACACATTCAGGAAGAAGTATCAGGAAACCCACTGTGACCACCCCTTTAAGCTGCAACCTCCAATCCAGCTTTGGGCCTCCGCTGACATTTTGATCTTCAACATGCATCTCCTGGGCTCTGTCTTTGCGTTCCAGACTTGGAAGGGGAAGGGGGTGTTATTTATTGGTCTCCTTGACCCTCCCTTCCCAAATGGACACTGAGTGGTACGGTGTGGAATGAAGCACCAAGGCCTTGAAAAATGATGTTGAATGACAGTGGGCCTGTGCCACTTCACCCTTCGAAGGCATCGAGCGCAAGCCAGCCAGGCACACAGTAATTGTCTAATACATGCACATCATCATTATTGTTCTTGCTTTCGTGATTAGACCACACTGCTTTTAAAGCACAGCCACGAGCATTATCTCAGGCCCTCAGACAACCCCAGGGAGTAAGCGGGCTGGTGTTTCTTTGCTCCCATTTGGCAGGTGAAGAAGCAGGCCCAGAGGAGGCTATTGAGTGCCCCCAAAGAGTGGTGGCCCTGGGCCCCAGCTCAGGTCTCCTGACTCTCAGGCCATGACACCTTGCGGACTGGTTGGGTCCTTATTGGTTGGAGAATGTCGGAGTGGGAGGCAGGGGATGGGTGTGTGTGTGTGTGTGTGTGTGTGTGTGTGTGTGTGTGTGTGTGTATGTGAGAGAGAGAGAGAGAGAGAGGGAGGGAGGGAGGGAAGAAGAATCCATGGGTATCTTCAGGAACTAAGGGTGAAGCCACACCCTCACACGTAAGGGGGTGTGGCTAACCTGTGAGCTGGATGCGCACCTGGAGAAGAGGCTGTGTATTGACTCATGCAGTGAGCAGTCCCTTGGCCTCTTGCCAAAGGGAGCCGATGAGGAGCCAAGTGTGGGCTTTGGTGTCAGGGAGACCTGAGTTCGAATGCCAGACTTTGTCTCTGAGTAGCTCTGTGAACTTGGGCAAGTGACTTCATCCCTCTGGGCGTCAGTCTCCTTACTTGTGAAGCACGGACAGTCACATCTACCTGTGAGGGTTGCTGTAAATATTAAACTATAGCTGCTCGACAAAAGATTGCCTTTGCATCCACCCCGCGTGTCCTCCTGGGGGCTAGCATGGGCCCTGCTGGTTCTGGGAGGATAGCAGGATTTGAACTCTGTGCCGCTGGAAGGCGGGCTCTTAACCTCAAGTGCACACACTTCTGTTGCACCTCAGTACTCAGTCAAGTCCCCGTGAATGTTCCGGTCTATTACTTAGCTTAGCCAAAGAAAACTGGGGGAGGGGCTGTGGATGCTGTTTGAGTTTGAACCTTTCAGAAAAGTTGCCATGGCTTATCCCCGGGGCCGGGCCAGGGTGTCCTCGGCAGGGAGGATGGTCGGTGTCCCTTGAGACGGTCAGCCCTCCTTCCTGCAGGGCACTGCATTTATCTGCTGCAGGGATGTAGTTTCTCCTTTTCCATCGCCTGCTTCTCTGCTTGACACATGGCTCCTCTTCTAAAAGGGGGGGAAGGCAGGATTCTGAAATGGGGAAGTCCAGCTGGAGAAACGCTCCACTAGGCAGATGAAAAGACATTTTTCTCTACTGCCGTTACGCTGCCCGCCCCACACAACACACTCATTACAGTTATATCTCATTCAGCTCACCTAGAGAATAAAATTAGAAATCAAGTCAACTCCCCAGAGTCTTGTTATATCAATCTGACTTACACAAAACAGGCCAGACAGAGTGTGAGGTTTCCATAAAATTAGGCTGTGTCCCCAGGGGCTGCCTTGAAGCTACCCAACATTTCAGAAAACTGCCAGGCGCCCTTTTGCATAATTTATCAATTACACACAATTCAATTCATCGCAGGCGGGAGGCAGGAGGCAATGGTTTGGGACAGAAGGGGACCCTGGGAGCAGCACGTATAGGAGAGGAAATCTAGGTTCTAATCTCCTCTCCAACGCTCCCTGGATGAAGCCACTTATGCTCATGGGACCCCGCTGTCCCCAGCCATTTAGGCCAGGGGACCTAAATGTTCTTTACATCATTCTGGAGCTTGCTGGAATGCCGAAACTCCACATTTGTGGGATCTGAACACTGTGGGGGGTGGAGAAAGAGATGTTCAGAGCTTGGGCCCTGCCTGGCAGTGTGGGAGCCTTGAGTGGCCAAGGTTGGCCAGAGGGCTGCGGGTGCCCGGATGCCAGAGGTCTACCTCTTGCACACCTAGTGACTGTCTCGCTCGGAACGCTGCCCCTACATCAGTCTCCCATGTTGGCTTCACCCATACTCTGGCTCCGTGGGTGCTGAAAACTCCCGAGGGAAGGAGGTGGGGCTGCCATGAGCAATCCCGGGTCTCGGATGGATGTGGAAGCTCAGGGAGCGGGACTGACGTGCCCGGGGCCACCAAGCTCAAGAGCCATTAGTCCAGCATCTTCTCCCCGCTTCCCCCCCCACCCCTCCCCCTCCTCTGGGGCCCACTGCCCCTGGAACATGCTGCTGTATGGTATCCCTTACCAATACTTGTTCTACTTGTCTTCCTGCCTCCTTGGAGGCAGAGAACAGGGCTACGTCTCTCCGTTTCCCAGGCATCGGTTGAAAGCCTGCCTCCACTGTGGCTGCTCAGGGTAGTGTCGTTGGAGGAAGGAATGAATGAGTATGGAAGGAAAATGAAGGAGCCAGCAGGGTCATGCTGCTTCCTGACTCCTGTCCAGTGTCCCTCGCTCTGGAGCCTGACAAGCCATTTCCTCGCCTCTCATGTCTATGCCATGACCGCGGGCCCATCTGCAGGCTCAGTGACCCTGGTCTGGAGTCATCATAGAGACCGCAGGATGTCTTTTGCTAGCCTCGACCCCACCATCTCGAAGGCCCGCACTTGGCCGTGACCTCCTCAGCAATGGGACAGTCTCCCGCCCGGGGGTTCTGCCCGGTTCTTCTGAAGAAGCTGACCAGACCTCCTGCTGGGGCAGTAGCTCCTACCCTCAGTTCAGAGAGAGAGGCCTGAGGCTCAGGGAGGCCACGCGTCTCGTCATCGGTTCGCAGCTGTGAAGTGCGCGGGGAGGGCGGGGATTCCAACCGACCTCAGGCGGACCCAGTCTCCACTGATTCTATGAGGCCCCAGTGTTGCCACATTATCCTGCAACTTTCAAAGTTACCTACCAAAGTTACCTACCACAGGCTCACTGCCCTCCTTGCAGGGCTGGTGGGATAAAGGTAGGTAGGGCAGGGATCGGCAGCCCGCTTTAAGGATGAGAAGATTTATGCTCAGAAAAGCAGAGTGACTCACCCAAGGCCACGCAGGTAATGTCGGAGCTGGGACCCAACCACTGCAGACGAGGGAGGGAGGTTGGCAGATTCAGTGACTTGCTCACGGCTCAGAATCACTGGGCTGTGGGGACAGAGCTCACCCCACACCCTCAGATTCCGAAGCAGGTGCCCGATGCCCACATGCTGGTTTGGGGTTTTGCTTGTATGAAAGGGCTGGAAAGAATGTGTCCCTACTGCAGTGGCATTACCCACTACAAAGAGATTACCAGAATGGAATTTCCTAACAGAGCCAGGGGCCACTGGGCCACGGAGGCTGAACTGAAGGCAGGTTTGCCCTGCTGAAATCCTAAATTATCTGCCTGGCAAATATCCGCTCAAGTACTGAAACCTAATGCGTCCTCATTATCTTTCTGGAGGAAGGCCACAGGGCTGGCGGGAGGATGAAGGCACGGTGGGGGTGGGGGGTGGGGGGGTGGGTTTGATCTGCTGTCCCCAAACCGGAACATCAGAGAGGTCAGGGGTGGGCTATGGGAGGGAAGAAGCTGGCATGGCCCCCAACCTTTTGCCAAGATGCCTCCCTGAGCAGACTGTGGAAGCACCCGGAGAGGCCTTTGTTCCTGATTTCCAGCGTGCAGGCAGGTTTGCAAGGCTCGCTCGGCCAGGCTCCTGAGGCCTGCTTGTGCGGGAGCCAGAAGGCCGAACTATGTGGGGCAGTGCTCCAGCCCTGCGTCGAGATGTCTTTGGGGTAAATGTTTGCTGCTTTTGTCTGGAAGCAAAACCCTTAGCCACTGTTTTCTCCAGCCTCCTGGAAATTAAAGCCAGGAAGCTGAGCAGTGGGTGATTATGGGGTTCAACTTGCTTATTGACAGCCCACAAAAGATTATCATGGGGCTTCTAGGCAAAGCCCACAGAGGCTTGGAAACAGGCTGCTTCCTGGCTCTGGGCACTGCTCTCTGAAAGCACATCTTCTCTAGGCAGAGGGGCTCTGCCTGGCTGGCCTGGGGTGCCCCTGCCCCCCCAACCACAGGATGTTCAGAGGAGCCAAGGGGGTGAGGCCCTTTGTGAACTGAGCCTACCGGGGGGTTAGGGAGGAGTGGGGTCAGAAATGCCTACCCCTGCGGTGCAGAGTTCAGAGACTTATGGATGTCTCCTTGGAGAGAGAGATTATTTAGCTAAGTTAGAACAGTGTTGGGCAGGGGGCAGCAAATGACAGACAAATCTTTTGTCGCCTGTTTTTATAAATAAAGTTTTACCAGACACAGCCACGCCCGTTCTTTTACAGTTGCCCAGGGCAGCTTTCAAGCTACACCAGCAGAGCTGGGTGGTTGCAACAGAGACTGGCCCACAAAGCCTAAAACATTACCGTCTGGTCCTCTACAGACAAAATTTGCCCTCCCCCAGCTAGGGGACAGAGTATGGATGTCGCAGTTGACTAGATATGGGTTCTAATGCCACTTTTACTTTTGTTCTGTATTACCTTGTACATGTTGCTTCCCCTCTGAACCTCCCTCTTTCCGTTTGTACCAGAGGGATGGTCATGTATTTAACACACGCTTGTAAAATGGTGTTTACTCGTATCGGGCACCGTTCAAAGTGCTTTGCCTGCACCAACTCATTTAATCCTCACGGCAATTCTGTGAGGCTGGTGCTCTGGTGATTGTACCCATCCTACAGAAGGGCAAGTGGAGACCTAGAAGGTTAAGTAACTTGCTCAGGATTGCACAGCGCCGGGATTCTGAACGCAGGCGATATGGCTGCAGAGCGTGTCCTTAACTGGCCACCATGAAGACTAAGGACTAATGGGTGAGCAAGGCTGAGCACAGGGGCTAGGATGCAGTAGGATCTTGGTATGCGTCAGCTCGCTCTGTCCCTCGCCTTCCAGATCGTCTTGCCTCCCACGTCTGTCCGGGATAAAGGTCCCAGTCCCTTTGAACTGCAGCTTCTCAGGCCATCACGTCCCCTCCTGCTTTGGCCAAAGCCCAGTATCATGAGCACTGCTTTGGCTTTCTGTGCACGGCCTCCCTGTCCCTCCCTGCCATTGTCTCCCTCCCACTGTTTAGTTAATAATAACATATCATGTTCTGTCTCAGATGCATATCAGTTGTGTGTAATTATTTATGGAGAAATAGACAGATGATTCCCTGCTCGGACCATTTTCCCAGGCAGCCCTACCTATCACTTAGCACCCCACTCTCCCCTCGTCTAATAACACTGTCCACTTTAGATCTTGGGGCCTTGATTTATTAGGTAATTTGTTTCTTCTCTGTGGCTTGGGCCTGCCTGTCATCAATATAATAGAATGATGGAAGTGCAAGCTATAGACAGCGGACACTAAAAACTAGGCAAATATTACCCATTTCAACTCCTTCTCCAGCCACAGCCAATCCAAAGAAATCCTCAGCCTCTGCTTGTCGGGAGAGACGAGAAAGATTACAGAAGGACACCCAGGGCCTGACTGCTCACAAAATGGCTCTTTGAAAACTGGGCTGGTTGTGCTGCTGGTGCTTTTGGGAAAATGCCCAGGAGAACACACACACACACACACACACACACACACACACACAGCATAGGGATCTGAGCTCCCTTCCAAAGAGCCTAAATATGCTGAGGAGGTAAGAGGATTGAAGTGGGTGCCAGGGGGCCTGGCTTCCCACCCCAGCTCCGCCATACTCACCAACCGGTAGGGAGGATGGGGCAAGTTACCTCATCTCTCTGGGCCTGATTGCCTCATTTGTCAGAGCCGGAGGTGGAGCCGATGGGCTCCAAAGGGCTTCCTAGCTTTAACAGGCTGCCACGTGGCCAAGGTGACACAGAACGTTAAGAGGCGGAGCTGGAAACTGAACCTTTGCTGTTCGGTTCCAAGATGGGTGCTTTTAACACTACCCCACGCTGCTGCCTCTGATCATGATTGTAATCAAAATGGCCTGTCTCTTCACCATCAGTAGCTGTATCACAATCACGGAAATAATATCACCAATCAATGATCTTTAATTGCATCACTGAGGGACTCATCAGCGCCATTATCCCCAACGGCATCTCACCACCACCGTCACCATCATGCTCGTTTCACGGAACGTTTTCCACGGGCCAGGTTGTACGTGTAGGATGCTATTGAATCCTGGCCACAATCTTAGAAAATAGGACCCAGTATAATTATCCTCATTTAGTAGAGGAGGTAGCTGAGGCTCCAAGTGGCACATAATGGTAAACGCCAGACCTTGGATGTGAACTCAGGTCTGCTGGGCTCCTAAACAAGCTTCTGGCCACTATGCTATGCATCATCAGGACCATTGTCACGAGCGTTACCACCGACATTATCATTATCGTCCACAGCAGCCTCCCCAAATCACACAGCAGGCTCTTTCTCATTGCTTCCCAAATCATTACCAGAATCACCGTCATCGCTAATGTTGATGTCATCGATATCAGAATCAATATCATCAACATCACCATTGCGACTCTTGTTTTAATATGAACACCATCATTCATCGTTAGCAATATTGTCATTGTCATGATTGTTAACACAGTCCACACCAGTGTCATAATCAACATCTACCCATGCTATCAAAATTGTCGGTAGAGTCATCACGAATATTGACATCACTATTCAGAGCGCCGTCATCACTAGCAAGATTATGACTATCGTCACCAACCCAGTCCACACCAACATCATAATCAATGTTATAAAAAACAGAGTCACCACGGCCATCCCTGATCTCCCCATTCGTATGGAATGGCCAACATTGTCAACAGTCTGATCGACATCTTCGTGGTGCCATCATCAACGTCCTCCTCTTCAGGTCACATCTCTGATAGTCTTATCGACGCAGCCACAGCAAATGATACACATCTCCAGTTAAATGCTGTCCCAGACGTCCTTCTGCCCACCATTGTTATAACCATATATGGTGTTAGGTCTTTTCTCCCTGGCACCATTCAGATATCCCTGTGAGAAATATGAAAGACAAAAGTGTCTGATTGTCACCCAGCCTGTTCAAATATTGCCAGGGTCGTCGGGAATCTGAAACTTCTCAACCTCCAGAGTTAGGTGATTCGGTTTCAGAAATTTTAGACCATGAATTCCCACCCATCCTTCAAAGTCAAGTTACTTACCAGTTCTCCGGGGGATCCCATGTCCTGCTTCCGTGAGCCTCTGTTGTACCTTATTTTAATCTCTGTGATAGCATTTCCATTTATGGTCCAAGTTGTTCGTGTGTCTGTCTTCTTCCCTAGGATGTAAGTTCCTGGAGGTCGGCTCAGGTTTTCCCCCACCCCTGGGAGGCTTTACACAGAACGTTCTCAATGTCTGGGGAATTGAAGGGAATGGGTGTCAGCTGGTCTGTGCGAGTCCCATGATGAAGTGTGAAGAACACCAGGCTAAAAACCAAGATGTGTGGATTTTAGTCTGGAATGTCCCTAACTACCTGTGCAGCCGTGGAACATTCATTTCTTCTCCCTCCTGCCCTCCCTTCCTGCTTCCATCTCCAAACTTAAGAGTGGTCCCTTTCCTACACCCAGTCTGGCATCAGGTTCTGTGGCTCTGCCTTCCAAATATACCCCAAACCGCCCATTGCTCACCCCTCCTCTACTGCCAACGATATTAGCCCAAGGCGTCTTGCTAGAACCACTGTGGTTATCTCTTAACTGATCTTTCTGTTTCCACTCTCTTCCCACGTAAGGACCAGAATGCTCTTTTGAAAGTGTCCATCAGCTCGCCTCAGACCCTGACTCAAACTGTACCCCGAGGCTTCATCCCTCACTTACAATAACATCCAGACTGCTTCTGTGGTCTGCAGGACGGAGTCTGGCCCCTGACTTCCTCTCCTCCCTCACCTCATGCATCACTAGTGAGGTGCCCAGGCACACCGTTCTTCTCAGACCATCCTGAAGATCCCAAGGTACTTCTGATGAAGGCCTTCACCCTTGCTGGTCCCTCTGCCTGGAAACTTCTTTCCCAGCATCTTACAATCAAGTGCACCATTCTCGAAAGGCTCTCGGTGGCCACCCTCTGTGAAAGAGAGCCCCTCCAGTGGGCATGCTCTTCTTATCAAATCCGCTCACTCAACCAATGTTTATTGGCTCTGGACAAGATTTCTCACCCTCAGCATGATCGACATTTTGGACTGGATCATCCTGTGTTGTGGGGTCGGGGTGGGGGTGGAGCTGTCCTGTGCATTGTAAGAGGTTCGGCAGCATCCCTAGCCTTTACTCACTAGATGCCAGTGGCGTCCCCCTTCCTGGTTGTGTCAACCAACAACGTGTCCAGATATTGTCACATGTCCCCTGGGGGCAAAATCACCCCCAGGTGGGAAACAGGCTCTTCCAAAAGCTTGAGTTACATCAGTGAATAATATGGAGGCCACCAAGGGCACCCCGCTCCCCCAGGCTCCCAGCCTTCCAGGGAGGAAAACAACCATGACTATAATAAGTAACTTAAGTATGTTCTAGAGAGTGACAAATACTGTGGGAAAAAATATAGCTGGTTAAGGGTGACCGTGAGTGCAGGAGGGGGTTGCAATTTTAGATAGGGTAGTCGGAACAAATAGCCCTCGTCAGAAAGGTGCTTTATATTGATTATTATTTTTGTTTAATCATTTCATATATCACAGTATGAAATTATATCACAGTCTTGTTTACTTGTTATTGTCTGTCTCCTCCTCCTCTTCTCCTCCAGAGAGTAAATCCTATGAGGGCAGAAACTGTTTCTATCCTGTTCGGCACTATGTCTGTCTGATACCTAGAACACTGCCTGGCCCGGAATTATAGTCAATAAGTGTGCATGGCATTGTTAGGTGCTGGGAACATCGAGATAAATAGCCTGAAGAGACAGCATTTCATCCGACCCCTGCTGTGCACCTCCCCGCTCCACCCACAGTCGCTTATACTAACTTATTTCATGGGTAATTTAGAAGTTCTATAATCTACTTAGTTTATACTCAGAGGCAACTTCAAATACCCGACTCTCTTGGTGGAGCTTTAGTCTTCTTCTGATCAGGCCAATCTGGCCACAAGGCATCTCCTTGGAGACATTGCTCTCCACCCTGATACATCACTCTCCACCCAACGTGGCCAGTTCTTCTGTTCTGAGACGTGGGCTCAGTGTGGGGGAAGGCTGCCGTGGAAGGCAAAAGCAGCTGGCCTCCCGTCGCTGGAGGTGTTCAGGGTGGACCCCACGACCACGGCAGGAGGCTGTAAGGGGATTGGAGCCCCGGGTGGAAGTGACCCAGGGTCAGTGATCCGACGCTTAGCGAGCACCAAAGTCACTGTGGGGCTCGTTAAACAGAGTGCTGGCCCCACCCCGATATTCTGACCTAGTAACCTGGAGATGGTGCGGGGCCAGGTGATGCCCAGCACTACTGTTTCGGGGACCACAGTGTGGGTAGCTCCGCACTTCCGTGCCCAACGGCTCCCCTCATGCCCGAGGTTATGCAATTCTATGATGTTTCCCTTTTTCCAGGCATACAATGCAGCCATTAGCTTCCTGTCCATTCCTTACCTCCTGTCAACTTTGAACTTGTCTCCTCCTAACATTCTGTGGTGCCACCTGGGGTCTTAAACCTCTCATTCTTTCCCAGGTGTCTCCCCACCTATCCTTGGTCAGTAAGTGATTCTTTTCGGAGCCAAAGGTCGCTATGAACCTCCCTCTGAAGCCGGTGAGGCCAGGAGACCGCTTCCAGGGAGGGCACGGTTTGCATGCAGAGACCAGCATATAGACCTCGAACCCAGAGATATCCCATAAGGAATTGACAAGCACAGGAAGGACGAGCTGGGCTTGTTGCAGGGCAGGGGCGCGCTTTCAGGCCTTGGGCAATCACAGAGGGCTTGGGGAGGAGGTGTGATGTGAGCTGAGCTCCGCAAGATTGAAGAGAAAGGAACTGTCAGGCTGAACCATATGAAATTGCTGCTATTCAAGCACTGTTGGCCTCCAAAACCCAATATTTCATGTGTCTCAATCCAAGTGTATTCATTATTTTCACTCCTCCTGTGCATCAATTATTATCATCATCCTCATTCTGTAAACGAGAAACTGAAGCCCAGAAAGATTAAACAGCTTGCCCAATGACACAGAGTAAGAGGCAGAACCCAGGGACCCAGTCTGCGATGACTCCATGCCCTAGCTTTAGGGTCCGTTTAATGCAGTGGGTTCCAGGCTTTGGGCAAAGCGCTTGAATCCCTTGGATACCCCATTCAGTAGTTGGGGGGGCAAAAGGGAAGATGATGGTGGTTGTGAGAAGCTGCATTTCTTTTTTTTTAAGGATTTGATTTATTTATTTGACAGGGAGAGAGAGCAGGAGAGCACAAGCAGGGGGAGCAGCAGAGGGAGAGGGAGAAGCAGGCTCCCTGCTGAGCTGGTCCCCTCTACCACCGACGCGGGGCTCAATCCCAGGACCCTGGGCCCATGACCTGAGCCAGAGGCAGTCGCCCAACCAACTGAGCCACCCAGGGGCCCTGAGCATCTGCATTTCCATCAAGCTCCCGGGGTGGGGGGGCGGGTACTGAAGCCGTTGGCCTGCGATCCACACTTGGCGGTTTACTGGTTTAGGTAGGACAAGATGGAAGAAGGCATTCTCCAAGGAGTGAGAGAGAGTACTAGCAGGATGAACAGAGCCCTAGAGGTAGGAGCAGGTGTGGTGTGAGCCAGCGAAAGCAGAGGTTAGCAGACTCGGGCTGGCGGGGCATAAGGAGTGCAGGTGGGGGCAGTGGAGAAAAATGACCAGGCTGTCCCTGTGCTTCCTGCCCCAGTCTGTCTCCCTCCCTCCTGGCCTCTTCCAAGGAGGCAGCATCCAGCAGCACTAACTCATCAACTCCTCCCCCCTGCCCCCCCCCCACCCAGTAGGGGCTCCTAGAGGGTTTTTAGCCTAGACCATTTTTCCAACGCCACTGATCCCTTCTGCCGAGTGTGATAAACCCTATTTTATAAAGAAGACATGAATGGCTGTAATCAGATACAGTGTTTGCTGTGCTGAACAAAATGAGCAAAAGAAAAAATATGCAGCCAGGCTATAATTATGGGTGTAATATTTCAGCCCATTAGCAAAAAATATCTCAGAAACCTGCTGCCCCGCCTTCTCAGCTAAAAAATTGGATGCTAAGCTGGTGAAGGCAAACAGAGAGAGCAGAGCATTGAAGCAGAGGCCTAATTAATTGCATATACAATTTTTTTTTTTTTTTTTTTTTTTTTTTTTTTGGCTGGCAGTGGGTTCTGACAATTCTGGATCTTTTGCCGCACTAGAGAAAAGAGAGATTGTCATTTTCTGGCAGTGTTGTTCTGAGGGCTTCTAGGCATCGGTCACTCTTCCTTAGCCAGCCCGGCCTGGCCCAGTACTAGCCAAGGGCCTGTCACTTACCCAGCATTTGGTGAATTTAGAGGGTTTGAACAGTAATAGCTCCCTTTTGTTGCTTGCTATGTGCCAGGCACCATGATAAGCTTTACCAATCTTCTCATTTTTCCCTTTGGGAGCTATGTGAGGTAATGTGATGGATTTTGCTGACGACCTTCAGGTCGCTTCCTACTGTTTTTGTTTTTGTTTTCTCTTCCTTTTTTTGAGTCTCAGAACCTGCAACTATCTTTGGAAGGCTATCCGTGATCTACCAGAGTCACTGCCCGTGGGCTCTGTGTCCCCTGCTCCCCAGCGAAGGATTTTGACCCAAGCACAGCAGAAGTGGGAGTGTGAAAGGCCAGGCTTCCACCTTGGGTCAGGGTAACTGGAGGTATCTCACACTCCTGGGCCCCCCGTGGGTCTGGGCTCAGACCTCCTCTGCGAGACCTTGCTGGAACTCACCCCCCTGCCTGCCTTCCTCCCCTCCCCTGCCCTGACTTCCCACTCCCTCTAGCATCCCCAGAGTTAACTCACTTGTATGTTACTCCTCAGCTCTGTATGCTTCTGGGGAGTTGTTGGGGATGGGGATTTGCCTCCATCATCTTATTCCAGAGCCTTATCTCTATGCTGTGGCACCTTTTATCAGCATCAGCAAGATAGACCTCGTCTACTCCTTCCCTTTCCCATCATTCACAGGCCGTTGCTTCCCAGAGGATTTTTTTCCAGGATGCCCCTAAACCCATTCAGCCCTTAAATCAGCCCCTCCCTCATCTGTACTCTTGTGCAGCATACAGATGTCCATCAGATGTCTATTTCCTGCAGTAATGGGGTTCCCGATCCCTCGATGGAGTTACTTGAGCAGTGATTCTGTATTATCCCTCTGTGAATTCCTAGGGCCCAATACAGGGGTCAGTGCCCTGCAAGCTCTCAGGAAATACATATGCAATAAATGAATTAATGAATTAATCAGGTGGAGGCTTTGGCCTCCTTATGTAAATGTAGCACCTGCCACCAAGCCATTCCTGGTCCCTAGGATCTGTGTAAGACGGGCAAGTTGGTGGTTCAGCAGCTGCTATCCTGTGTTCTGGAATTTGGCACTGTCTGGGCAACTCTATGTTCCTGAGTCTTCTAGTTACCTGGCTTTTACCTCAAGCTAACCAAGCTCTGGAGGGCTCTGACCAGTTCCCGTGTATATATTCATTCATTAAGTTGCTCATTCACTCTTGAAGTCATCTACACATCTAACCCTATCCATTCAGTTAACCCCACCCCTTCATCTAATACCACACATCCATCCCTCCACCCACCCATCCATCTACCCACCCACCCATCCCTCCACCCACCCACCCATCCATCCCTCCATCCATCCACTCATCCAAAAAAGCTCCTGTGAAGGTTGACTCCAGTAATAGTCTGGTGGGCGATACGGATGTATTAAGAAGACTATGTGATCTGTGCATGAGGGAGGAAAGTATAGAGTACTATGGGCTCCTAGGGTCAGGAGTCCAGGCAGGTTTCCCAGGGCACACGAACTGGGATCTTCCAGGTGAATTGTGAAGAGAAGAGAAGAGTGGGGAAGACTGTCACAGGCAGTCTGATGCCTGTGAATGTGATGCAAAGGGAAAGATGAGTGAGTGCATGGGAGGTTCAAAGGAATAGAGGACATTCAACCGGGCTGATCTCATGTGAGGAGCAGAGGTATAGAGTAAAGCTGGAGGGGCTGCCTGGGGTCAGATCATGCAGGGCCTTGCTTGTCCAGCAAAGGAGAAGGATCAGGAACTGGGAGCAGTGGGGAGCCTTCAAAGGGCTTATAAGCAGGATAGAGTCAGGATCAGATCTGCATCTTTTAGAAGGTCACTCTGGAAGACAGAGACTGGGGGAAAGAAGACCAGTGAGGGGCCTGGGGTTGGGGAAGTAGGGGGACCCTTTGCCGGGTGGCAGTTGCCACGTAATACTGATGAAGGCAGATACTGCTGCAGTTGCAGGGGAAGGAGAGAAGTAGGTTTTGTGCCTGGAGGGCAGATATTGAGAAATTGATGGGAATCGGGATTGACTAGATGTAGAAGCAGTGAGAGGAAGGAGTCAAGGATGACTGACAGTTTCTAGCCTATGCAGTGGGGTAGACAGATGTGACACTGACCAAGTCATGGAGGGAGAGCAGGTGAGCATAGGGCCTGGGGCCTGGAGAGGAGAGAGCTGTTGTGCTCGTTGAGGGGGTGGGCAGGTGAGTTGGAGATGTCCGTGAGGCTTTCAAGTGGGTCTTTTCAGAAGATGATTGGCTATCTAGGTCTGAACGCCCAGACAGATGCAAGGGCTGGGAATAAAGCTGTAGGACTCCCAGGCTAGGAATGGCTACCAACCCATCAGAGTAGATGGGAAGGTCCCGGGAGGGTGTGCAGACTCAGAAGGGGAGGGCCCTGTCTCCTGACGGATGCCCCGTTGCTGACTGCCTACCTGAGTGGTGGGCAAGTCCTTCCTTAGATTGCAGTGCGTACATGGGCCCCGTCTCCACGCTGACTCCATTCTCTGTGGCCAAGCATGTTGGGTGCATGTCCTGTCTGCACTTGGTCTTCCTCCTATTGCTCCCTCTCACTCCCCAGACCCCACTGGGCAGCAGTTATGTAGGTGAAGCCTGGATGTGTTTCTCTGTGTCTGCCATGGGGCAGCCTCTTCCTGTGGAGGGTTCTTTTGCCTGGAGGAAGGAAGAGAGATTATTCTTCCCAGGGTGGCTGCTCAACAGAGGAGGAGGGGAACTAGCAACCTTCCAGGGTCAGAAGCTCAGGGGTTAACCTCCCTCTACCACTGCTTTTAGACATGTCTTTAATTATTAAATTACTCTGTGTGCATTGTGAAAAAGATATACAGCCCAGAACAATAACAAAATAAATATGAGACACCCCCTACCCCTCATCCTGCCAGCCCCAGGACCCCAGTCCTTAGTGACAATTATTATTTTTCCAGATTTCATAAGCGCACACACACACACACACACACACACACACACACACATACATATACACACACTATACACTCTTCTCAACAATTGATTTTTTGGCTTGATTATACACTAGACATATTTCTACAACAGAATATATACAGCTGTACTTCCATTTTTCTCTCTTTTCCCCTTTTTTATTATAAAACTCATGCAAGTTTATGGTCCAGAATGTGGAAATTGAGAAAAATGGAAAAAAAAAAAAGAAAATCCAAATCTACCAGCATCCTAAAATCTCATTATCTAGAGATGATGATGAACATTGAGGAGAAGCATATAAAATTTATTTTTACTGGATAATAATGGAAGAGTAAACTAAAGTTAGGGAGAAAGAATTAGGAAACTCCAAGTGGATTTTTCTTCAAAATCAGAGATTTTGGTTCTTATATAATTTTTCTCTTTTTTTAACTTTAAAGGAATTGAGAAGTTGGAGTTGCAATGTTTTATTTTAATGTTTGCTAGTTTATTTTTTTAATTTTAATCTTAATTTTGTTTAGTGTTTGTTAGTTTAGGCAGAGCTTGGTCATTTCTCTTACAAAAATCAGAAGGAACAACTTATCTTTAAACAAACAGATGACACTACTCTTAAATATACATTTTTAAATTAAAAATAATAAAAAAGAGATAAGCCTACTGTTAGCATAATTAGTAAACAGAAATTACTGACTTATCCAATCATGTTCAAAAAAGAACAAAGATATCTTGAGGAAGTAATTATCACTTGTTCCTAACATAAACCCAAAGAGACGGTATGTGCATTCAAAGAGTTCATTGATTCTCTGCTTCTTCCCACATTCCCTGACCAACGGCAGGTTGGTTCTGTGAGATCAGAAAGCATGGTTTCCTACCCTTGACTAGTGGCTTAGAATCATGCCACAGTTTAGCTCACTTTATATCTGGACCGTGACCTTCACGTACAGTTCATTGTTTTTCCCAGAGTCTCTACCTTGCGTTTCCTTGTTGCTCAGAAGAGTCACATGTCTTAATTCCATGACTGCTCTAAGTGTTCCAGCTTTTTACTCATAAAATTGGGCAATTCCATTTTCTTCTTCCTTTTTTAAGATTTTATTTATTTATTTTAGAGAGAACGAGAGTGTGCAAGCAGGTGGGAGGGAAAGGGAGAAGCAGACTCTGTGCTGAGTGTGGAGCCCAAGGCAGGGCTCGATCTCACGACCCTGAGATCATGACCTGAGTTGAAATCAAGAGTCTGATGCTCAACCAACTGAGCCATCCAGGCGCCCCAGTACTGTTTTCTTCTTGAGGTTATCAGAGGACTCCTCCCTCTGATGCCTTGTTCTAATCGGGGCTAATTGCTTCTTAGGCCCAGCTGCACAAACTGTCTTACTGGCGCCTTTTCATTCGTCTCCTGGGTTAGCTCTTTTTTGTTTCTGTTTCAAGTTTTTATTTAAATAGTTAACACATAGAGTAATATTGGTTTCAAGAGTAGAATTCAGTGGTTCATCATTTACATTACAACACCCAGTGCAGTGTTCATCACAAGAGCCCTCCTTAATACCCATCACCCATCTAGCCCATCCCCCACGCACCACTCTCTCTCTCTTTCTTTCTCTTTTTTCTTCCTTCCTCTGCGTTCATCTATTTTGTTTCTTAAATTCCACATATGAATGAAATCATGACGTTTGCCTTTCTCTGACTGACTTATTTCACTTAGCAAAATATTCTCTAGCTCCATCCATGTTGTTGTAAATGGCAAGATTTCATTCTTTTTTATGACTGACTAATATTCTATTGTATCTATATACCATGTCTTCCTTATCCATTCAGCTGTCGGTGGACACTTGGGCTGTTTTCACAATTTGGCTGTTGTAGATAATGCTGCTATAGACATCGGGGTGCATGTGCCCCTTCAAATCCTGGGTTAGTTCTATGATTTTTTGACCTTGTCGTCTTTCTTGGGCTCAGTCTTCATTTTGTCAGAGTATATCCTCAAGGAATTTTTTTCAGAAAGTGTGCATAACAGGGGTGGGGTGTGGTGGGAATCTGTGTTCTTGAGTACTCAAGAATGTCTGTACTTTGCTCTCCCACTTAAGTAAGAGATTCCAAGAGCTTTCTCCTCAGAATGCTGTAGACATTGTTCTGTTGCTTTCTAGACAGTTCCATCACATGTGCAACATCTGATTGCGGCTTCCTTCTAGATACCCTAAGTTTTTTTTTTTCCTTAAGAAGGTTTAAGATTTCCTCTTAACTGCTAGACCTTAGAAAGTTTCCCCCTTTGTTGTGAAACTTGTGTCTCTTCCCCATCACACGTGCTGTGTAGTTGGTGAGAAGAGTAGCTAGCTGACTGCTGCTTTCTGGTCTGACCTGCCTCCCTTCCCCTTCAGAAGTGCCACTAACTCACCCTCTCCCCAGGGCTTTGGAGGTGCAGTTAATGAAGGGGTGGTCCTGCCTGACCCCAGGGGAGCCAATCAGAGTATCCCATCTCTCCAGCCAGGGGATTGGTTCAGGGGTGGACATGTGACCCACACTGAGCCAATCAGAGTACATCTTGGAGACCAATTGAGATGTTGGGAGAGAGGAGGACGCTCTGTCCTGTGGTTTTGGTGCCAGGATGAAGTGAGACTCGCGATTCTGGAGGTCTTCTTAGCCAACGGACATGGAGAGTCTGCCTGGGAATGAACCCACAGGGGTGCAGGAGAGGAGGGCAGAGAGTGAAAGAGAGAAAGGGAGAAAGAGAATGGAATGAATGATTTTCCAGCAGTGAGCCAGATCGGTCAATACGTTTTCTCTCGACCCAGGTTGAATTGGGTTTCCATCAGACGTAAACAAGAGAATCTTAATAATATAGTGATCCCTTTTATCCCTCGAATGCCCATCTTCCATCCACTGAGGGATTTCCTCTTACTATTTGACTGTTTCTTACCTTTTATGGCTTCAGTTCTCTCCTGAAATTCCTGTTAGTTGGGTATCGGAGTTCTGGGATCTGGGCTCTACCTCCTTTTATCTTTCCTTATTTTAAAAAATCACTTTGACATTTTAATCTATATTCTGAGGCATTTCGTAGACTTTATTGTCTCCATCTCTGATTTGGTCTTCCATTCTATTATTCGACCCTTTTATCGGCTCTTCATTTCAGCCAATGAATTTTTCATTCTAAGAACTGTTTTATTCTGTTTGTTTCTTTTCTTTTGTTTTATGAATGCTGCCTCCTCCCAGTGAATCCGCATGAGTGTTCTTCTGTTTGCTGCATCACCTCTGTTTTTCTTTTCCCGTTGCTTTGTTCATCTTGATCCTTCTTTTTTATGTGGTTTGTTTTCTTCAAAGCTCCATAATCCTTAGATAATCATTGAAGATGTGTGAATAAATAACTAGGTTGACCCGTATTGGCTGGAGGGATGTTCTCCTGCACGGTGATGTGGGGCTTCTTCTAAAATAGGCCTCTCTCCTGGGTGGGCCAGGGTCCTGGAAGTGTCTGGGTGAGGCTTGCTGACAGGGAGCAGAAATGAAAGCTCATGACCTGCCACCAGGCTGGAGGAAGGAAGATTCCCTGAGTGTGGAGAGCCTCCGTTACAGGGATTTTGACACGTGAGAGCCCCCAGACTCTTAAGTTCTTCAAAATTGCAATTAAGCATAATGAGACTAGTGAGAAAAATAGGGTTAAGGGTAAGCTACTCAAGATTCCTTCAGCGTTATGAACACTAACAAAAATAACAACACTAATGAAATTGCTGGTGTTTTAAAAATACATGTGACATTTCTAATAAATAAAAAAAATATTACAGTAAATACAGGGTTTTACCTGTTTTTGTTTTTGTTTTTCTTAAAGCAAGGGTAGCTTGATAGAAAGTGGTGTGAAGTAGGGCACAGGCTTCTGGGTTATGAAAATGAGGGTAAAATGCACAGGGAATGAGGAATGTCTTGTCATAAGTCCTCCCAAGACAACGCAAGTGGCCCCGAGGAGGACTGGGGGTGTACCTGGAGACTGTGTCCCCTACCGTGTGCCTCTGGGTTCAGCTGGCTTTGCATTCAGCTGCTGTACCTTGGTCCAGAACATAGCGTCCAGGGAAAATTGCGTATGAGCCAACGCACCTTCCACCTTTTACGGACGACATGCTCCTCTGCATGAGTTACATAAGAGCCTATACGGATGGTGGAGACCCCTTTGCAGTAGAACAGATCATGTTTTATCTCTGTGGAGTCACTGTCCATATTTTTTCCCCTCAGAGTCTGTTGAGGAACGTCAGGAAGGGCAAGTCTACAGAAATGCCAGCAGAACCCCCGTTTTATTTTGAGAGTTGTTCTCATGATTTTGCTGGGGTCGAATGCCAAGGCCACCTGTTCCGCATAGAGGCGGCAACAAGTAGTCCAGTTATGCTCCCAGCAGCTTGAATTGCCCCAAGGCCCCCTTGTGTTGGGGGGAGTTTGCTCTGAGGCTCTGGTTTCAGTGACAAGCGAGCTTCTCCTTGGCTGATGCTGACTTGCCGTTTCCTTGTTCTGGCTTCTCAATCAATTGGATACCCCATTCCTGCTTCCTTTCGCCACATTTCTGGTCCACTGATAGTATCCTTGCCTATTTCCTACTATGGATTTACTCCTTTACTGATGACTTTTTTTTTTTTTTTTTCCAATAGGATTTTGGTATGGAGAAAATTTAAAATTCTTCGAACCCGGTTTACATCTCATATTGGACACTCTCTCCACGACTTTTTGTCCTTTTGACTTTGACTGAGGCTTGTCACAGTTCTGAGCTTCATTTTATTATCTGGACGATGGGAATGCCAGCATTACCCATCCCGCCCACCTAACAGGGACTGGGAAAGCCTGGAGGGATGTGGGGAATCACCTCTGGTCAGAGAGAGCAGTGTAAATTTAAGTTGTTATGAAGATCCTGGAAGAGAACCCTCCGGTTTGGCAGAAGCGAAGATAGAGCCAAGAGAGGGGAAGCAACTGTTGCCCAAGGTTACCCAGAAAGCCCCTGCCTCCTGGCTCCCAGGTCCCATTCTCTGGTCAGGCTCTGCTCCTCGGCAGCCTGCAAACAGCCGGGGTTGCAGTGCCAGGGGCCGAGCAATTGAGAATTCGGAAGAGGCAGGAATGACACAAATAATTCAATGATTGCCGACCACGGGCCATTAAATTTTCCATGATCTGTTTTATTGTATCTGCTCTGCAGCGTTAGTCCTGCCAGTTCAGATGCAAAGCAGGCATTTCACTGCCTGCAGGAGCTAGCCACGCTCCCTTGTCAGAGGCCCAAGGCCACGGAAGCACTGGCCTTGGGCCCAGCTGGGCCTCCGTCTCAAAAGGTAGTCAATTGGGGTTCGGATCACTGAAGTGTGAGTGCCGAGCCTCCCTCCTGCCCCTGCCAGGCCCTGAGCCACCGGTACCCGGTGTCTCTCACCTTCAAGCTCAGAACACCCTCACCAATGACCGCAAAGTTAGCCTCTTGCTGTTGCTAGTGATCCTCAAAAATATAGTGCATTAGGTCGGGGTGAGGCACGTAAAGGGTTAACTTGTTCTGTGTCAACACGCAAGGTCACCGTCATTTCTGTAACTCTTTTTGGACATTTGCACTTTCCTTCCTATACTGGGGGCCTCAAACCCTGGCCGGGGTCCTGGCCTCACATAACTTCTGGGGAAACTTTATGATATTCCGCTGCAGTATTGTGCTGTTGAGAATCCTCAGTGGGGAGGGGACTCCTTACAGATGGAGAAATGAAGTGTCAGAGAAGGAAGTGGCCTTGGTCAGAGACACTGGGCAGGCTCAGGGCCCGGTACTGGGACTCCCAGACCAGAGCCCTGCCCAGGGCCTGGGACTCAGGAGGGAGAGTCAGCCCACCCCGGGATCATCGGCTCACCCCCTCCACTTCTCAGGGTCGTCACAGCTTCTCAGACTTGTTCATGGGGTGGATGCTTTCCCCACTGTCCTGAGGACCACACAGTTTGCTGAGACATTTCCAAACGTGCCTTGTTCCCGGCAGAGTGCGAAAGGGAAGCACCAGGCACTGCAGACAGGTGCACTAAGTGCGGCGCTCAGGTGGCGTGGCCCGTGGGCCAGGCCTGGCCTTCCCCATGCTCCTCGCTGACCTGAGTACACAGGACAGAGCACGAAGCCGGACAGAGGCAAGAAGGAAGAGTCCTTGATCGCTTCCGGATCCCCAGTGGGCAGTGAAGTGCGATAGCAGGAATTCAGGATGGGTCATCAGATTGGCTGGCTCCACAATCCGGATTTGTGGCTTATCACTTCTGTATGTAAGGGAAATCACATCCCCTCTCTGAGAGCCTCAGTGGGGATGCCAAATCTGAACCCACGGGATTTTCTGTGAGGCTCTGTGGTAACGACAGTTGCAAACTGCCAAAATCATTTTGACACCTCTGTCAGTTAGCCATTGCTGCTTATCAAACCACCCCAGAACTTGATGGCTGAAAACAGCCGTTCATTATTCGAGACTCTACGGGTTCATGGGATGCATCTTATCTCATCTGTGGTCAGCTGCGGTTGGAGGGGGCAGCTCTGCTACTCCAGGCTGGACATTGTCGCATGTGTGGGGCTGCCTGCTTCTGCTCTGGCCGGTTCGTGTGACAGTGGCTGGTCCTAAGAGAGAGCATGAGAGCGCACCGGCCCCTGCTGAAGGTTGGACTTGGAACAAGCACCCCATCACTTTGGCCACATCCTGTCGGCCAGCGCAAGACCTAGGGCCAGCCCAGATTCCAGGTGGGGGTGGGGGTGGGCCCACTTCTTCATGGGAGGAGCTACAAGGTCCCATGGCAGAGGACCTGGATGTAGGGAAGGGTATAGGGCTGTGACCACTGGTACAATCAGATCTGCTCAGGTTTGGGGTCCACGTTCACCTTAAGTGAGCTCAATATAGACTGAGAGGCACAGAATGACAGGGCTGGGTGTGACTTTCAAGATAGAGGAAGTGGCTTTGTCCCAGGCTGCACAGCTGGTGAGAGAACAGAGTTGGGGTGAGAACCTAAGACCGTGAATGTCAAGTACCATATGTCAAAACCAGCCCCCATGTCGGTTCTTCTATCGAATTTGTTCTGGGGAAATCCAGTAGATGGTGATTTGGGGTGCTTGCATTCGTGTTCCTCTTTTGTCATGTTGCAATTTCAGAAGGTCAAGGAGGGCTTGAGATGAGGCTTCCTGGCCTTCCCTTCTGGAAGGAACCCCTGAGGAAGAAGGACAGGCCCCGGGATGAGATCCAGACTCAGGGTCCAAGGCTTAAAGAATTTCACTCCCGTGGCTTTCTTTCGCCTTTTAGAGAAGCACATGGTGCAGGGGAATTGCATTTCAGCCTTGACTCCGGGCTTCTCGTGCCTGCAACCCCGCTCTGATGGAGAGACAGCCTCATGCCCTGTGGCCGAGACGATTGCTACAGTCTCCTAACTGCCCTTCTTACCTCCAGACTCCCCTCCCACACCACGGCCCCAAATCGGCCTTGCCTGCGGTGCCACAGTGATCTTTCTGGTGCGTGGCTCTGCCTGTGGCATCCCACTGGGGAGCACATCTGCCAGGGATATGTGTTCCTAGGCCGGAGCTTGGGAGCCAGGCAGATCCAGGTTCAAATCTAGGCTCTGACACTCATTAGAGCCGGGGGAGCTTGGCCAAATGATGTCAATGCCCTGAGCCTCAGTTTCTTCATGGGTCAGCTGCAGCCTCTCACTGGATTTTGTAAGCACTGCCTGTGAAGTTGTAGCCAAGTCCCTGGGACACAGCAAGTACTCAAGAGATCTTAGGAGCTTCCCCTAGAGCTGTCAGTATGCCATGGCTCCCCATGGCCATGGAAATCAGACAGGTAGCCTGGCATCCAAGGCTCTCCATGAGGCCCCAGCTGCCTCTCCAGGCTCACCTCTCGCTGCGCTTGGGAGCCTTCCGGCAGGCTCCTCCTGCCCCGCACAACCGCTCCTCCTCCCGCGGCCACCTTATACCCCCCCGGGCGCTCCCTCCTTTCATGTCCACCCAGCGACTCTCCGTGCTGGTTTGTTACCTGTTGCAGCGGTTATTGCTACTGGCACTTGTACTGCATCATCTTATTATCTCATGGCTCGGGTGGGGGAGAAATTCGAGAAAGACTTGTCTGGTGGTTCTGGCTCTGAGTGTCTCCTGTGGCTTTTGTCATAGGGCAACTGGGAAGACAGCAGCAGGGGCTGGAGTCACTGAGGCTGCCCGAGCAGCACTTATTTCATGTGGTTCCAGGACCTTGCCGGGTGGACTCCCCGTGTGGGCTAGTTTGGGCTTCCTCGAAGCATGGTAGCCTCGGAGAAGTCGGGTGACTTCCAGGAAGGTTGGGGCGTTGTGTGAGCAAAGTGGAAACTGCCACCCCTTTATGACCTATGTCAGAAGTTGCAGAGGTCACTTCTGTTGTACCGTATTGGCCGAACGGGTCACAAAAGCCTGCCGGGTTTCAAAGGGGGAGGTTAGGCAGACTCCACCTCTTCGTGGGAGGAGTGTCCAAGTCATAGTGTGAGAAGAGCAGGTAGGATGGGAGATTTTGCTGTGGCCGTCTTTGGAAAGTACACTCTGCCACGCCGGCCTGGTGTAGTGTAGTGTGTCGTGACCAGGGGAAGCGAGGCAACCAGGGACTCTGGAACCAGGCCGCCTGGGCCCCCACTGACTGGCTGTGTCACTGGGCGAGTTCATTCACTGCACTGTGCCTCAGTTTCTTTCTCTGGCAAATGAGAACTGTAGCAGTCCCTGTGAGGATGAGGTGAGTTAGTGCAGGAAGAGCACCTAGAACAGCACGCAGCAAAGTGCGCCACCAGTGTCCGCTCTCATGATGTCACTGATGTCGTTAGTACCATCAATTATAATTGCTGTTTAGTGATTGATTAGACAGAGCTTTCAAGGCAAAAGAGACTGACACATCGCTACTTACGGAGTCATGAAAGATTGTGGCACTGTCTGACATCCCATGGGGCTCAGGGAGAGGCTGATTTTCTACTCACGGGCCCAGTTCCCTGATACAGCCCAAGCTGCAGACTCCAGAAATCGAAAGTCAGGGTAACACATAAGGAGTGTTGAGAAACTCAGAAAATTTAAAAACCAACACGTTTCGATCATCCTCATTATCATCCGAGCCGTAAGATTTCAGGCCCCAGAGAGTATTTTTATCGCTTGCCAAAGCCAGGTGGATTTCCAAAACCCTGGACTGGACAGTAAGATGGCCATGCCTCACTCAGGTCCTCCGTCTTGTTTCCACCTTTGGCATGCCTCGCTTTAATCACCCGACAGCTCTTTGGTCAGAGTTTAGCAGAGAGCTCGCTTGGAATTTAAGTCCCTCACTGGTGGCTCCTGACCGATGACTGATGGGTGGGGATCGTATGGAGCCAAGCTCCCTTGTCTGGGTTGGAGTAACTCTCAGAAGCAACTCAACGGCAGAGTTCCCTGCGGGGGCAGGTGGAGGCTGCCCTTTGCGGAGCTCTGCCCAAGGTCACATCCCAGCCCCACCTGCTTCCTTCCCATCCATGCCCTACCTGCCCGATCGTTTACTCGTTCCTCCTGGGAGTGCTTTCCTAATAAGTCGCTTTCCCGTGACTCCTCCTCATCTCAGGGGCTGCTTCTGGAGACTGTGAATGGAGAGGGGCATGATGCACGGGGCCCTGAGGGAGAGGATGAGCATGGGCTGCACCTGCTAAGGGAGGCTGCTCAGCCCCTGCCCCTGGCATTTCTGTAGGGCTTTAGCGTCTGAGACACTTTTGTTTTCCAGCAGTGATACCTCCGTGGGTTTTGAGGAGGAGTTACCTGTCTTGACACCAGATCTGGGTTTTGTACTTCGAGGTGCTCAGCCCCGCTTGTCCTCCGGGCCCCTTGGTGAGGGGAGCAGAGCATCTCATTCTTCAGACCACCTGCCAGGTCAACTTCTCCTGGGGTGAGGGCTTGGCTTGGGCCCAAACTCCATCATGCCCACTGTGGTGGGAGCCTCAAAGGCTCCCATGCCCACCTTTGACCTGGGTGGATCCTCCACTCCGGGCTCAGATGAAGTGCTCCGCTAGGGCTGTGGGATTTGGCTTTCCCCCCAGAGGCTGCCTGGAAGGAGCACAACCCAAGTCTGCAGGAGAGTGGTAACTTCCTGTGGAGATAACCTGACCTATGAGAGACAGGAGATGGGTAGGAGCCAGAAGATAAATTTTTTCCTTTTCCCCACAAGGGCCTGTTTGCAGACTCAGGGATTCCATGGGGCCTGTCTGGAGGACAGCCCATGCTGCTGAGAGACAGACTGCGAGGCTGTGGCCAGCTTAGCAACACCCCACCTTGCATTCGCTTTCCCTCCTTCCCTGCCTCATTTCCATTTTTCCTTCACTCTTGCGCCCCAGGGATTGCGGTGCGGGCGGCGGTGGTTGGGGACGGGTCATACACTGTGCATCATGGTCGGAGAAGAGGTTCATGGGGGGGTGCACTGGGGGTGGGGGACTCCATCCGGGACTTCCTCATCTCCCTGCAGCCGCCCGGACCCCGAGTCTCCTCTGCCCCCCGGCCCCAGTGGTCTTTTGAAAGTATGTCCGTTCCCTATTGAAACCGTTTTCATGGCTCCCCTTTGTCCTGGGGTTAAACCCAAAGTTCCCAACCGAATGGTCAAGGCCTGCGCTCTGGGGCCCGGCTTCCCCAGGGAGCCCACATCGCAGCTTTGGGAACTGCTGTCATTTTCCTAGACTCCTCGCAGCCCTTCTTCCCCGTCCCTACGTCTCGGCATGTTGTGTTTTCTCTCTCTCCCTCAGCCTTCCAAGTTCAACGTCAATGCCGCCTTCTCACGGGGTAGCAATGTTGCCTGCTGACCACCATCAACTAGCTGGCAGACCGAAAGTCCCTCTGCCCTCTCTCAAAGTGTGCCGGGGGTTTCACCAAAGGAGCCCCCAGCACGGTCTTTGGGGACTGTTGATTTGCCCTCACCTCCCTGGCCCTAGACTGTGGAGACCTTGGGGGTGCTGTGCATAGTAAACTCGGGAGACATGTTCATATAATCCATACACCTTTCACACAGGAGCAGTCCTGCCCCCAGAGCCAGACAAATCCCATGCCCAGTTTGGGTCCAGGCACGCAACCCCGACATCACTAATCATACTCCCTGCCCCCTACGAGACCTAGTGCAGAAGTGCAAACAGGGACGTGTGTCGGGGTGCAGGAGATGGATACCTCCAGCATCCATGTGGCTGGAAGGACTTTAGTGGGTCGTCCAAATCTGAGATGTGCCATTTACCTAGTGGTGTAACTTTGAACAAGCAAGTGACTTCCCTTACCCGGATTTCCCCATTTGTGCAAGGGAAATAGACCATAGCACCATCTGCAGGAGTTGCCAAGAGTGAGGGCGGATCGAACGTTGAAGTTGTCTATTGCCCTGTAGCAAGGTGTGACAACACTTAGGGACTTCAAAGCATTATTATCGTTCGCGGTTGTGTGGGCCAGCTGCCCCCAGCCGGGCCGTTCTTGCCGGAGGTCTCCCAGGTGATGGCCATCATGTGGCAGCCAGGCGGCTGTGGCCGCGGGCTCACCTGGCCTGCACGGCTCACACGGCCGTGCCCTTGGCTGTCATTGGCTGTCGACCCGAACGGCCACAGGCGGCCTCCTGTGTACTTGGGCGTCTCGTGGCATGGGTGCTGAGAGGCCGCCCCTGAGACCACGTGTTCCAAGAATCCCATGTGGAAGCTGCAGGGTTTCTGGCAGCTTAGCCTTTGAAACCCAGTATGTCACTTCTGCCGCATTCTACTGGTCTGCTATATTATTTTTTAAAGATTTTATTTATTTATTTGACAGAGAGAGAGCACAAGTAGGCGGAGCGGCAGGCAGAGGGAGAGGGAGAAGCAGGCTCCTCACCGAGCAGAGAGCCTAGTGTGGGGTTCGATCCCAGGACCCTGGGATCATGACCTGAGCCGAAGGCAGACGCTTAACGACTGAGCCACCCAGGCGCCCCTACCCGTCTGCTATTTGGTCAAGCACGACACTACGGCCTGCCCAGGTTTAAGGTTTGCACTTCACCTCTGGATGAAAGCAGAAGCACAAAGTCGCCTTTAATCTACCACGATGAGGTCTTGCATAGAAAGCACGGTATCAGGTGCCCCATGTGTATTTAGTAAATATCAGTGCCTGGGATGCCCCCTTCCTGCGCTCACTCAGGCGGTCTCCAGCTCAGGACTCTCTCAGGACTATCCACCAGCCTCCCCTCAGCCTCAGGGCGTAGAAATCGGGGTGCAGAACAGGCAGGGGGACAGGCAGGTGGGGTGGCAGGTTCTGAGCCCTCCAAATTGCAGTGTAGCCTGAGGCAGCAGGAGGACCTAGGAGCCTGGGTTCTAGCTCTAATTACACCATGGGGTTTTGTTGCCTTGAGCAAGTCCATTGGCCTCTCTGGACTCAGTTTTCCCATTTGTCAAAGGGGGGATGGGACTGGATGAGCTCTGTGGCTCTTTCTGGCCCTACTGTTGGATGATCCTGCTGCTGTGCTGGAATGTTCCTCAGCACTCTCTCAGGGGCTCTGGGGACTCATAAACTGATGGCAAGGATGTGGGACTTGATATTTTTTCTAATGTCCCTTGCAGGGACGGTCTCGAGTTTCATCTTCAGTGTCACACCTGGGCACTAAACCTTGCCCAAGCTCTCAGAGGTGCCTGACTTCCCCTCATGGGCTCTGCCTTTAAAAGTCCCTTTTGTAAATGAGGTGTTGGTAGTGTTAAGGTGATGGGACCTCCCCACCTCTCCCTGATCCTCCTGGGAACCTCCAGGGCCTTGCTTAGGTCAGGTCACATGGTAGCCACCCCCACCTTAGCTGGGGCCCAGCCCCCTGTTCATGCTCGGTGAGCTTTCCAGTTGATTTCCTGGGAGCTTTTTGGTTAAGTAAGATGCGATTCTCAGCAAGGCTGACAACATTTGGAGATTTCCCAGACTTCACCCTCCACTGCAAGCGGGAAAGTTTCTGCCTCTGGAAATGTGACCAAAAAGCATATGCTTTTATTGCTCAGGTTCTGTCTACCAGGAACCACCTCCAGGCCATGGGGAACTGAGTATATTTTCAAATGAGGTAGAAAGAAGTTTTCAACACACAGTGTCTCCTCCCAGCCATCCTCCTGATGACTGTCTCATAATTATTTCTTGGAATTTAACATGAGCTGAGCCTTGAAAGGGATGCAGGGAAGAGGGAAGAGATTTACAGGGCAGAGGAAGGGTCCCGGGGGAGCAAAGCCCAGGAGGTGACACTGAGAAAGCTGTCTCAGAGACAGCAAAGGAGGCCAGGCTGGATGTGGTAGGACCCTCACGTTGGTGGAAGGGAACACAAGTGTCTAGACACAGGTCCTCTTCGCTTGCTCGCGTTCTTTCATTCACCTACTCATTCACTCATTCATTGAGCCCCTGCCGTGTAGGGCCCAGGGCTGGCTCCTGGAAATAGGATGGTGAACAAAAGCGGAAAGCTTCCCTGCCTTGCAGTCTAGGCGGCAGGACAGAGGCTAATCAAATGGCCATGCCAACACATGGACAATTCCAGCCAGGGTTATATGAGCAACAGGTACGTGGTGTGATGAGGCCTTTGCTAGAGTGAAGGCAGGCTTCCCTGATGCTCGAGGCCTGACCTGAGGATGAGTAGGAGCTAAGTATATGAAGGGGAGAAGGAAGTGCATTCCAGGTAGAGGGGGCAGCATGTGCAAAGGTCCTGGGCAGAAAGGAATGTGTCTAGCACTAGGAACCCAGAGAGAGGCAGTTGGGGAGGGTAAGTGGGATTTTTTTCTCCTGCATATTAATGAGCTGGGCCTTTAACCCCCCAAACCACGGGAAACAGCTGTTGGCTTTGAAGGCATGGGCTGCTGATGTGCTGTATCTGTGTTTTGGCAATATCCCACAGGCTGTTCGTGGACTATGGATGGAAGGTGGCAACCGTGGGCCTAGGGGAACAGTTAGGAGGCTACTGCCCTTGTCCAGTGGACCCAGGTGGCCACAGTGGATACGACTGGAGGGTTCTGAGAGATTCTCAGGGGGTCAGATTGCCACGGTTTGCAGGTGGGTTGCCTGTGGAGGGAGAAGGAAAAGCAGATGTCAAGGACGGTTCTGGCTTGGGCATCTTGACGGCTGTTATTGCTGTTGATCCAGGTTGGGAAGGCCGGAGGAGGGGTCAGCCAGGGGATTCACTTAGGAAAATTTCAGGCTGCAGTTACCTGTGAGCCACATGTTAAGGAGGCAGGTGGCTCTCTGGGTCTGAGCCTCAGGTGGCTGTGGGGTCTGAGAGCCACCTCTGAGTCGTCGGGTCTGTGTGGTCACTGACCCACTGTGGTAGAAAGACTAAGGGGGGGCTGCCCCTCCCCCACCAGGGGGACGTGGATGGCATTAAGTCTGAGAAGAAGTAGAGCCAGGGAAGGGTGCCCCAGCCCCGGAGGGATGTCTGGCCTGCAAAGAAGACCGTGAAGGAAACACAGCCCCTTTAGGCTGAGGAAGACGTGGTCACTGCTTCCAGGGTCTGTGAGGTCAAGGCAGCAGACCCTGCAATGTCTGGCCTTGCAGGATGGCAGGCCCCTCAGCCTACGCCCCGTTGTTCACTCACAGGATGCTCACAACCTTCTCCTTGCCAGTCACACCCAGATGCTCTTCTGCGGGTCCCAACTGGGACCCGATCTAGAGCTTAGCCATCGGGCACTCCAATACTCACATAGGCCACCGGCAATCAAAACAAAGGAAGAACCTTCAAGTAGCTTCTGTTTAGCTTCTGGAAACAAGGCTCTGTGACATTTTTAAGCTCAAGTTGGAAAGGGCGTTGGGATGTATTGCTGGAAGGTGGTGTTTTCCAGAGGAAGCCATCACAGAACCCCACTCCCGTTGCCCCCACCCCCAGCCCCTGTGCTCCCCCTCCCACACACTCCGTCCAGTGAGGAGGAAATGGAGAAACAAGGGCTGAAGATTGGCCTTTCAGATCTAGGGACTAGCATTTAGAAAAACCAAATTTCAGTGGGCTCCGATGAAGCCTGTAATCTGGCATCCAATTCAATTCACTTCAACTAGATTCAAGTCAATTCAGTTCAACTCAGTCAATTCAAATTAATCCAAGCAATTTATGAGAGTCTGCTGTGCTAACTAGGGTGGGAGGGAGACCTCAACGTTTCAGGGCCTGGGTGATCTGGTGTCTTCGAGGAGCCAGAGGAGGGAGGGCAGGGCCAGCATGTCACAGACCCTGCTTCCTGGTAAGATGGCCGACATCACGTCTGGTCTTTGCTGGGCTGGAGGTACACGGAGAAGTGAGAAGTGACCCAGGCTAGCCTGCCATCTGCTTTGTTCTCCTCGAACTACCATCTACTGCTCACAACACCAAGGAAAAGACACTGGCCGGGTTTCATCAAATGGGCAGAGTAGATGCGTTATTGTAGGAAAGCAAGAGGGAAGCAGCCTGCAGGGCCATCCCTTGTGACTGCTGATCTAGAAAGCTGGACCCAAGGCCCCTTGTGCTCCCACCTGATCTGCAGCCACCAACTTCAGGCCCCCGAGGCTGGAACATCCACTACCCCCCGTGGCTTCCTGGTCTCTGAGAGATCAGAGGCAGGGGCCCCATTTTATAGATGAAGGCAGCTGAGGACGAGGAAAGCAAAGGGATCAGAGGACCCTTCTGTGAAACCATGAGCTTGCGAGAGCCGAACTGTGTCCAAACAGTCTTCCTGACCCCTCCTCCACCCGCGCTAAGTCAGCAGTAATTAGATATTTTCAATTCTCGAAGAACAGATTTGCTCGTGGCCCTACACCCACGAAGGAGAAAAGCAGAGTCTTTCACCTCCCCTTGGGGGCATGTCCATGTGTCCCTATTGGAAACAGAAAAGGAAGCCAGAAGTGAGGTGCCCCCACTGTAACCATATATATGCTTAGCGTGAGATGGCAGAGTCACTAGCTAGACCATTTCACAGATGAACAAACTAAGGCCCAAGAGACCAAATGACTCACCCCAGTCACATGTAAAGTTTAGCGGGAGAGACAGGATGGCCTCGTGGACAGAGGTACATTCTTTCAAGATGGCCAACCTGGCGTCTGCCTGACCTTTGCCTTTTACCAGCTGTGTGACTTTGGGCAAGTGACTCAGCTTTGAGCCCCAGTCTTCCGCTCGGGGCACCTAGGGCGGCGATCCCCATCTCCTGGAGTTGGGCTGAGCAACCTGCGAGGCAGTGCTGTAAAATGACCTGCCCAGGCCCTGTCCCAGGCTAGGCACCGGCCTCATGGAAGCTATCAGAGAATGCCAAGGGTAGGGCGAGTAGCAAGTGTGGGCACTGTGCTGGCGCTTCACACGGACGAATTCACCTCTGGAATGGAAACTATTCTGGTCATCCCCATGGTGCATGAAGAATCAGAGCCACAGAGGTTAAACCACTTGCCCAAGGCCACTCAGCCTGAAAGCAGCAGAGCTGGGATTCCCCCCAGGGCTACCTGATTCCCGAGGCCAGGGCCTCCTGCTGTCTGCCTTGGGCTGTTGCCCTGTTGTACTTCTCCCCTTCCAGCCTGCCTTCCCCAGCAACCAGCAAGGCCCATCAGCCACGGTGGACTCTGATCATCTAGGACTAGGCATGGGAGCCAAGGCCTGGCGCTCTTCCCTTCTTCCTGCCCTGCTAGCAGCTAGCCAGCCAGCCGTGCCCCCCTGAGCTTCCTCCCGGTGTAGTCTCAGAGGGTTAACCACGCCAGGACTCTGCCCTGCTGAGGAACCCGGGGGGCACCAGCAGGGAGTGGCTGGCTTTGCAGATGCAAGGCGTCTGCTCACCCCCGTTGTTGAAAGGCAGGGGAAGAAGGCACTTGGCACAGAGGCAGGGAGCTAGGGGAGGGAAGTGGCCTACTTAGCTTGCAAGACTGTGCCTCCCTACACCCCCACCTTGTCCCTCCCTTCCCCTACCCGAGCCTGGCCTGCCCTCTGGGGCCTGAAATGTGGATGCTGCTGGCCCAGGGGTTTTGCTCTAGGGACAGGCGCCCGTAAACCCAACTGCGTTCCTTCTTGGCCGCTCAGACGTGCCCGGTGGTGAGGCAGTGAAGTTCATCCCCTTGCTGGCTTGTCCTCCCCTCTAGATGGTCTGACCCCCTCACAGAGCACTAACCTGCATATCCCGTTACCTGTCCCCAAGAAGGCATTGGCCGTGGTGAGCAATTTCAACAGCGTCACTGAGACTCATTCATTCATTCATTCATTCATTCAACAAACCTCTGTGCGTGTGTGCTGGGTGACAGGCCACAAGGCTTTATAAAGGGGACCCACTGGGCCGCCGCCCTCCCGGACCTCACAGAGTATCCACTGCCGGAGTGCCCGTGGGCAAGGGTGTGATGAAGGTACTTTGGCGCTCTGGGAAGGGGCATCCTTCCAGAATGTGGCGTTGCTTTGAGTGACAGAATGCCACACGCACCATCGGGCCCAACTCCTTCCTTGGGCAGCCAAAGCCAGCGAGGAGACAACAGAAGGGCCCTCTCTGAGTCCTGAGCCAGACTTCTACTCCTGTCTGCGGTGCTGTGCCCCCGTCTCCATGATTTCTGGGCCGGAAACTTCTCTGATTCCTGTGACAAAGGGAACAGAGCAGCCGCTGGGGGCAGGGCTTAGGCTGGGTGCTGGGTGACTGGGACAGAGACAGAACTGCCCTTGGAATTCATTCGAGGACATGCATCAGGGACCAGCTCAGGCCCCCCGGGGGTGGGGGGTGGGGCAGAAATCCTCTGCCCCGCCTGCAAGGGACCTGCTGCCCAAGCAGTGTCCTGATGTGAACCCCCAGGGCTCAGACCGGACTTACAGCTGCTGTTCTCGGCTGGCTCTGCTCTGCTTCCCCTGCCTCAGTTTCCTTATCCATCAGAAAGCAATAGGTTGGAGCTCCCCCTAGGGCGTTGCTGGGGAGAATGAGATGGGTGGGTGGGGGTGATGGTCAAGTGCCTGTTGTGGAGCTGGACACAGGGAGAGTTCTGTAAACATGAGCTCTTCTTGTTATTGACAGGTATGCTACTCTTCTTCTAGAGCCTTCCGGGGACTGGCCCAGGTGTGGAACAGTGCACCGAGACCTGGGACCCCTGGGTTCACATGCTACCACAGCCCTTCTCTTGTTGATGACCTCAGGTGATCCGTTGGGCCCGTGGGCCTTGGCTTCAGCCTCCTTCTCCCAGGATAATCCCTGGTCCTAGGGCCCTGGACCTCAGCCAGCTGGAGTGGGCTCTCCCAAGCCACCTGCCAGGAGCAGGGTCTCATGTCTGCAGTCCCAGCTAGACTCTCAAGCTCAGAGTTGGTGGAGCCCTCCATGGTTACGGTGTGGAAAGTCAGACCCCTTGGGACCTTGGCCAGGCACTCTGGGCCCCTGTGCCCTATTCACTGGGAAGGCATGGGGGCTACAACCGGGCTCCCCGCAGCACTGAAGTCATTGGTTTTGGTTCTCCCACTTCCTCTTTCTAGCCCATTCCCTCCCTTTCCCAGCACGCAGAGCCCCTCACTTCTGTGTCCGACAACTCAGAGCTTTAGACCCAGCGGACCACCAGGGATTTAAGAGATCTGTGACCCCCACACCCCATTTTACAGATGAGGACACAAGCCTGGGGAGGCCCCTGGCCCCCAGCCCCGAGGCACACTGGGGACCGGCAACTGAACTTGTTTCCCTGCCAAAGGCCTTTGAACTTCAAAGGGTACACAGAGGATAGACAATGTGTGACCCCACGCACAGCGACACACGAGCAACTGACAAGTAAAACGGCAGTTCATGTGGCATAGACCGGGCTAATTTCTGGAATATGTGAAGAGCTTCTACCTGGCAATGAGAAAATGCCAATAACCCAATTTTGAAAATGGGCCAAGTAGAGGAAGGCAGTTTTTGGAAGAATATATTAATGGCTCTTAAATACATGAAAAGTTCGTCTCCTTCATAAGAGAAATGCAAATTGAAAGTTCAAGAAGAGACCATCTTTCAACCATCAAATTGGAAAGGACCAGAAGCTCTCTGCTGTAAGGGCTGGGGACAGGTGCCCGCCGCAGGGACGGGCCGGCCCGTCGCCGAGCACTGCCTCTGGGCCGGGCAAGTGGGCATCCCCCGTCCCACCTACACGCACTCTTCCCTTGGACCCAGGCAACCGCATCATACAGACACGTGTGTGCAGTGTGCACTCGGTCATCCACGGCGGCATGACTGATAAAAGGAAAGGGTTGAAAGTCGGCTGAATGTTAATCAACAGGGGACTGATTAAATAAACGGTGGTGTCCATGCAGTGGGATTCCGCCACAGAGAAAGCCTCAGCCACACTACACGGGACAGAAGACCTCCCAACGGGCCCGGTCCTCCCACAGAACTCCACGAAACACTGTTACTAGTCATTTCAACCATTTAAAAAAGGACATGGTATGTACACATTCCTATAAGGAAAGGGCCCCAATAGGTACTGATCTGTTATTGTGTGTGGGAAAAGGGAGGAAAAGAATACACACATGCACAGACGGAGGTGTTTGCAAATGCACATCGTTTCTGGAAGTCTTTCAAGAAGCTGGTAAAAGTCGAGGCTCCAGGAGGAGAGCCGGGTGGTGAGGACCAGGGGAAGGAAGGAGACTTGGTTTTCATGGCATGTCCTTTTGCAACTTTTGACTCTTACAACAGGCCTGCATTTTCTTTTTTCTTTTTTTTTAAAGATTTTATTTATTTATTTGAGAGAGACACAGAGAGAGAGAGAGAGAGAGAGAGAGCGTGAGCATGAGTCGGGGGGAGGAGCAGACTGCCCGCTGAGCAGGGAGCCCGATGCAGGGCTCGATCCCAGGACTCCAAGATCGTGACCTGAGCTGAAGTCAGACGCTTAACCGACTGAGCCACCCAGGCGCCCCTGGGCCTGCATTTTCGATGCCAAGGACATGCATGCATTAACTAACGGATGGATCGAACAGCCTCTTGGCACAACACAGGGTAAGGCAGAGACATGCCAGGGCGGGACTCCAGGCTGCAGCCCTCCCTTTGTGGCTCAGAGGGTCCGGGGGCCCGCCCCTCAGTCTGGGCAGCATGACCTGGAAACCTGGAGGAAGTTTTCCACCCACCTCCCAGGCCCTGCCACACGGGGTGGATTTTTGGTTCTTTGCTCTGTTCCATCTGGCCTTGTCCTAGGGGAACGCGAGCTCCTCTGGGGGTTAAAATCTCAGCAACCCACCATGCCTGCTCTGCTATCATCTCGGGGTCTTGAGATCCTGCTTCTGGCCTGACCTGGAAGACTCAGACCCTCAGAATGTCAGAGTAGAGGGTCCCCGGCCCTCCCACGTGTAGCCATGTGTCCTCTGTGTCTGGGCCCCCGCAACCCTGCCACCCCTCGCACAGATCCCTCAGGGAGACACAGCCGTGGCCGCGGCTCAGAGCAGCCCCTGCCAGGCTTGGAGTTGATGCCGGAAGGGAAGCCTGGGTGGGAAGCCCGGGCAAGCCCCTGCCCGCCGTGCCGTCGGTCCTGCGATGGGACAGTTGGCCGCGTGGCCCGCCTTCGGGCTAAGCTCTCTGCCCTCCCCCACCTCCTCTGCCAGACATGAGATGGATGCTCAGAGCCCATTCTACAGATGAAGCAACTGAGCCCAGCGGTGTTGAGCCTGTCTGGTGTGGTGGAAGAGGTCTGGGCAGACCTGCTCTCCTCAGCCGCCTCCTGGGCTGTGTGACGTTGGGCAAGTCTCGGCGCGACGCGGAGCCTTGGTTTTGTCATCCATGACGTGGGCACAATAATATCTTGTCTCAGAATCGCTGGGCCACAAAGGCCCTGGAGGAAAGGCAGCTCTGTGTGGATAACTGCCCCATGCTGCCTCTTCCTGAACTCCGTGTGCCTGCCGCCTAGGGAGTGTCAGCTTCCAGAGGGCCCCGCTCCTCACCAAGCATGCGCCGGTGTGGGCGAGGGCCAGTCACACCTACTGGAGAAGCACGTGAGCTGGTTCGTCCATGGGCACCGGGGCAACACCCCCCGGGGGAGAACGAGAACCACTTCCTTGCCCACTCCTTCCTCTTTCAAATCATTTTGATTCAAACCCAAACCTTGCCTGCCACAGGCCAAGACCAGACCTAGGGCAGAGCTCTTGGGGAGAAGGAAGGGGTGCCTAGGGCTGACCTCTCCCCGGGGTCCTGCGCACTGTCTGGGTGCTGTCCACGGACTAACTGATTCTCTCCTCCAGCCGCCCTGTGCGGAGAAATGTTCATCAGTCCCAGTTCAGTGATAGCTCAAGGTCACACAGCTCCAAGAGAAGGAGTTGGTGTCTGCAGGCAGGCGGCCTGGCTGGAGTGGAGAGGAGAGAGGGAGGTGAAGTCACCAGGAGGCGAAGACCCCGGGAGGCTGGGAGAAGGCCCGGCCCAGGGTGGGAGCCTCTCTGTGAGGTCCTTCTCTCACTGCTTGCTCCAGCCAAGATGCAGGAAGCAAGCAGAGCAGAAAATGTCCTGTCCGCTCAGAGCCTCCCAGGGATGGAAACAGGGGTTCTGCCAGGAGCCCCGGGCTGCTTCATGCCTGTGCCCTCTGTGCCGGCCCATGTGGGGTTGTAGAAGCCGGGGGGACCAGGCTTGGTCACGCTTGGTCTCCATATCGGGAGGCCTCATGCCCACCATCCCGTGGGCAGGAGGTCACCTGCCTGGGCCTTCGGGCGTTCAAGTTCACAAGCCCCCTCTGTGTGCATGCAGAGCTCCTGGGTCACAGAGGAGAAAGTCAGCAACATGCAGATGAGGAACTGGTAAGCCAGGCCTTTCACCCCCTCTATAGTTCTGAAACTGTGTTCAGAGAGAAGTGGCTTGCCTGGGTCACCTGGTGGTGGGGGGGGGGGCGGAGGGCGGAGAGCCGGAACTGGGATCCTGCCCTGAAGACAGAAGCTGCGCTTCTCTTGGTGCGAGAGGTGAGCGGGCTGAATGCAGCCACTTTCAAAATAACCTCCAGCCTCTGCTGGCCGCCCACCACCCACCTCCCCATCAGGGCGAGTGAGAAAGGAAACCTTTCCACTCAGGTGCTCTTGTCACTTTTTCCGTGCTCATTTGCATGAGCCTGTCTCTGTGCAGAGGCCACCTTCACTCGGGGTCATTATGGGGGTGACTCTGGCAGGGCCGGGCGGGGGAAAGGGGAGGCTGCGTGTGGCTGGCTTTGTCCCCTGCTGAAGGCAGACCACGAAAGCCACAGCTGGAGGGGAGGGTGCGCAGGGTCACACGGCCGCCTCTGTGGCCTGCAGCCTCTAGGGGTGGTAGGGGAGGACAGCGTAGCTCCCGGGAACCTCTGCCTCCCCTTCAGCACCCTCTGACTCCAGAATAACTGCATTCACGGAGGCAGGACAGGCCGTTGCATCAGTCCCTCACCGGCCCGAGAGCCTGCATGCGGCTCCTCACTTCCTCCTGCAGCCAGCCGGATCGTCAGCCTGGATTTCTAGATCCTTGTGACCTGCTCTGGCCCTTTGACCCTTTAGGCCAAGTTTGTTCCTCTCCCCTGCCTCCTTCCCACAGTTCACCTTTGCTCCGGCTATTGCTCCTACCTGCACTTCCTCCCTACCACCCTTGCCAGGCTCAGTGCTTCCAGGATTCCTTCTGGCCCGCAGAAGCTCCCCCTGCTGCAGCCACCATGCGCCCTTTGTCCAGTCCCCTCCCACAGCCGGCGTCTCTCTCTGTGCCACACTCCCCAGCCTGGGGGACCGCTGCTGGAGGTAGGCTTTGCGGAGGCTTCAGACAAGGTCCAAGCGTGAGGCCACCCAGGACAGAGCAGGTCTGCACTGCAAACGCCACCCACAAAGCCCCAGAGAGGGTGGAGCAGGTGACCAGCGCACTGGGACAGAGCGCAGTGGGAGGGGTAGACTCCTGACCCTAGGGGTTGTGAGACCCATCACCAGCAGGTGCCTCCTGGAGTCTTAAAGTGGCCTCCAGTGGTCCCAGCACTCTGGCCTCCAGGGTGCAGCCCGGCCTGGGACGGGAAGGCATTTCGATGGCCTTTAAACAACTCCAGGGACCAGTTTATTATGACAATAACTGTGATTACCATGTATAACTTCAGACGCAGTTTTAAGATAGCCGTTCATTCTCACCACAGTCCGCGAGGCTGAGCAGACTGTGAGACCAGGTTCCCTCCTTAAGATGGGGAATCAGTCTCATCTGGTGGGGTGGCTCCCTAACACTGGGCTCCAGACCCGATCCCCACCTGCCAAATCTTATAGTCAGCTTACTCTACTTCCTCTTGAACCTTAACATCACGTAGGGCAGTGGCCTCGGAAGCAGACAGGCCTGGGTCGACGTTCCCACTCCTGCACCTGTACCAGCCAGGTGACCAGGGGCAGGTCCTTCAACCTTCCTGGGCTCTGACGATCCAGCTGAACAGGGAAAGCCATGTTGAAGGGTTATAAAGAGTACAGAGGATGGAGCACCCTCTGGCCCCTGCTCTGTCAGTGCTGGCTCTCAGCCTGGCCTCTCTGTGAAAGCATGCTTGCTTGCGGGGCCAGATCCCCGTCCCTTCTGTGAGGCTGGCCTCATGATCCCTGCTGTGTGTGTGCGAGCCCCAACAGCCTCTCCTGTTTGCGGGCCGGTCACGGTTGGCTTGTTTGCATGGGCTGGATCTTCTGTCCTCCCCTGGGGAAGCTGACACAGTGGGCTTATTTTCTGCACTTGACAGATAAAGGAGACAGGGAGCTTTGGCAGTGGTGTTGGGTCTCTCGGCAAGAAAGGGCCAGCCAGGACCAGAACCAGAGCTTCGGGCCCCAGCTCAAGGGAGATTTTTCTGCCATACTTCCCTGGTTCCTTCGTCATGCTTCACTTGATTTATGTCCCAAACCTCGAAACCAGGTTTCTAAAACCTCTCAAAAACCACACCAAGCGCAAGTCACCCACCGGCCTGGGCCCAGGCTGATGGTCCCAGACGCCAGCACGGTGCGTGTTTAAGGCATGCCCCCTCCCAGCCGCCCATCTTTCCCTCCGCATTTGTGGTGTGTCCGCTTCTCACTCCAGCTCTGCAGTCTAACCAGCACCTCCTTCTCTCTCTGGGCCTCCCGTTCCGCCTGTTCTAGAAGGTCTCCGGAGTCGCCGGCTTTGCGCCTACGTGGTGCCGCATGTGGAAGGTGCCCGTGGTGTCACAAGGGAGCAGCTTCATCGGTTCCACAGCCTGCAGGTCTCCCCTGCGGGGTGTGGGGGGACTGAACTGAAGTCTGAAGTCGACTTGCTCACAGCCGCTGGGGAAGGCTCTTTCCTCTAGGTCTAGCCCAGTTGGCCTCAAATTAGTGACAATATCCCTGAGACCTTCCACCCCCACTTCCCCTGCCCCTCTTCAAGGGGCAGGGAACGGGAGAGGGGAGGGGAGCTAGGCAGGACAGTGTCTATCAGAGGCAACTTGTTTTCCTTTAGAAGCGGGGGCGGGGAGGCATGGACACCTGCTCCTCTCTGACTTCCCACACCTTCCTCAGGGGGGCTCCCACAGCTTCCTGCACTGCTAGGAAAAGAAATCACCCTAATGCCCTCCTGGGGGCCTCAGGCAAGTCTGGGGAGTGGTGGCAGAGGCTTCTGGGCCTGCTTCCTGTGAGGGCAGCCCGCTGTAGCCTGACTTCTGGCCTCTGACCCTCTTGGCTTCTTTCTCACTGCATCCAAGGCAGCTCACATCCCTGACTGTGGGTCAGGCAGGCCTGACTTCTAGAAGATCCTGCTCTGCAGTTTGCTGCATGACCTTGGGTAAGTTATTCAGCTGCCCCGAGCCCGTGTTTTCTTACCTGAACAATAAGGTCGTGAGGTTAGAATGGGATAAGAAAGCCCAGGGCATTGCATTACGTGGCGGGGGTGGGGGGGGACCCATCACTAAGGTGACACAGCTGTGTCACCTCAATTTCACGGGGGTGGGGGGTAGCACTCGGGGCCAGGATCTGTGCTTCCTCCCCTGGCTTGTTTCCAGAGACTTCCGTACCCCTGGGTCAGGTGAGCTCATGCCCCCCCAGGAGGAGGGTGGGGCCAGCTGTGTGGCCAGGAGAGCCTGCCCTGTTCCCTCGAGCTCACAGCCTCAGATGAGAGCCTCCGTCGGGACCAGGAGCGAGACCCTGGCTAGCTGTGGCAGGCCACCACTCGGTGCAAGAGCCAGCGGGGCAGGGGGGTCGCATTTCCCAGAGCAGAGCGCCTGAGGCAGGGTCCTGGGGTAGGCTCTCCAGCCCCTCATGAATCCATTTCACTCTCGTACAAAGTGGGAACAGCCTTAGAAGCTGCCTTAGAATTTCTCTAAGGGAGAGAGCAGTCTTTGTGAGAAAAAAAGCCCATGCATGAGCCTTTGGGGTGGGAGGGAAGCCCTTCAGAGGAGGGGAAGCTGCTCCACGCAGAGGAGGGAGGGCGCTGGGAGCTGATCTGCAAGCAGCGGGGGAGGGGAGAGAGGCAGGAGGCACTGGGACAACTCCCAGAGGCCCCATCATCGGCAGCCCGGAGGAGACCCCCTCGGCCGTGGGAAGCCAGATGCAGAAGGCCTGGGCCACTGAGCCCCCAGCGAGCACCCCAGCCTTAGCCAGCTTTCGGAGGAGGGCTCTGAGCTGGTGGCGCTGGTGGCTAAGACCTTGACTTCGCAGGGCAGGGAGGCACGTTACACTCAACACCACTCTGAATGAGGGGCTTGCCCCAGGCCACCTCCCCGCTGGTCAGTGGTGGAGTCAGGAGTCAGGTCCAGGGCTCCCCGGTTCTCAATTCACTGACCAGCGTGCTTTGGCCAATGGCAAATGGTGGCTCTGTCCATGTTTGTCTTCAAGCCCACCTCTCTCTCCTTTCCTTCCTTCTGGCTCCTTAACAACTCCCTCCCCCATCCTCCCCTACTCCCAGTCAGAAGGGAGAGGATGCTACAGACTCATCCCCACCAAGGCTTCCCTGACATCCCCGCACCCCCAGGAGCAGCTCTACTTTAAAACGGGCCCCCCGGAGAGGGCGATGCTGAACCCCAAGGTGACACCTCTCCTGGCCTACTGAGGCTCTCTGCCGCGGGAGGAATGGGGCCGCCGAGAAGCAAAGTGCAGGCATGCCAGGGTGCCATAAAGCTCAGTCTAGCACAGCAAAGTGGCAAAAAGGAAGAATAAAACACCCGTCTATTTAAGAGTAACGACAGGGAAAAATACATTTTCATCAGCTTGTCTTCTCGTGGCTGAGTCCCCGCAGAAAGCTCCACATTCCGCCGTTAGGAGAGAAATCAAAACAACTTTGCTGTGTTTAGCTTCATTTTGCCGCATCGCTCAGCTCCGAGTTAAAAAGCAACAGGTACCGTGGTGTCTCTCCCAGAAACACAGGAACGGCTTTAAAATGCAATTATGGGGGCTGGTGGAAGGGAAGGGGAAAAATGTTTTTCTTCGATTGATGTATGATTGCCCCCATGCTGTTTGGAATCGTATTTTTGCTGAGCTCTGCTAAGAAGTGCTATTTGCAGGGAGCCTGACAGACGGAAGCGATTGGGTTTGGCAGGTCTAAATGTATTATTTTAGCAGGTCTCCAAGGAAAGATTCTGGGAGGGGCGCTGGCCTTTTAAAGTGCAGAGGACAAGGGGCTGCTCAGCCTCCATCCTGCCTGTCAAGACCAATCAGCCAGCCTGGAAACAGCCCCTGAGCTTTCTGTAGAGGCCCGCCTCCCCGCCTCCCTGCCTCCCCACCCCCTGCAGGCCCTGGCTCCCACTGAAAAGTGCCATTAGTCATTCGCTCACCCAGCAAGGAAATAGGGGAGGCCTGGCTCTCTGCTAGGCACTGGGGGGCTTCTAAGGAGGCTTGGGCCAAAAGGAGGATGAGCGAGTGAGGCTGGGCCCGAGGAGCCCAGGGGAGGGAAGGGGGTTGGCACAGCCTAGAGGGAAGGAACATTTGGTGCATTTGAATGTTCAGGAGGACATGGGTGGTGGGTACTAGGTTGCAGCCACAGTAGAAGGCGGTCGTGGTTTCCAGATAGGAACATCTATGATGAAATGGGACAACCAGAGGACACACTCAAGGCAGGGTTATGACGTGAACAGAGTAACCATCTGATGATCAGCGTTTGAGCCTCTGATGCATATCAGCACGACCCTGAGCACTTCACAGACATTAACTCATAGAATCATGACAAGCGAGGGTAGGTTTGATTATCATCCCCATTTTACAGAGGGGGAGGGACGCAGGGAGGTGAAACATCCTGCCCAAGGGCACTCAGCCAATGAGAAGCAGAGGCCGGGCATGAGCCCACCCTCTAAACCACTCTGCTGTGGGGAAGCCACTAGGGGCCGGCCCTGGGATCAGGCCCAGGCAAAGCTGGGCCACTTATACCCCAATTTTCTTTTGATAAATACAGTACAATACCGTACATGATTTTCCTAATAACCTTTTCTTCTCTCTGGCTTACTTTATTATAAGAATACACCATGTAATACATATAACATACATCATATGTGTTAATGGAGTGTTTATGTTATCGGTAAGGCTTCCGGTCAACACTGGGCTATTAGTAGTTAAGTTTTGGGGGAGTCAAAAGTTAGATGCAGATTTTCGACGGCGTGGGGTGGGGGTGGGTCGGTGCCCCTACCCCCGCACTGCTCAAGGGTCAGCTGTGTATTCTCCAGCTCTGGGTTTCTCAACCTGGGCATCATTGGTTTGGACTAGGTAAGTCTTTGAGGTGGGGGCTGCTTCCCAGCATCCCTGGCCTCCACCCACCAATGCCAGTAGCGCCCACCCTCCCCCCTCTTCCCGCATCCCCACACTTTGACCACTCAGAATGTCTCCTGACGTTGGCAAATGTTTCTCCTGGGTGGCAAAATCGGCCCGAACTGAGAAGCACTGCTTTAGACCCTCATTATTTAGGAGTTGAGGAGGAAGGCGCAAGAAATAAAACAACCGTAAGGTGGTTGAAGTCAGTGGGAGAGTTTTATTTGGACGGTGCCTTAGATGACAGATCCCTTGTTCCAGGGAACTTGTGGGGAGAAGAGATGGGGGCAGGGGCGGGAAGAGAACGGGTTTGGGGCCTCATGAGCAGACATTTCGATTTAGAACGGCAAATAGATACTAGGTGTGGCCTTAGCACACGCCCAAGGCAGACATCAGTAATCAGTCACAGTGTTCTTTCCAAGTCAGAATATGCTTCCAGAATCTTCAACACGGGGTTCCAGGCAACCTCCATGGCTCGGTCGGGTAACCCAACATGAGATCCGTTCCCCTCCCAGAGTAAGATTCCTTTCTCTGACTTGAAGGGACTTCCCTGTTCAAAATGCTCCCTCCCGCTTTCGGAGGCATCTTCCCGATGGGGCGGGGCACTGCTTTCTTCTGTCTTCCTCGGGAAACGTGGGTCCTGAGGACGACAGAGACCAGAGTGGGGAGGGCATGTGGCTGCTTCCTCAGGAGAGGAGGGACCTGGGCGATGAGGGGGCACAGGGCATGTGGAGGTGGAGGCATAAAGTTTGTTCAGAGGGGCCTAGAGAGGGGACGTGGGCATAATCCTGCCCCACTCTGGGCTTCTAAGTTTCTTAGATGCATTGGTGCGGGTTGGGGGCCGCTGAGCCTGCTTATCTCAGGGGCCATCTGAGGCACTCAGGCTCGAGGGCCCTTGGCCCCACATTTCCTGAGCCTCTGCCATGCACCAGGCACCAAGCACCCACCCCTTACTGCCCCCACAGACTCCCTGTACATAGACTCCATTGCCCTGTGTTGCCAGGGAGGACACTAAGTCCCAGGGCTCTTAAGTAACTGCCCCAGATCACACAACCAACAGAAAGCAGAGCCGGTGTTGAAACCTGGAGTCACCAACTTGAGCTGGGTCCTCTACCACGCTGTCCCTTGACCCCCTGGGGCCCAGCTTCCAGAGGGAGAATAGAGGTGCAGAGAGCAGAGAAGCCATATAAGGGGCCACATGAAAAAGTGGCTAAGAGCTCTGGAGCCAGGCTGGGTTCAGATCCTGGTTCTGCCACTCAGTTGCTGGGGGCCCCCAGGTGAGTCAGCTGACCTCTCCCTGCCCTGTCCAGGTTTCCCTGCCTGTGCAAACTCATGAAACTGTTGCCTGGGTTCTCAGAGCTGAGAGCTTGGCACAGCGCCTCGCAGGGAGCCCCCAGCCTGTGCTCGCTGAGCCGAGAGCTGCGACCACCACTGTGCTTGTAGACAGCAGGGGTCCCCTTGCTCTGTCCTGGACCCCTCTGCCGCTCCGGGGGCCTCCACTCAGAGCCCTTCTTAGAGAAGCTTGCTTGTTGGTGTGTGTTTCTCTCTGAATTGGAGCTGTCATGGAGGGCCAACCTCACCCCCAGCCTGAACCAAATGTCACCGGAAAGGTACAGCCTGTGGTTGGTTGACACTCCCACCCCTCGGGCCCTAGAAACCTGCTGTGCACACGGGGCTTCCTGGGGCAGAGCGTGTGGGCCGGCAGCTCTGGAAATGGGGGTGGGGGGGTAAGGGGTGAGGGCAGCACCAAGACTGGGTCCTCAGGGAGGGGTTGGGGAGGTGGGCTGGCAGGGCAGGGTGTCCCTAGTCACTGGAGTATTAGGGCTCCTTGTCAATCCTTCTGGTTACAGGTACTTCCCCTCTGCCTGGGAATCCCAGCGCGAGTCCCTGCGTCCTTGGGGAAACACACCCTTTTCTGCGCCTCTGCAGCTGGGGTGCAGCCTTCCGGGCCTTCCCACATGGGACACGAATGGAAGGGAAGCATGTGCAGAAGCAGGTGTGGGGAGGCCCCGTCCGGCAGGGGTGCAGCTGCGGGCGGGTCTCAGAGCTAGCACCCTGCCCCCAGCGTCCAATGGCATCAAGTGTGGTGACTCAGGGGACAGCCGTGACCCCATGGCCGATCCTGTGGGCAGCTTTCAGATTTGCTTCCTGCTGTGTAGCCTCCTCGTTGGGGTATCTGGTTCCCCCAGAGACTGATTCAGGAATCAACCTCAAATCCTTTAATAAATTCCTTTTCTCCTTGAACAGACTGGATTTCTATTGGTTCCTCTGCCCTATGTGCCCCCCACCCCAGCCTAGGGGAATCCAAACAGCGCTCCGAAGGATGGACGGTTCCATCAAAAAAAAAAAAAAAAAAAAAAAAGCTGTGCTTTTCGTGCCTGAACTTTTAGACAGGTGAAATCAAGGCAGAGGGTTGCCTTGGCCAGCGCCTGTTGTGTGTGTGGCCTCAAAATGAGGATGTATAGCCTGAGAATGGGGTGTGGAGGAGGTGGGGGCAGTCCCACTGACTGGCCTTGGGAGCAGGTGGGTTTGGGGCTGAATATGGTAAGCCGTGTTCTTCCTGCCCCCTGCTCACCTCCCTGCTCTGCGACTTGCTGTGGGGTCTCAGTCTTGTACCCCCCCACTGCCTGTCTGGAGTTGAGCAACACCAGCCACGAGGGGACAGACAGACAGACAGACAGACAGAACTTGAGCTCAGAGGCTCAGGCCTCCTCTGGCTGACCCACCCCTTTGTACCCAGGCCTGTGAGGGGAGCAAGGGAAAAGGCCACCCAGACTCATCCCACCGCAGGATCCCAGGGATGGAGGGCACCTCCGTGGTCACACACTGTCTTAACCACAGTACTTGTGCTCTGCTTTCCAGTAAAATCTAATGCAGACCCAGCCAAGGCCGTGCTGCTCTGGGGTGCCCCCCTAGCCCTCTCCAGGGCGCTACACACAGGGAGCAGACGCTGAAAAGGAAACGGCAGGCCTCACACTCACATACACACACGCACATGTACACACACACACACACACACAGATGTGTATGTGCAAAGGGCCATCCCCTTCGCCCGCCATCGCCTCAGCGAGCCTGGGGGCCCGTCCTGTTCATCACGCTACTGCGGTCCCAGGACCTCCAGGCCTGGGTCTCGGGAGCTTTCACAGACAGCCCCCAGTATCGGCAAAGGAAAGAATGTTCTGGAAGTCTCCAAAGACAGTCTCTGGATGGGCGTTCCATGTTGGTTAGAATGTCTGGGTGTAGCACAAGAGAAGAGGGGGCCAGAGACTGTGAGGAGAGGCAACTGGGAAGGACCCAAGGGAGGGGGGAGGAGAGATGAACAGAGAGCAGATATGGAGGTGGCGGGGCGGGGGAGAGCCGGGCAGGCAGAGCTGAGAATGAGTGGGGTGGGGTGGGGCGGGGTGGGAGGCAGAGGAGGCTGAGGAGGGGGCAGGGGCAAGGCAGGGGCAAGGCAGGGGCAAGGCAGGGGCAAGACCTGCCGGATTGGGGTCATACCCCCCCCTCACACGCAGCCTGCATTCCCGGCCCCGGCCAGGCCACCACCCTGCCCTCCGTGAGGTACTGAAGGGAAAGGGACCCAGTGATGGGTTCAGAATGCACGGCTGTCGCAGGTCTCGGGCTCTGCACCCTGCTCTCACTGGTGGGGACGGTGGTCCTTACCCCGACAACCTGCACAGGGCAGACAGCCCCAGGCCCCTCTGGGGCCCTGCAACCACCGGAAACAGTCACCAAAGCACTCTGGGGAGGGGTGTGTGTGCGCATGAGTGGGTCCAAGTGTGCTTGTGTGACCATGCGTGTACGTGTACGTTTGGGTGTGCAGGCATGTGAGTGTGAGTGCAACAGTCCCGCCAGCCCACGTTACCTCTCCGAAAGCTTGTTTTGCGGTCAAGGTGAGTGGGGGTCCTGGGTTGGGTATTGGCCTGGGAACACGGGGCCGGAGCGCCAGGGAGATGCGGGGCCCCCTCTTTCTCCCAGACCGTGGACCATTCACGAAATGGGACACCAAGAGACAGCTGCGAGGAGCCGAGGGCACGGGACAGAGGTGGGGGCTTCAGTCCCAGACTTGCAACGCATCTCCTCCTGGAGACTTGCCTGCACCCAAACTGAGCAAGTCCACGTGTACAAACATGGGGACCCACCATTGTTTTCAATTCCTCCCCTGTTCTCTCCACCCCTGGCCCTGGCACCCTGTCCCTAGTCCGTAGCCTGTCAGTTCCTATGGGGGCCTCACACTGACACCCTCACCTCACTGCCACTCCTCTTGCAGACTGTCCCATCCGTGTGGCTATTTATATCTTAACCTAAAGGTAAATAAAGGAAAACACCCAGTTCTCTCGTCGCGCCGGCTACACTGCAGTTCCTCAGTAGCCGCATGGGGCGGTCGCTACCACTCGGGACGAGTACAGAGCTCAAGTATTTCCATCGCGGCAGAAAGTTCTATTGGACCATGCTGCGTCTGGCCTCTCTTAGGCCCCAGACTCGGGGTCTCCCACCACAGGACCTTTGCTTGCGCTGGTGGCTAACAGGATGCCCGTCCCTCTTTGTCTGTTCATGGAAAGCGCACGGCATGGTCCAGGCCCAACTTCCCCAGGAAGCCCAGCCACCAGGCTGTCCTGCTCCTGCGACCAGCCTCCTGCCCTGCTGGGCTCCCTCGAGGCCATCGGCTGGTGGGGCTTGGCCTGTAGACTTATTTTTCATGGTGCACACCTCTTTCTTCTTTCTAGCCCCCTACCCTCACCTCCCCGCTTGTGCAACCGCTCTTGCTCTCCCTCTGCTCCACCCCTCCAACTCTCTCACAACCTCTGTCGGCTGGCATTTCCTCTCTGATTTTCCTCTTCCCCTCTGCCTCATCTCGCTCTCCCTCTGCTTTGCTAGAGATGCTAATTGTACCTGCAATTACCTAATTGCCATGGCAATTAGCCAGTTGCAGTCGATTTTGAAGGTGCAAATGGCAAATTGCAGGCATAAGGAGGTAATTTTAAGCACAGAACTGCCCAGAGAACTTGGCCTGAGCCCCAGGGGGCCAAGGGGAGACAGGACTGCTGGAGAAAGCGGGGCCTCCCCTAGCTGAGAGAAGGTCTCAAGATAGTGCACTGGGGGGGGGGGGCAGAGGGTGGGAAATATCCTGCTAAGCAATTCACATCATCTGCAGCCCACAGTGAGGCCAGCCTGGCAGCTCTAACTGTAGTGATTTTCCTATTACCACTAGTGCTGATGAGGACTAATAACGCTCAGCAAGGTTGTTCAAGGTGCCTAGAGAGGGCAGTCGCCTGATACCCTTTTTAGGCCGGCGCAGAAGGCTGGACCAGAAACCCACCCTGGGAGGCCACTTCCGGGGCACAGGGCAGGCCAACCTGGCGCCCACGGGCCAGGAGCGCTTACTGCGCGCTGTGGGGCCGTGGGGCCTGAGGAATAAATGCTGCTGCGTGTCGTGCGTGGGGCCCAAGCCTAGGCCCCTTCCCACCCCCTTCTCCCAGTAGTCAGCACTGGGGGTGGGGGGCGGGTTGGTCGGAGAAACAAGATGTCCACCTCCCATGGGAGACAGGATCCAGGCCAGCCACAAGCTTTGAGAGCAGGGGCTTACAAATCTGGGCAGTGGGTGTCTGGGAACTTGGGCTTGTGGGAGGTGACAAGGGTTGGGCCTTCTGTGTGTCCTTGTCCAGAAGCCTGCACTGGGGTCCGAACTTTGGGTGTGGCTGGGGTGGGGGAGGGGTTCTGGGGTACAGGATACAGGAGCATCCTTTTGGGGGGACAGGGGTGGGCGCGCCTGGAGAATGGGCATCCATGTTGCATCGGCAAGGCCAGGGTGCCCTTTATACTAATTTGTGTGTGTTTGGGGGCCCCGGGAGTGCGGGTGGGGAGGGGAGGGAGATGGTTGCCACGCTGACCATAGTCTCCCTCCTGGGGTAACCTTGGTGGGAGCAGTCTCTGAATGAGGCTTGAAGCCTGCAGTGTGCAGAGCGTGGGCCAGGTATAGCCTGGGTGGACATTGGCTCCCAGCTAGACAGGACCCCTGCGGGTACAGAACAGCTCTCCTGGCGTAGGTGCCTAATTCACCCGCCCACTGGGAAGTTCCAAAATATGTGTGGACTGAAGGAACGGATGGCTGAATGAATGGACCGGATGCTGCCTCTCTGGGCTTCAGTGTCCGCATCTGTGAAGTAGAAGGCTGGGCCCGAGGAGCTCAGCTCGAAGGGGGTCCCTCCCTAATATAGCCCTTCTCCCCATCCTTGCTCACTGGCTCCCTGCGTGGGTGCCCTCCCCTCTCTGCCCTATGCCCCCAAATCCCGCAGACCTCCAAGGCAGCCCCCCACCCCCCGCGGTTTGCCCCTCGGCTGGGTACTGCTCTGGGCACGGAGAATTCTGAAGCCTTACGTCTTGGTCCCTTGCTTCCCTGCTGAAGGAAAGGGATGCATTTTGGACTTTTTTCCTCCTGGTACATTGTCAAACTCTGCCACTTGGGGACAGATTGGCTGGCTCTAAGGATCTAAGCCGGGGTACAAGAGACCCCTCAATCCAACTCTGCTAGGGATAGGGACGGTTTGGGGACAGGTCAGAGCTGGGCTGGGGGGGGGCTGGGCCCAGCCAGCAACCCCACCTTCCTGCCCATTCTCGTCTCTCTGCTCGCTTCCCTTCCTGGCCTCAAAGGGACACCCGGCTAAACACAACAGGCAGTGTCTGAGGCCACTGACACAAGTTAATTAATTCACCAGAGGGAAGGAGGCTATATTTAACTGACGAGAGGAGAGGGGGCTGCTGGGGGCAGGCTGATTCACGAGCCGGTCTCACAGAGTCTCTGCTCTGGCAAATACAGGTTAATGAGCACAGACCTCCTTGCCAACATAATAGCGACTAAAAATAAAAATTAAAATTAAAAAAAAGGAACGAGTCACCCTCCCTGGTGAATCAGACGCTTCCAATTGTAATGTCCATGCTGATACTGTAATTTTCCTGTTCCTCTTTCTCTCCCTGGGGCTGATGGACACGGAACCCCCTCCCCCAAAAGGAGAGACAGGTCCTATTCAGGTTTAGTCTCCTCAGGAAGGAGAGGCGGGTGGGCAGGGACAGGGAGGCCACCTGGGTGGCTGGCCTAGAGGCCGAGGACAAACGGCCACCTGCGGCCCAGAGGAAGACATGAGGCCCCGATGTGTTCAAATGGCCTGGCCACAGTCGCAGACACGGTGGGGGTAGGGCTGTCACTCTGTCTCGTGTAACTTCAGCTCTGGATTTGTCAGACGAGGAGACCGAGGCCTAGGGAGGGAATGTGACCTGCCCAGAGGCTCGCAGGAGAGCAGTGGCTGAGCTGGGTGGGAGCCGGCCCCCGGAGGCCCCAGCCATGGCTGTCATCAGCTCACGTTTCCCTTTCCTGGCCATGAACCTGCCCTCCCGGGCCCTCCCCACACCCATTCCTGCCTCACCCTGACTCCGCACCCCTGCCCTTTTGTGGGACCTGTAAAATGAAAATCCCCCGATTCCTAGCTCTCCTCCTGGCCACCAGAGCAGCGCCTTCAGGTTGCCAGGAGCTTCTTGGCACCATCTTTTGTCTGTGGAAGTCACCCTGGCCCACCTTGCTGGAGACAGGTGCCGGAAGCTTCTCTAGGGGACTCAGCTAGCCTCTACAATACCTTTGTGTGAATTGGAAAAGAGGTGCCCCCTCTCTGCAAACACAGGGCTTCAGGTGTGGCCAGTGGACCCAGGCTGGGTTTCAGGTCTCACTTGCTCCACCCCTCATTCTATCAGGGTGTCTTTGAGCAGTGCACGCACTGAACAACCTTCTCCAATGGCCCAGCCCGCCTTTGTCTTTCTGGAGGCCAGCCAACCCCCCAAAGGCTCTCCCAGAGAGTAGAATTTTCATGAGAACGAAGTGAGGCTCCCCCTTTCCTCCCTCTCTCCCCAGCATATGTTGTGAAAGGAAAAAGACTGAAATAAACTGGAGTGCTCTGCGCCGATCACAGCAACTCTTTCCTAAGGGAGCAGGGGCACGTGGGGAGCTGGGGCCCAAGTGGCTGAGGAGCTGTCTCTGGAAGTCAGAACCGGAGCGGCTACACCACAAGGTGCAGACCTGCCGACCCACGTCGGGCCCTGCCCGCCGCACGCAGCCGTTTCTTAGCTCCCAGCTGGCCCGCGTCTTGCGGCATGTGTGGGAGAAGAGAGGCCTTGATCTGGGCAGCCGGAGAGGGAGGTAGGCTGGAGGAGGGGGGCTCTGCCTGCCTGCCTGCTGGGGTGGTGGTGCCACACCCCTTGGCGACTCCCCAGGCACCCCCCCTGTGACAGGTCACCCCAGGACGACCCTCACCTGGGTGCCCGTTCCCCCACAGTCACTCCGTGACATTTGGCCCGACAGATGTCAAGCACAGATTAAAAACCAGTTCGTCTCACTGTTATTATCCCTAATTACTCGCTCACTCGCTGAGGGCTTTCTACAGAGGAAACTGGCTCCATCTCAGACCCTGGGCCTCATGGACCTGTGGAGAAATTCCTTTCCCTGTGCTTTCCTGCTTTTCCACCCTAACCTCAGCCGAAACCCGCTCCCGCCAGCGCCTCCCGCCCCAGCGTGCGCGCGCATGCCCAGATCTGGCCATCCTCTGCCTCCCCGGACTACCGCCCCCCCCGCCCCCCGCCCCGGCTCTCAGGAGCAGGCCCTCACCACCACCCTGCCCACGGACGGATGGCATCCACACCCCTTCCTCCTTCCCTCCTTGCCTCCTCCCTGTCTCCATCACGGGGGTGCCCCTGCCCCTTCCAGACCTGCGCCTCCCCAGACACCCGCTCAGCCCGTAAGCCCCTTATCTGCTCTCTCCTTCCCTCCTGGCTCCTGGCCCACCAGCATGTCAATGGGCTAAGCCTCTGCTGCCTTAAAAACATCCCTTTCTTGACCTGCTGGCCCCTTCCCGCTATTGCTCCATCCTGGCCTTTCCTTCACGGCCAAACCTCTTAACTGGGGTGTCTGCACAAGTGCTTTCCACTTCCTCACCTCCCACCTCCCTCTGTCTGGCTCTGGCCCCCCAGGCCCCCCAGGGCTGGTCTCTCCCGGCTACCTCTGACCTTCTTGTTGCTAAATCTAGTGGACACTTTTAACTCCACATCTCACATGGCCTGTGGATGGGGCCCGGCGCTGCCGACCACTTCCTCTTCCTGACACACTTTCTTGCCTTGGCTGCTAGACAACGCGGTCTCCCAGCCTCCCCCTGCCACCAGCAGCTCAGCTGCGATCACACACACAGTGCCCTCTTCCTCCCACATGGCGGGTTGCTCAGAGGTCTGTTCTCCCTCACTGCCCGCCTCCTGCCCTCCGGCACCTTCACGTGCCTTCTCTGAGCTGGCGACGTCCACGTCTTCGTGGCCAGCCTGCCCCTCTGGACAAGCCACCAGGCAGCGCAGACTCAGCGGGCCCAAAATGGAGCACCTCACCCTTCCTTCCAAACCAGAGCCTCTTCATCTCCAGGCTGGGCCAGTCACGAACACCAGAAACCAGAGCATGGTCCCAGAGGCTGTCCTGCCTTTACACCCAGAGCAACCAGTCATCTCCGACCCTCTCCCCGCCCAGTAGGCTCCCCCAGCCCTGCGCTCCTTGGGTGATGGCCCGGCCACCTCACCTCATGGGCCTCTCACCCTCCGTGTTCGCTTCCCATAGCGTAGCTGGAGCCGATTTTCTAAAGCCTGCTTGATTCTAACACTCTCCTGCCCGAAATCTTTCAATCACTCCCCGTCAGCCTCAGAGTTACTAACACGCCCTGCTGGCTGTGTCTCTCCTCTGTCCGGCCCTGGCTGCTCCTTGTTCCCTTGTGACTTCCCACCTATCCTTTCTCACACCCCCACCCCAGGCAGCGGGGACACTCTGCCCCGCCTGTCTGTCTGGCTGGTGGGTGCCCGGGCCACCTTCAGCTCCCAGCTCAGCTGTCATGCTCCTGGGGAGTCCTCCAGGAGCCCACGCCTGCCCCCACTCTGCCCCCCACCGGCACCTGCTGAGAGCACAGCAGGTATTCCTTTTGCTTCCCATCCCTCAGAGGCCCAGGGCCCCAGGAAGCAAAGCACCACCCCCTGCCCTGTCGGCAAAACAGGCCTCACCCAGACAAAAGCCAACTCTAACGTCAGGGGCTGAGCAGGGGCACATTTTCTAGCAGGATAAGGGTGCTGTTGAACAGGCCAGGACCCCCAGCCCCTTCCCTCCTGTCTGCTCGTGATCCAGCAGGGCTCGCCATCTTGAATCATAATCCTGATGAGTGTTCTCATCTGCAGGCTGGAGGTGAGAGTGAAGTCTCCTTCAGAGAGCAGTTACAAGGATTCAGAGAGAGCTTGCACTAGAGAGCTCCCCACAGTGCCTGCCCCCCGTCAGTGTTCAACAAACGGCAGCTTGCAGAACTGCTGTTAATCATTGCAGATATTCCCATTAGGAGGACAGACAAACTGAGGATCTGAGAGCATCCGGACAGCCTGTCCACAAGCGAAGCACTTCTTTGGGACTTCTCAAGCTCAGCAGGCCACGTGCACCTGCAGTGATCCCAGCTCAGCTAATCCAGACCCAAACAAACGCCCCGAGGAACCTTCCTTCCCTGGCATTTCTTTCTCTGCCTCAGGCCTGGATGAACCAGAGATGACTGAACAGTTCCTTGTAAATATGTACAAAGGAGGCCGACCGGGGCCTCTGAGACCCGCCACCTCCTCAATCAATACCCCTCCCCCTGCCCTCGAGAGATCAATACAGCTAATGCAGCAATCTGGAGCGCCGAAGGCCTGAGCAGTGTCACTGGTGGACCTGCTGTTTATTTTCCTCCCAATTTCTCTCGGAGCCTCCAGCCCTCACCGCTGCCTCCCCCCCACCCCCTCGCCCCATCTCCCCACCCCCCCAAGTGGCAGCCTGCGTGACTGCTGGCCTCCCAGGAGCCCTGACCCTGGAGGGCGAGAGGGAGGAGGGCGGGCTGGGGCCTGTCACCCTTCAGCTGGCTGATGTGGAGGTCTTAATGAATATGAATCGTCTCCTCCTCCACGGAGCCAGCCCCATCAGATTCCTTCACACCTCGCCGAGCCCAGAAAGGTTACTCAGAATTAAATGTAAATCACATATTTACTGGTATGAATCAGACCACAGTGTCACTTTCTCACAGCAGAGACTTTAATCACACTGCAGCCCCGGGGTTTCTGCTCTCCTGTGGCCGCACCTGGGAGATCAGCCCTCCGACCTGGGGGCGCAGGGGTGGGGGTGGGGGGGTCCCGGGGCCTGGGAAAGGCCAGAGGGCACGGCGGAACACCTGAAGCTGGTGCGCCAGGCCCTTTGGTGCCCAGGTCATGGCTGCGACGTCAGTCGCGGTCACGACGGGCTAGACACTGTCTTCCACATGCTGAGGCTACTTAATAAATACGGAATAATCGCAGAAACGTCGTTGTTAAAAGGTGGCTGGCAGTGACCTCCCCGCCTGGACTCCTGAGCGTTCCAGGAGGCAGGAGGAGAAAGAAGAGAGGCACACGAGTTGCAACGAGGCTGCTCTATGTCGGGGGCAAGATCCTGCTCAGCGCCTGGCTTTGCCACTTGCTCGGTCACAGGACTGAGGGCGATTCACTCTAACCGCAGATTCTTTGCCTCTAAAGTGGAGATATGAAGCAGGTCCCTCGCTCCCCTGACATGCTGCATAGGAAGCATTGGCCAACTGTAAAGTGTTCTGCAACTATACAGAGTAATGACCACAAGCTTCCGGGCCAGGGCCACTGACAAGGGGGAACAAAGGGACTCGGGTCTCAGTCCCTGGGTCTATCCCCCCAACAGCTACGTGTCCCCAAGTATAGTCTTCAGCTCCCCTGAGCTTCAGGTTCGCACTGGCAAAACGGAAATAATGGGGACTTTGCTCACGGACAGAGGCTCCAATGAATGTGGTAAGATAGACCTCTCTGCAAACCGTGCACTCTCGAACACAGCTAGGCAGCTCCATGTGCGCCTCTCCCCTCAGCCACGGCAGGATGCCAGGGAGATCTGCTTTCCCCAGGATGTCACAGTCCCCTCCCTTCCCAAGCCTACTCTCCTGGCGGCCAGGCTCCAGCCTAACAGCTGTGCATTTGGAGAGCCCTTTACAGTTTGCAAAGCAATGTGCGAGGCAGGAGCTTGCAGTGTTGGGGGCTCCTTGGTGGCACTAGTTCTTCACAAGGACGCTTGCTGGAAGAGTTAACTCTCCTGCCAAAGTTTGTGCCAGACTGCCCTCCCCAGAGCAAAATGGCCAGATTGGGCTTTCTTGCCTGGAGAATTTCCTAACTGGATAATGATTTCCCGGAAAACTGAGAAACTAAGCCTACATTGTCTGCGCAGGAAGCCAGTCTACATCGTGTGTGTGTGTGTGTGTGTGTGTGTGTGTTTAATCCAAGAAACAGATGTCATTTCTTCATATCAGGAAGACCTCTTTAAGGAACAAAGCTCTCTCAGGCTTAAAGTCAAGGATCCTTCTTTTTATAGCCAGTCCCAATCTTGGAAAAGCTCTGCCTTTGTTTATGGACTCGAGTGAGGGAAATATCCGCTGGATTTAGAATTTATCTGTTAACCTTTAGCTAGATGTGGGTAAGAAATGAAGTCATCATTTTAGGGGAAAGAAAGTCTGTTCCAATGAGCTATTTCAGTTACCTGTTGTGTAACAAATCACCCCAAAATTTACTGGGGTGAAATAAAGCCCGATTTATTAAGCTCATAGCTTCTAGAAGCCAGGAATTTGGAAAGGGCATAGTGGGGATGGCTTGTGTCTGCTCAGTCATGTCTGGGGCCTCAGCAGGGAAGGTTTGAATGTGTTGGGGTAGCCGAAACATGCTGTGGGATGGAATCAGCTGGAGGATTCTTCACTCACCTGCCGGGTACCTGGGCTGGATATTCAAAGTCTGGGCTCAGCTGATCATCAGAGCACCCCCGTGTGGCCTCTCCACATGGATAGGTCTTCTCACAGCACAGACGATGGGCTCTGAGCAGGGAAGCATCTTAAGAGCAAGTGTTCCAAGAGACCAAGCAAAAGCTTCAAGGCCTTTTATGACCTAACCTCAAAAGTCATGTAATGCCATTTCTGCCACATTGTATTGGTTACAAGGGAGTTACTAAGGCCAGCCCAAATTCCAGAAACATGAATTAGATTCCATCTCTCGATGGGGGAGCGGCAAGGTCAAGGTCTCATTGCCAAAGAGCATGTGCAATAGGAGTTACTACTGCCGCTGCTTTGGAAAATACATTCTGCTACAAGATCCACTGTTGCTTTAAATGAAGCCACTGAGAAATCAATCAACCAATCAAGAAGTGGCCCAATATGTACTGACTACCTCCCGTGTGCATTGGAACAAGCTTCCAGCCTCAATGACCCAGCTCACATGGCAGGTAGAGAACTTGGACTCCACTCCTCAGAGTCTCAGATTCCACATTTATAAAATGGGATCCAATTAGGGATCTTTTGATGGCAAGAAACAGAGTCTCAATCCAGCCAGTCTCAGGTAGAGAAACACTTTATTGGCAGGTCGCTCACTCCAGGGTCCTGTGGAAATCTAAGGACCAAAATCTTTAAATTCATTTCCAGGAATCCTGAGGATCAACTGGGAAGCCGTCTGTAACAGAAAGTGCTCTCACTTTGTTTCCTGGGACCACATGAGGGAATTCACTTCCGGGGAACCTGCGAGAGCTTCCTCAGTCCTTCCTCGAAGCTCGTGGTTTCTTCATGACCCATAATGGCCACCATGACTCAAATTCTTCCTCTTGACCTGTCAGCGGTAAGCCTACTGCATTCAGACTCCCAATCCCCAGGCCTGATGGATCCAGCCCATCATTTCCAGCCATTTCTCATGGATCATAGGTTTTGGCCAGTGTAGAAATAAGATGCCTCTGCAACAGGCGCCCATGTCTTCGTCCAGTTAGGCAAAGGAGGCAGAGAATTCCATGGGAGGGAACATGGAAACATGGCCGTGGCTTTTCAGCGGGGTCCCTGGGAGAGGCACTGTCCCTCAGCCAGGATTTGTGCAGAGTAGGAGGTTGCTTACTACATACCTTCCTATGCCTTTTCTATATTTTAATTTTGGAACTATTTAAATATTTTATTTATTCAGACAATTAATTAAAAATTAATAAAAATCCAGGTTAATACCCTACCAGATCTTACAAGTTGCACATGATTAAAGCAAGCTGACTTTCTGAGATCAAGAGAGGGCTCTGTAGCACATCCAGGCTGATGGGAACTGTCTACCACTGGATCCGTCTGACCCAGAAGGACCTCTGCTAGAGGTCTCCATAGCAGACCAGGTTGCTGGGTGGGTGAAGTCTTTGGCAAGCACACATTGAAAAGTTGTAGGATATACCCTGAAGATTCCAGAGCAAGTCCATTAATCTCATGGCAGGGAACTCTTGCTCTGGGTACCACTTGGAATTGGCATGGGAGTGACTATGGGACCAGACCTGCCTATCATGAGCTGTGTGTTACCAGATATGCCAAGTCATAAGGTTGGGAAGTTTACTTATGGTGGAAATGGTATGTTCAGGATCAAGCCCAGCTGTGTCCAGAAGGCATGAGTAAATGACACAAGCAGGTGACACAAACTGTTGCACTAATGCCTCTGGATGCACAAGGGTGACTTCAGGGGGTTGGGATCCTCTATGATCACCTGATGGAGAAGGAGAAAACTCAGGTCTGGTTCATAGATAGGTCAAGGTGACATGTTATCCTTAGTTGACTATGCTGTGTTACAGTCCCAATCTGGAGGCCTAGAGGGGAAAGCAGTGAAAGGACATTCTCCTGGAGGACGGCGCTGCAAGGAAAGGTGACCCGGAGAAACCATATACAAAGACACAGTGGTTAATGGCTTGGCTGGTTGGTCAAAGGCTTAGAAGGAAGAAAATTGGAAGATCTGGGATAGGACTAAAGGAAAGGTAAGGAATGGACACACAGCGAGCAGGTCTCGGGGTCTCACATTAATGCCACTGCTGGGAAGGCACGTAACAATCAGGAGGTCAGGACAGCTCATCCTGTGGGTGTCCACTAGCCTCTCTCCCCATCTCACCAGCCATGGAGGTCAGGATGGGAGTCATGAATAACCCCGGCAGCAGGGAGTCCTTCTCCCTAAGGCTCATCTCATTACTGCCATGGTAAAATGCCTCATTTATCGATAGCAAATGTTGTCTCCAAACCCTCAACAGAAGACCATCCCTACATAAGACTATCTCACCACTTCTTGGTGGGTTGATCATGCTAGAGCCTTCCTACCCTTGCGAGAAAAATGATTTGTCCTTACTGGATGGGGCCTTTTCCTTCCTACCCTCAGTATGAGGGCACCACCACATGACGGTCCATAGAATGCCTTGTCTACCTACATAGTTTCCCACATGTCAGTGGCTCCCATCAAGGGACCTATCATCTGGCTGTGGCAAAGGAAGTACGACAAAGAGCTCATGGCCATGGGCTCCTGGTCTATCGTATACCCATCATGCAGAAGTAGGGCCTGTTAACATAGTGGAATGACCTGTTAAGGGTGGAGCTAAGGCACCAGCTTGGGGACAACCCCCTATGAGGTGGAGTATTGTCCTTTAGGGTGTGGTCGAAGGGCCTAGCCAAAAAGACAATAAGGTGCTGTGTTCCCACTGCCAGAATACATGGGTCCTGTAGTCAAGGGCTGAAAACCCATCTGCCATTACCATCACTCCTAGTGATCCTAGGCAGAATTTATGCACCCTGTCCCCACAAAACCTAGGATCTGTGAGGTGAGGGGTCCTGGTCCCCAGGCAGTTGACACTTCCATTGTGGGGCTAATGCTCTTTGTAGGTGACACTGTAAGGATCCCACTAGACTTAAAGCTGTGACTTCACCTGTCATTTCAGGTTGGTCATGTCAGACTAACATACAAAGAAAGGAGTCACCATCCTGGCAGGGGCAACTTACCCCAGTTCCAGTGAGGAGCAAGGGCTGTTGCTGCCAGTGAAGACAGGGGTTCAGGGGTCTTGGTGCTCCCTTGTTGGATGCAGACGATCTGTAAATGAGCAATTGCAACCATAGCAACTCAATAAAGTCATGGCAAACTAAGGCACTGATCCCTTAGGGGATGGTGGTCCATGTCACCCTGCCTGGTAAAACAATCCAGATCGGCCAAATTGCTAGTTGAGGATGGGGGACGTGGAGATTGAGCGGCGGGGGTTCGATGTGACAGGTGTCCACTAGGGCCTCAGGATCAGCTATAGCTGGCTTTGCTCAGGCTTGTTTCACTCACCCTGTTGCCTTCAGTCTTCCCAGAGATTGGAAGGAGACTCTGTGACTAATTGTGCCCTCCTCCCGGAACACAACTGAGAACATTCTGTTTTCAGAAAAAGCCTAGGCCCCAGACGTGGTAAGGTGGCAGGACAGAGTGGGATTACAGAGCAGACCTGACGATATGGTGGGGGGGGAAGTACAGACACTTATTCTGCACCCCCTCCGTTCTTCTTGACCTCGCCTGTCTCCAAGGTTTTACACAACTGTTCCTGCCACATTCCACTGCAGTGGCCAACTCTGTGGGACTCTGATAAGTGAATGTGGGCACAAGCCCGAAGCATTCTATCTCACGTCTGGGCCCCACATGTACCACTCTTGCTCTGGGGCTTTTCTGTTGATGTCGAGGTCTGAAATATAAGACCCACATGGCACCCATCCCCATGCCGTGAAGAAGCATGGAGGAATAAATATGCCATGGGGCATCCCTTTGGGCAGTGGATGCAAGAGCCTCTGGGCATATTCTTCCTCTTCCTCTCCCTCGATGGACAATTCTATGACGCAGTCACCATATAGCCTTTTGAGAGATGTGTTGATGAGATCAACCTGTCAGTCATGTTTGACACCGGTGGGTAGCCAACATTCCCTCATATTCTGGCATTCTCTCGTTTTTCTCTCTCTCTCCAGCTTTGCTTACAGTCCCCTCGCTCTCGTGTCTCTGGAATCGTGCTCCTTACAAAAGTAGTGGCAAGCAAGCCTTTGCCTCGGGCTTTGCTTTCTAGGGAACGTAGGCTAAGGCAGAATGTCAGGCCCTTCTAGTGTTTGCCCTAAAGCTAAGTGGTCAGTACCATGATCACTTCTCATTTCTGTATTAGGAAAGTTCAGCCATTGCACAGGAACCATATAACGAGGAAGTCGCCGAGACAGAACTTGAATCTGATTCCAAACCTGGGCTCACGCGAGACTGGGAATGGTGTGGGTTGAGAAGGATGGGCTCCCCGGGGAGGAGCCTGTTGGGCTGAGGGGGACCAAGGGTGAGGGGCAGGGCAAGGAGAGCTTTGGATGGCCGGCACAGCCCCTGGCCGAGAGGGGCAAGATCAAGGCCCTGAGATGGGCACTGGGGGCACAGACTGAGGGTGCCCCTGGATAGGAGCAGGGTGACATTTGGGGGAAGTGAGTGGTCTGAGTCTTAAGTCTAAGAGGATGTCTCAAGAGCTGTCTCCTTTGTTCCTTGTCTCTTGGAGTCACAGAAGTCCCCTAGAGTGGGGCGGAAGAGACCTGGGAGCCATCCTCCCTGCCAGGGTTGCCCACATCATGCTCCTGGGAATGCTTGTGCTCCATAGACATGGACAAGATACCATGAGAAGATGTCTCCTCAAAAGCCACAGGGCGCTGTGTTCTGATGGGAAACACACACAGCACACATGTTGACAAACAAACTAATAAACAAACAGAAGCAACAACTTGATTAGCTTGCATACAGCATTGCCCAAACTTAGCAGACCATGTCACCTTTCCAAAAACATTTTTTTCCCTAAATAACAAATATTTACAGCTCGTGGCATGCCCCGTTTTACAGAGCGGTTTATAGAATAGTGCCTGGAAAGACACTGAGATAACTCGATCCCCTCATTTGACTGTGGAGGGAAACTGCCCACCACAGGTGACTCAGCTTGCCCAGACACACGGCAGGAGCTGACAGGCACCCTGCTCCCTTGGCCAAGGCTCTCGCTTTGACCTGGAAGAAATTTCCACTGCATGATTGTCGCCAAGCTATTAATGAAAATGAGACCTAAATTAGCTTCAGAAAATGAGGTTTTAGCATTGGAAAGTTTTTGACTATTGAAATTGGGAATGCAAATGAGCATATGTGCTGGAAATCAATTAGTAAGTAAGAAAGAAACCCCACAAAGTCTAGTCATTGTAACCCAGGGCTCCCCTTGGGGCCTCAGTTTCCCCTTTGGTGAGAGGAGGGGAAGGGAAGGGACCAGGCTAGCCTACTGCGGAGGTTTGTCCCAGAGGTGATGAGATTCTGTGATCTCCAGAGATAAGGGTCAAAGAGCAGAGAGGTGTGGGAACGAGGGAGGGGGGTACCCCTCACGTGGGGAGACACCAGCTGGCCCAGGGTACAGCCCCTGGCAAGCTCCTCAGCTGCCCCCTCAGGAAGGCCCTTGTCCTCAAATGCAGAGTGTGCATCCCGCAGTAGCTTGCAAGGCAGCACTGATTAGTAATTAAACAGCTTAAAAAAAAATAAAGCCATTAAAGCAAATGCCATCAAAATCAGAACCTCAGACGCTGGCTCATAATTATGAGCGTACCTCGAGACCCACAGGAGAGGACATTTACATTTTAACATGCACACTGCAAAGCATTAATATCTCCCCCACCCCCCGCCCCTCTTCCCACCATTAGGGGACTTGCTGCGGAATTCATTCGCTTTCCAGTTTTACTTTGAACCTGGGAAAAGCAGGTCATCTTGCAAGAAGGAAACGGGCAGGAGGGAAAAGAGATTTTTGCCTCAGGTTGGTGGTGGCCCTGCTGTGCCCAGCCATATTATGGTGGCCCTGCTGTGGTGGCCCTGCTGTGCCCAGCCATGTTGTGTTGGGCCACTCACCTAATCATCTTAGCAAACCTCCTTTTGGTCATCTTTAAAATGGGGATGACAACGTCCATCTTGTAGCGTCATAGCTAAGGATGAAATGAGTCGCTGCATTTCTGAATGTGACACATAGTCACTGCTTGAAAACTGCTAGCCATTATTAGACCTGGTACCAGGCACTCAGCCCTCTGCTGGACACTGTTGGGGGCCAGAGAGGTGGAGGGGGGCTCCGGAGAAGATTCATTCTCGTTGGAAAATGGGATGAACAAACACGAAGTCATCTGGCTCATCCAAACTGGGGGCTCATCCAAACCGGGGGCTCTTACTGGTCTGCAGTAAGTGACAGTCATGTTTAAAGTTATGTGGACCCAGTAGAGGAGCTTGTAGTCCTGGAAGGACAGATGCCATTCAGAGCACTTGGTTCCTGCCTGTTCATTCTGGTCCCTCTACATACATGATCTCATGTACTCCTCACAACCGTCCCCATACCCATGACCTTGAGGTCATCAAGACTAAGGGAAGCCAGCCAGCTTACTCGGCCTCACAAGAGACAGGAAGTGGAGAAGCCAATGGTCATTTGCGATCGGTGGGACCCCACAGCCCTACTGGCTTTTCATGACACCAGATGCATGACAGGCAGGGGTGATACTTACCTACACTAATTTTTAGGTGTTGGGTCTGCAGAAGTGGAAAGGACAGGTGCCAGAGGTTCTCAAATGCCAGGCTGAGATGCAGATGGCCCAGAAGGCATAAGCTAGAAAAGTCAGCCCCAATACCCACCGGACCTCCGAGGCAAGGCAACTCCTGTCATGAGGGCTTGGGCTACCACTGGAGGCAAACCTCTTGGTCAATTGGCCTGACTGCAGAATTGGGGTCCCGAGGCTCTCCCTTCACCTGGGAACGCAGCCTCTCAGAAGAGAGAGCCAGCCAACAGCCTGGTGAACTGGACAGACCTGCATTCTAGGCTTCCGGAATATAGCTCATTGCTGTGTGACTTTGGGCCTGTCGCTTTGCCTCTCTGGGCCTCTACTCCTATTCTGTAAAGAGAGGGATGGGGAGAAGCCCAACTCAGTTGCCCCTCCCAGCCTTCGCGCTGGGATTCTGTGTGAGCCTTTGCACTCTCTGGAATTTCTTGACAATAAAGTACCTGCCCTTGGTACATGGGCTCACTGTGACTTTCAACTCTCATTATTTCTCCCAGAGATTTAACTCTCCAAGGGCTAAGAAACAAAAGTTTGGGGGCCTTTAAAAAAAAAACACATAAAATATCAGGACCAGACAGGCCATTTTCAGACAGTCCCCGGGGCCTAGTCAGCTATTAAAGATGGAAATTATATATTCATAACACAGGATATTGCTGCTTGCTTATTTATAACTTGCTCCATTTCAAGAATATTTATTCTAGACGAGGAGGCTTGATAATTTTCATCCAATCTACTCCTCATAGCTTAGGGCAAAAGAAGGGAAGGGCTCAACTGGAGGAGCAGCTTTCTAGTATGAGCAGGTAAGAAAGAAACACAGCTCCCCTTCCTACAGGCCAGGACCACGGGTGGATTGGGGCTGGCAGCCAGCCCTCAGTCTGCCCCAGGGTCCCAGGGCACGCCAGCCGGGACCACACTGTCCCCGGGCAGGTTCGTTTCAAACAGGCAGAACTTAACATGGAAGCATCATGGGCTTGGCCCCCTCCTTTGACCTGGGAAGACGCCGAGACCCAGAAACAGGGTGTGTGCTTGCTCAAGGTCAGGGGGATGGGGTGTGGGCCCATGTGCGTGTGCATACAGCTGGGCTGTGATACCAGTCCCCTGCATCTCGGGTCAGCACGGCTTCAAGAACGGAAAAGGAGCTACTGAGTACCTACCATGTACCAGTCTCTGGGCTAGGTGCTGAATCGAGCCACCAAGATTTTTAATTAAGCACTAACTGTAGGCTTTGCCCTGACCTGGGCAGGTGCTGGAGGATCAAGAGGAGGAGAGAGATGTTGGAAGAAAGATTCCCTTTAAAAAGGTGAGAGCAGAACACATTGCATCACCAGTTGGTCCTGCCAGTCAGCACAACCCCCAGCTGGCTGGCTCCCCGGCCTTATTCCCACTGAGCCAAAGAGGACAATGAGGGACTGGTCCAAGGTCACAAAGGTGGCAACGGAAGGGCGGAGCCTGGACTGGAACCCCAGGCGGACTCCAGAGCCATGCTCTTTCTACTGCTCCCGAAACCCCGCTGTGCTCGGGGCCCAGACAACTGAGACTCTGTCCCCTTTACCATGGGCAGGCAGGCTCTGAGCACTGCCATAGCCTGAAGGCACCTGCAGGAGGGCCCTATTCCGGGGCGGAAAAACCAGACTTCCAGGAGCCATAGCGCGATTGTTGGGAAAAGGCCCTGGGTCAGGCTGTCTCTGAGTTCCACCCAAATGTAGCCTGACACTACCATATACTACACACGCATTCGCGCGTGCACACACACACACACACACACACATGCATGTGCCCACACATGGGCACACATGCACACGCAAGGGGTGGCTGGCCTTCTGCAGTCTCTGAACATCCTCAATTATGCATTCCTCTGCCTGCTCACTCGGTGTGGCTGGAAAACCTATTCAGGGTGAGAATCACCGAGACTGAAGTGTGTGTTTGTGTTGTGTCATTTATTCATTCTGTAAATATTGACTGAGCCCTTATTACATGGCAGGCCCCAGGCAGACATGCAGGTGCCGAACAGAGTGGTGAGCATGAGTGACACAGGCCCTGCCCCCCTAAAAGGACATGGTTCCTCCTGGGGCTCGGGGACTTGCGGGAGGGAGAAACTGGGGACCTGGAGCCACCTGTCGTCCGTCGGGAGACTCTGAGAGGGAGTGGGGAGTTTTGGCAACGGGAGCCTCACAGAGAGAACTGAGCAAGGGCAGGTGCTGTAGCCGGGGAGCAGGGCTCGGGAGGAGACCCCAGGCAGGGCCGGGCCCCTCGGGCCGCATTAAGGGTTAGGGTCTCCTCAGGAAGGAAGGAACAGACCTGACTGGGTTTTGGAGTATGTCAGAGCCGAGGAGGAGAGGGCAGTGGGGAGCTAGGGCTTCCTGCCATCCATGTGTCTGATTCTAAAGCAGCCTGGGTGCGTGCTCTGGGCCATCCTGTCATTCCTACCTGAAGCCTCCCGCTGCTGGGTTAGAGAAGGCCCACGCCCCCCCCCCCCCCCCCGCCGCCGCTCCAGCAGGGGTCTAGGAGCTAGTTTAAATGACAACCTCCAGGTCCAAGCCAGACCTCTGGAAGCAGAAACTCCAGGGTGGTCCTGGAATTTGTATTTTGCAAGCTCATTGGGAAACGGTGGGAGCAGAGTGATGGCTGAAGACCTAATTCGGCCGCTGTGAGATTAGTGTCTGTCGGGAGGGCCTGGAGATTCTCCAGCTACCCGGGAGGAGCTCCCAGCTGGCATCGTTGACATTAGAATCATCTGGGAACACTGATGCTCTGGTGGCTGGACGTCATGCTCAGAGATTCTGACTCTCTTGCTGGAGGGGGCTGGGCACCATTACTTCTAAATGCTCCCCAGGTGATTCTGTGGTGGGAGGGAGAGGGGCAGAGAGCGTGAAAGCCCGAGTCCTACATGGGGCATGGGGGTGGGGGCGCGGACAGGCCCCACAAGCACTGATTTGGCGGCTGCAGCTTTCAGCTTCAGCCTCGCCTCTCCGCATCCCTGCTTCCACAGTCTCACTCCATGCCAGGTCTTGTGCCCGAGCTGGGGTGCTGACGTGCTTGGCCCTGCCTTCGAGGAGTGTCCAGTCCGGAAGGCAGCATGGTGGGTGTGACCCTTCCTGGACCTTGTCCCAGCTTTCACCTGCTCACAGGGGCAGGAAGCTTGCCTGTGGACAATGCCAAAGCCAGAGGCATCTCTCACCACCTCGTTTTCCTGCCTGAGGTTTAGGGAGGAGGAGGAGGGGCTGTCTGATGTCACACTAAGTAGTGGGGGGAGTGATGGCTGAGCTGCGACAGAGGTGAAGGGCCTAGGCTTCTGTGGGTGGCTGGAATAGCGCATGGCGGCTGCACAGCATTTGGGAGCAGGAGGAAGATCGAACACCCCCCCACATTGCCCCAGGAGATAGCTGAGTGTGTCAGCGCCCACTGGAAACCAAAGGTCATTTTGATCTTCCCTCCTCATTTACCTATTGTGGGGACTGCAGTCCAGACACACAGGGGCCACGTCCAAGGTCACACACATACTCGCTCAGATACACACATGTACACATTCACTCACATCAACACACATACACGTATACGCGCACACTCATATATACAGATCCACATGCAACACATGCGGCTGTGTACACCACACTCATAGACACAGACACACAGCGTCTTACACATCTGTGACCTCCAGAGCTCTTCCCACATATTACTCTGTGTCTCAGTCGGAGTGTAGTACACTGATTCCTTGGTATTGAAAAATTTATTTCTGCATTTTTTAAGCCACACTTCTTGCTCAGGATATCCTAAACCTTAATATCAGATAAATCATAGTGACATGAGGTTTTGTGGCGGGAGTGATTTTCTTTTTTATTCCTTTTAATCAATAAATCATTTGTAAATGCCTTTAATAGAGATAAATGAAAACCAGCCTCTACCTCATTATAAAATTGGTATTTTCAACCTTTAAATATGGGGTTTGTCATCTTAGGAGTCTATAGATTGTCTAAAAATAGGAAGCTCCCCTTCCAGAAATTTCACATTGCTTCAGCCTCCTCATCGACCTCCCCCCTCCAGGCACAAGTCACCCCTTTGCTGTGAGTCAAGCAGCGTACGCTCTGCTCTGCTCCTCACGTGGTGAGCTTCTCTACCCCAGAGCAACCGGTGGCAAGCCGTGCTGGCTCTCCTCTCCATCTAGAAGAAAATATGCTCATTTCTGACCGCCTCCTGGTGAGCAGAACCCCCAAAGAATATTCAACCCAACACAGCCCCCCTCGAGCACGGCCAGCAGCCTCCAGCATTGGGGCAGGGCTCTGAGTCACCTTGAAACCTCGCTCATGCTTAGCGACATGTGCCTTAGCCCCTCCCCTTATGACGGGGTCGGGGGTTCTTACGTGGGCACCCTCGAGGCTCCAGGGGTTCCCCAATGGCGCATGCCAGGACGAGTCTCCAACACGTGACAAATCAGCTTGTAACGGTTATTATTACCTGAGACTTGCTGATCACATCAACGGGAGGAGACCACCCCTTAAAACATGGAGAAACTGGATTTACTGCTTGCTCTTTGCCTAAAACATTGGAGTTCATAAAGCCCTTTAAAATAAGAATTTCCTTCTACACTACCCACACCCCTGCAAAAAAGCACAGAGGACATCTGTACCCCAACTCTGCAGATGAGAACTGGAGGTCCTAGACAGAGAGATTGCCTTGCTCCAGCTCACACAGGCCCAAGCCTCAGACCCAAGGCAGGGGTGGTGATTTCGAGGTTCAGAACATTCCAAAGGGGGCTCAGAATTGAGGAGGGGTCTTTATAACTCCTGACCGGATGGTAAGAAGACTACCTTTAGCTTGAACGTGGTCCTCGACTCTTAGTGGAAGGTGCCATTGCCCGCTCAGGGCCCTGAGAAGGTGGTGTCCATGGCTGTCCATTGCTCTATTCCTGGCATCTGGCACAGGGCAGGTGATCAGATAATGTTTGTAGAATGGAAGGAAGAATGGGTGATGGCTGGCCGGCTGGCTGGACGCGTAAGTTGACAAAAGGTGGCTAAAGGCTCTGGAATTGCATGATCTTAAATTGTAATTTGCCTCCATCTTCTTCAGCGTGTGCCTTTGGAGAAGCCACTTAAGCCCTCTGAGCCTCAGTTCCCATGGCTGGAAATGGGGTCATGGCATCTACTTCACAGGTGTGATGAAGATGATAGTGGCAATCCATGCCAGCCCATGGCGTGGCACCTAGGGTGAAGACATGCTTCCGTCCTGGGAATTATTTCTACTTGTGCCTGCAGGGGCTTGGATCGCCCACCAAGCTGCCCACCTACTTCTTCCTCCTGCCCACCCTTGGTCTCTGCCAGTCTGTGGGATCCCTGACCAGGCTTGGTGGTGGGCCAGTCATCACTCTGGCCCTGTCTGACCTAAGCAACTCACTGGAGCCAGGCGTGGGCTCCCTTTCCCTGTATCCTGAAACATAGTCACCGCTGTTGCCAGACCCCTAGGGGCAGAAGAAGTACAGTTATTGGATTCACCCTTCTAGGATCCAGGCAACTGGGAACGTGTCTGCTCTGGGGAGCCTTTACCCGGGACTGACACCTGGCAACAGAAGAGAAAGGGGCGTAAGAGTCCTCCCTCTCTCCCCCCTTCCTCACCGCCACTCTTCCAGGAAGCTGGTGGGTCATGGAAAGGACCCATCTCATCAGTCGGGATGCTTGAAACAAGGAACCCCAACTCGAACAACAAGAAAGCTGTGGCCCAGCAAAAGGCCCAGAGGTGGGGCAGAGCCAGTGAAGTTTCCACATGGTCTCAAGATGGCTGCTGAAGCCCCGAGCACCATACGTAAATGTGACAAAGACAAGCCAAGTGGAATGTCATTTCTTCTGTGAGAGAAAGCTTGCCCAGAAGAAACATCCTCTTCCATTCCCAAACTCAAGCTCACACAGCCCCAGGCTGGCTACACTTGGAGTCTCCTTGATTCGAAGCGTCCATGGCCCCAGCCTGACCTGGACCGTGGGCCGTGGGTAAAGACTCTCCTCCAGAAAGGTGATGCAGCCACTTTATTGTCTGCTCAATATGCCCTTTGACAGGGGCAGACCTGCAGGGCTGGCCTGCAATATTAGCTGGGTTAATTGTCCCTTCAGATGAACAACCAGTTTAATCAAGGACTTAATGCCCTCAGCCATTCAATTATGCCTGCCTCTGGACATGCGATTCCATTACCACTCCAGCGCCTTGCATGCAAGGAGAATGAGATTGGCTGGTGTGTGTGTGTGTGTGTGTGTATGTGTTTGTGTTGTCATTGCCCACAGGCATTGGTTAAGAGCAACCTGTGGGCTCGGAACCTAAGCTGCCAGACAACACCTGACCTTGGCTTTGGTGGCATGGCCTTATCAGGTACTCTGCCCAGCTCTGCTTAAGAGTGTTTGCAACCACATCTCACCTGCAAATGGTGTGTGTGTGTGTGTGTGTGTGTGTGTGTGTGTGTAACAGGGGGTGGGGGCAGAGAGAAGGCTCAATAAGATCTCTATGGGGTTAATACTCTTTAAATTATTTAAATCAAATTCAATCCACAAAGACCCACATTTATACACACATACATCCATAAGCCCAAATTCAGCTTCTCTTCACTCTCCAAAAACGAAACAAACCACAAACAAGTAAAAAAACGTTACTCCAGAGTTTTTCCTAGAATGTATTAGAATGTTCATTTTCCAACACAAAAACAAAATGTGGTTAGAACATAGAAATATGCTCGTCACCAGGAGAATAGCTAAATGTTTTATGGCACATCTATATAATACTATGCAGCCATTCCAAGATTGATGTGTAGCTCTATTCATTGACATATACATGGAAAATTATGCTTATTCAGATCCGTATGAGTATTTATGGATAGAGATAATCTGAAAGAATAGCCTCCCCACCCCAACATTTCCCCACTGTTTACCTCTGGGTGGTGAGATTTCGGGTTCTTTTGCCTTATTTTCATTTTTAAAAAATTCCTGGCTATTTTACAAGAGCATATATAATCAAAATTTTTAAATGCAGCAATTTTTATTTGGGGACATTTTCTTCCACCTTTCCAGAGCCCCATCCTGTAGGAAAAGATCACACTTGTCTCATCTCTGCAAGCTCTCAAGCCCCGCGTGGGACTCAGGAGATAGGTGTGGCCCCAATTCTGTCACTCACTCCCTTTGGATGCCCTTGGACTCAGTTCGTTGCTCCAGAAAATGGCAATGCTATTTACTTTGACACCTTGAAAGCACTTTTATTTGCTTGTGATGATGAACATAATACATGCTTACTGATAAAAACTTGAAAAGAGCAGAAAAGTATCTGGAAGGCAATATTATCCATGATTACAACAGCCAAAGATACCAACTGTTAACATTTTGGTATACTTTCTTCTAGGCTTGTTTTCTAGGCATAATGGAGGTCAGAAGCTGCAGGCAGGCATAAGCGTGTATGCTGAGTCTATAGTGGGATGCCCTGCATTCTGGACCCAGCATTGCCACTGAGCAGCTGAGTGGCCATGGGGGCATTCATCCCTCTCAGCCCATTTCCTTAGCCATATCCTAGCCCTGGCACTGTTCCTGACGTGGGGGGCATGCACTACTGTTATACTTTAAGACTGTTTCATAACCCCTCCCCCTCTCCACCCCTCAGCCTCATCAGGGTCTCCCCCTTCATAACGTGATACAAAATGGTGTCCTCCGTGGTTCCCAGCCCTGGTTTCTCACTAGAATTGTCTGGGGGAGCTTATAAAAGACTCATGGTTATGCTCCACCTTGGAATAATTGAATAAGAATCATGGGGGTGGGGCCCTGGCACTGGTATTTCTGGGAAGTTCCCCAGAGGATCCTAATGTGAGCCAGGCTGAGAACCACTGGTGCTTGTCAAAGTGCTTTAGAACGGCCAGAACTACATGAGCAGAAGGGTTATTATTATTCGTTACAGAGGTTTCTCTGGGGGTGGAAATGGGTTTCCTGACCCTTCCTCGCTCTTACCTGATCCTTCTAGAGAGGCACATTAGCAAAATTGCAATCTCTTGCTCAGAGTGGGGCTTTAGGACTCACAGAGCATTTTCTTATGATTTCTGGAGTTGGGTTTGCTTGGTGTTGAGTGTTGTCACTCTGTCGGGCACTGTGCTAAGCAGGGTACTCGCTTGGCAACAAGGAACCAATCACTCCCTCACACCAAGGGGGCAACTTGGCAATATGCACCAACATTAAGAATGTGCACACCGATTCCACTCTTAGTCATACAACCAACGGACATGGCCCAAGACCACATTCTTTATGACTCCTTTATACAAAACTCAGAAACGGGCGAAGCCCATCCACGGGATAGAGATCAGATTAGTAAATTACTTTTGTGAATGGGTATCAACCAAGACAAGGAAGTGAGTTCCATAGTAACCTATACCTTGATCTGGGGGGTGCTGACATGGGTGCATACCCATGCAAAACTTAATGAGCTGTACACTGTCCTCTTTGTAAGTTAAACTTCAGTAAAATTTTTCTAATGCAAGTAAAATTTATATAACCTTTGCCTCGGTGATTCTAGTGCTGGTAATTCTTTTGCTGTAGATGTATTTGCACGGAGGATATTACATACGTACAAGATTATTCATTGCAACATTTATCGTAAGAACTAAAGATCAGAAAAAAACACAAAAATGTCCATCAACAGGGGCTGGTAAAGTAAAGTACAATGCTTCTTTACTGCAACATGACACAGCTATGGGAAATAGGAAAGATTGCCAAGATATGTGCTTCTAGTGGAAAAAAATCAAGGTGCAGAGATGCATAAAGAGTGCGCTATCTTTGAGGTTAAAAAATGTAGACAGATAAAGAGAGAGGGAGGGAGAAAGATTAGTTTATATAAACATAAAGTAACATATCTCTGGAAGGGTTCTTAGGAAACTCAGGAGAATGGCCGACTTTGAGGAGGGGCCCTGGGCAGCTGAATCGGGTGGAAGGAGTCTTTTCACTACATATCTTTCATGCTTTTTGAACCTTGAACCTCTTAAGAATTTTGAACAAAATAATTTGAAAAAGCCAGGCCCTCACTCACCTTCTCAAAGGCCTCTTGCCATGAGAGCAGCTTTAAAGGTTCACTTGGTCTGTAATATAATCCCAAACCTAAGCTCCTTGCCCCTCCTCTGTGATACCTGCTACTCTCTACCTCCTGGTGCCTCTCAAAGGTGACAGGACTCTCATACCTGCACGGGGTCCTCACATGTGCCATTCTCACTTTGGAAAATGCCCCTTCTCTGCCTGGTGCCCCCGCCTCCAAGAAGACTTCTCAGACTTCCCCATATTCTGGGCTCCCAAAGTCCATATTTCTCAGGTATCATTTGTCATGCTGTTCACAACAACTGGTTTCCAGGCCTATTTGCCCTACGGTAATGTTGGCACCCAGCCTGGGGCCTGACAACAGGCTTTGTGGAATGATGATGGGTGATTTTTACCAGGCTTTTGTCTCTTCTACAACTTTTGTTTGATTTCTCAATTCTGCATAAGCATGAGCCCTGCGTCACTTTCCCCATCTGTAGAATGGGAATAGCAAGGGTTCCTACCTCCTCAGATTACATTGTGAGGATTAAATGAGCAATAATTATATGCAAAGTGCAGAGAAGGTCCATGGTTATTATTACTTGCTTATCAGTGTATTGCGATGAAGAAAGAAATTACAGTCCTGCCGGAGGGTGGCGCGTCAGAAGCCAGCCTCTCAAGGTGGTGTCTCCATGACTAACTGCGAGTGTGGGGCAGGTGTGCCGTTGAGAGGTGGGGGGGTTGTCACGGAGCCCAGCCCCACCGCACGCCCCTCGGGGTCCTCCCCCAACTGGAGAGTGAGCGGGAGCATGTGTTCACACGTGGGGTCAGCGGCCGGAGGCAGTTTGAATGAAAATCCTGAGTCAGGACAGAGTATGATCCTAATGGCTGACTTAGAGAGTTGGATTTCAACGTGCACACCTAAAGATGGGTGAAAAATTGGTGGCAGAGACCTCTCTTTGCATATCTTCAAGCCATCTCCCATAAGTCACTGCCTGAAAGGAATCCTGGTGAACATCTTGACTTTGTGGAAGTCTGGTTTCCTCATCCGCCAAGTGGGGATAATGACTATAAGGAAGAAAGGAAATGATAATTCAGTGAAAGCACGGGGAAGAGAGCTTTGGAACCTGTAATGTATTAGCAGAGGTTGGTGGTCAGCCTCCGAACATACTTTACTTTGAATTACGTTAGGCACATCAGGACTCTCCCGTTGCCCTAGTCCCCACCACTCCCTATTGCCTCCTCCAGTCTGCTCCACACTCTCACTGTGTTTGCCTCGTCTCTGAAGCATGTAAGTTTGCCACCCCTGCCACACAGTATTTGTGACCAATGTGCCTGCTCTTTTGCCAGTTGTCAGCATGGAGAGCCAGCCAGCAGGGGGGAGAACACGTGGCTCTTGGAATGCCCGGGACCTCTCTGCTCCACCTAAGTCATCGGACTCCACCGAGGTCCAGGGCAGAGCCCCACCGATCTCAATCCCAGTAGTTTTCCATGAGCCGAGAAGGAAGCAGCTACGTGCTGCCAAGAAGGCATGCCTTCTTTTAGCCTTTAGGTACAGAGAATAAATCTGCAGCCTTCCTAAACATGCCAAATTCCTGGTCTGCTAGAGCTGGGAAGGCCAGATGCTGCTTATAAGTTTGCCTCCCAGATGCCTGAAATTCCACCATTATCAACACATTCCTCCACGTGAGGTGCTGCCCCGTGAAGTTGAAAGACCCACTGGGAGAAGTAGGAGAATGGGTCCAAACCAGGCTGGAGCAGATCTGTGAGGCTAACCTTGGTGGGAAGGCATATTCTATAAGCTGGAGACAGAGCAGGTGCAGGGTTGAGGGGTGTGGGAGGGAAGCAGAGGAAGGAAGGGGAGGCAGGTGCTTGAAGATGAAGCTCCTAACCTTTTGGAGGGTGGGAGGGGGTGAGAAAGGGAGGAACAGGGGGAGAAGAGCCAGGAAGCAGGGTGGACACTCACACAGGTGACCCTGGAAAGAAGGCATGGCGGCCAGCTCCATGGAGGGAGGTGACAGCACCCACTCTGAATAAACCTGCAGGGACAGAGGTGACTGAAAAAGCCCCCAGACAACCTGCCTCAACTCTTTCTTCTCTCCACTCTCCCCTCTCCTCCCCATAAACACAAAGGAATGTCAACTTTTCCTGGGCTGGGAGGATCGTCCTCCCACTGGGACTGGAACCAGGATGAATCAGATCCCTGGATCAGAAATAATCTGGCATGTCTCTTCAAAGGCAGGGGACAGGTGCCCAGGGCCCTGAACACTACCCCAGGGCTTAGGACCTCTGGTCTTACTGCCAAGCCCCACCCCCTGAAGGAACATCTCCTTGAAGGTCAGTCCTGGGGGATCAGGGAGAAGGGAGGTAGAGAGACCCAGATGCCTCCAGATCCCTTGACTTTACTATGTGACTCCAGGCAAGACATTAACCTCCATGCTCAGTTTCCTCATCTGTAAATGGGGCCAGTTATAGTATCTGCTGTGAAGATTAAAGGGAAGGACTCTAGGGTTGGGTTTTGAGCCGATCTTTAGAGGGCCGATCAGACTTTGGCAGGCATTCCAGGCAGGGAACAAAGGCTGAGGGCAGTGGGTGGAGAATTCGGGTACTGTAAAAGTAGCTGGAGCCATACCCCATGCTGGGGGAAGAACATTCTGGAAAGGCAGGCAGTGGTTTGATCCCAGAGGGCCTTCACCGTGCAGCTAAGAAGCCCGGGCTTGATCTTCTGCACAATGGAGAGCTGCCAAGGGATCTTGCATTTAAGAGAGGCTGTCGATGGATGATGCCGCAGTAAGTGGCTTGTCCCAGGCCCTAGGGGTGTCTGGGGTGCAGTTTCATCTGGTCAAATCACACTCGGAAGGAGCCACTTCCTTTATTTAGGTCAGTTCCTTCCCGCTGATCCCGACCTCTTCCCTTCTGCCCTACACCCTTTCTGTTTCTCTCCTGCGCCGGGACTTGGCCTTGAAGGGAGATAGACCTGGTCTCAGACCCCAGTTCTGTGGCTTCTAGCTAGGAAACGGGGCAAGACTCCTAGCTACCTGAACCCCGGTTTCCTTCTCTGAAACATGGGGGACTAACACCGCCACCGCCAGAGGATGTTAGGGGGTGAACCGGGGCATGTGCTGTCTGGGCCCGGCAGCACTGGCTGGAACCAGCTGGGGCCCCCTCTGCCATCAGCAGTAGCCCTGGCAGGCGGAGTCCACTGAGGGGCCACAGGTGTCTTCCCCTGTGGCTGGGAAAGCAGCCAGGGAGAGAGCTGCCCATGACTGCAAACCTGGAGGCCAGGCTTAGGCCTGTTGGGAAAATATGAAACAATTATGGACGGCAAGGAAACGGGTTTTCTGTGTTTGCTTTGGCAGAGAGTACAAAACCCGCCTGGAGGCTGGATTTAAGGTGGCGAGAACACAGGGAGAAGATTGCTGTGCTATGTGCCACGTGTCCTGGGAGAGGAGCTTGTATTCCGTGGACCTACTAAGTGGCGGGCTTGGGGTCAGACACCTTCATCTGTGTAACAGCAGTTCATGGGGTGCCTTGTGTGTGCGAGCACGGATGTCGGAGCAGGGACACAACGTGAACCACGTCCCTGCCCTGGGTGGGGGTGGGGCCGGGGAGGGGGGTTGGGGGGAGGAGTGCAGGCAGCAGATAAGAGGCAGAGAAAACAAAAACAAATGCACAAATAAGCTCAGGAATGAATGTCATGACAAAGTGAAGCAGGGCAAAGGTGTGAGGGAAAGGCCTGTTCCCAGAGGCTCTGAACGAGGGAACAGCCTTTTAGGTGGCGGGTGCCCAGCCACAATGCTCCCCTCCAGCCTGGCCCCAAGTCTGGGCGCTGAATATCATCCCCATAGTACAGGCGAAGAAACTGAGGCTTGGAGAGACGAAGTGCCTCGTCCAAGAGCGGGGGCTGTGCGAGTATTGGCGCCAGCTTTGAGCCCCCGTGAGCCCATGCTCCTCCATGCATTCTGGTCCTCCTGCCCTGGACTCGGGCCAAGGGACCCAGGGCTTCCCGCATTGCCCCTCCCAGGCTCAGCGAGGTGGGCAAGTGAGCGTGCCTTTCTCCAGATCCCCAGTGGGCCTGGCTCAGAAGCGCACAGGGACCCAGAGCCTGGCGCACCGCAGTGGTTGTCCCAGGAGCTGAGGCTGCTGAGGTGCAGCGGTTCAGACGCTGCCCTAGAAGTCCTATGTGGTGGGAAGTCACTCAGGATAAGGGTAGGTGTCCGTCTGCCCGAGCAGTGGAGCCTGGGAAGCCTCCCAGCGGGACAGCCCCATCTCTAGAAGGGCTCCCCGCGCCAGAGGGCTTCCCAGGAGACCCTCCAACACCCAGTCTCTGGTCTGCAAGGCATGGGAAAGTCCTGGGGGTATTGAGCTCCCAACCCGGTTGCTAGAGGCGACCAAACCCAGGCTGAATGGGGGCCCTGTTGGGGCCAATAGCCACCTCCCCACCAACTCTTCTAGCCCCCTTTGCAGGGTTAGTCCAGAGTTGGAAAGGTCATGGAAATATATAGAGAGCCCTGTGGGCTTGCGGGGTTCGCACTGTGGGGGGGGGCGTGGCAAAATTCTTGTCAAGTGCTGGGATCCAGGCCTGGGGGCTGGCCAGTTTGTAATACCTTATTCGTGCAGGATAGTGGGTCCCATGACACCACAATTTCACACCCCTTTTCCCAAAATCTCTAGCATTTTCCTTATGCTAATTAATCAAACCTAAGGTATAGATAATAATTAACTTTTTCACATACACATTATATAATCGAGATAATACTTTTAAAGTATTTATTTAAATTCCAGTTTTAACATACAGTGTAATATTAGTTTCAGGCGTACAATATACTGATTCAAACTTCCATACATCACCTGGTGCTCATCACAACAGGTGCCCTCCTTAATCCCCACCACCTATTTCACCCATCCCCCACCCACCTCCCCTCTGCTAACCATCAAGTGTGTTCTCTAGAGTTAAGAGTGTTTCTTGGCTTTTCTCTCTCTCTCTCTCTCAGTCTCCCTCTTTTTCCCCCATACTCGTTTGTTTTGTTTCTTAAATTCCACATATGAGTGAAATCATAAGGTATTTGTCTTTCTCTGTCTGATTTATTTCACTTAGCATTATACTCTCTAGCTCCATCCATGTTGTTGCAAATGGCAAGATTTCATTCTTTTTTATGGCTGAGCAATATTCCATTATGTGCATATACCACATCTTCTTTATCCATTCATCAGCTGATGGACACTTGCCGTGCTTCCATAATTTGTATATTGTAGATAATGCTGTTATAAACATCAGGGTGCATGTATCCCTTTGGATTAGTATTTTGGTATCCTTTGGGTAAGTGCCCAGTAATGCAACTACTGGATTGAGATATTTTAAAGTAAATCATCACTTTTTTAAAGATGTAGTTTAACAGCTAAGTGACATCCATGGCCCAGTAGTATGGGCATGACCCCAGAGCTCATTAGAAATTCAGATTCTCAGGCCCCTCCCAGACTGTGAATCAGAATCTGTACTTGAGTAAGATCCCTAGGGGATTTGTATACAAGTGAAATTTTTAAAAGAGGTATAATCATGACTCTCAAACAAATATAAAATGAATCTAGGTCAAAGATTCTATTTAACTCATTAATTAATGAGGAAACAACTAAGATGTTTTCATCATTTAAAAAGAGAATGCGAAGAGTAGACACATATATAGGTCATCAGGAATCTAAACTGAATTTCCAAATAGATACAAAACTGGCAAAAAAAAAAAAATTCCAAAGGGCAATAATCGATTGCATTGCGTTGGGCATAATTTGCATTTCCAAGAATCATTGACATCTCTATCAGTTTTCCACAACTTCCAGAGTTATAAAACAGCTTCAGAGAATGAAAGGCTGAGAAAAAACAAATGCCAGAAAGATACCCAGGGCCCTCCTTTCTTTTTTGTCCTTTCTTTCTCTCCCCCACTCCATTTTCATCTTTCACAATTTCTCCCGATACACAACAGACTTTGATAAGCACTGTCCTGGACCACCTCTAGCCTCTGGCATGCCTGGACTCAGCCTCTCCAGACCAAGACTAGAGCAAACTTCTGAGCAAATCCCAGTGCCTTCCAGACGCTGTTTGGGAATTAGCAGATTGGCCAGACCAGACCTCAGGGCCCCACTGGCCCAGATGGCAGAGCAGAAATCCAGGGACCTGCAGGATCTGAGTTGCCTCCGACTGTTGGTGGGGTTATGCTGTGGTTTCTGAAATATATCATTTGGGGCCGGAAGAGAACAATGCTTGCATTTGTTAGTTTTCATCTCTACCCTTGGCATGTTCAATCACTCCAGTTGGGAATTCACCTTCAAGAGGCAGTGACTATCAGCTACAACTTCCCTTACATTTCATCTCTGATCAATTCTAAGGTTTTGTAAATTAGTAGAATAGATGTGAAAAGGGGGTTTTCATTGGTACTTCAGTATTGGAGGTGTGGGAGTTAGCTAGAACATGGTAGAGACATTTCCAGCCTGAAGGAGGTATAAGAATGTACTGGGCCCAGAAAAGGCTCCCCAGACCTGGTTCTTAGATGGTTCTGTGTGCAGCTGCTGACCTGGCAGATTTGTGTTTGTCTGTCTCTGCCTGCAAGCGTAGCTGACCATCACTATTGCCACCTTTGACGCAGGCAGTACCTTCATTGCTGATGCTATCAGAACACCTCAAAGGACAGAGAGCCAGGTCTTTGATGAGCTCCTGCGGGTTGTCTGGCTGTCGGGCCTGCTTGCAGGAATGGGACTCAGTCCTGCCTGGGCCTCATTATCACTGTGCCCGGGGTTGAGGCTGTAAGGGAAGATCTAAGCTCTTGCCTGCCCCTTAATTGTTGACTATCAGTTCTTATCAACAAGAACTACTAGTTGTGTGTAAGCAGAGCGGTTTGGAGGTCTGGAGAACAGAGCCTATGCTTAGGATTCCCACATCTGGTCAGGTCATTTCTCCTCGGGGGCAATTCATCACCAAGGGTCAGCAGACCTAGCATCAGGCAGATCTGGGGTTGAATCCTAGCTCTGCTCTTCCTCGGCCTTAGAACTGAGCTGCTTGTTTTACCCCTGCTGGGTGCCGGGGGTGGGGGTGCTGGGGGCTGAGAAGAACTCTGTGGACATGATGGATGGGGATTCACAGGAGAAGGAAAGGACATTAAACAAAATATCACTCATGCTGTTTTGTAAGTTACCTTTGTGATAGCACCATGGAGGAAAAGTCTATATTGCTAAAGAGTGGAGAGTGGAAAGAACTTCCATGTCTAAAGGATTAAAATCCCTTCCTAGAAAACAGTATGGAGGTTCCTCAAACAGTTGAAAATAGAGGTACCGTACAATCCAGCAATTGCACTACTGGGTATTTACCCCAAAGATACAAATGTAGGGATCCGAAGGGGTACGTGCATCCCAATGTTTATAGCAGCAATGTCCACAATAGCCAAACTGTGGAAAGAGCCAAGATGTCCATCGACAGATGAATGGATAAAGACGATGTGGTATATATACACAATGGAATATTATGCAGCCATCAAAAGGAATGAGATCTTGCCATTTGCAATGATGTGGATGGAACTGGAGGGTGTTATGCTGAGTGAAATAAGTCAATCAGAGAAAGACATGTATCCTATGACCTCACTGATATGAGGAATTCTTAGTCTCAGGAAACAAACTGAAGGTTGCTGGAGTGGTGGGGGGTGGGAGGGAGGGGGTGGCTGGGTGATAGACATTGGGGAGGGTATGTGCTATGGTGAGCGCTGTGAATTGGGCAAGACTGTTGAATCACAGATCTGTACTTCTGAAACAAATAATGCAACATGTGTTAAGAAAAAAGAAAAAGAAGAAGATAGCAGGAGGGGAAGAATGAAGGGGAGTAAGTCGGACGGGGAGACGAACCATGAGAGACGATGGACTCTGAAAAACACACTGAGGGTTCTAGAGGGGAGGGGGGTGGGGGGATGGATTAGCCTGGTGATGGGTATTAAAAAGGGCACGTTCTGCATGGAGCACTGGGTGTTATGCACAAACAATGAATCATGGAACACTGCATCAAAAACTAATGATGTAATATATGGTGATTAACATAACAATAAAAAAATTTTAAAAATTCATTTAAAAAGTAAAAAATAAATAAATAAATAAATAAATAAATAAAATCCCTTCCTAGAGGAGGCTTAGACTTAAGGGTGAGTTGGAGGTGGGGGCTGTTGGTCAAGCAGAAGAAAGGGCATGGACAAAGGGCCTGAGACAGGAGGAGGAGTTTGGTCCTCTCTAGAGACACAAAGAAGGCCCATGTGAGCAGTAACTCTCAATTGCTTATGGGCTCAAGAACTACCTGGGACACTAGTGTGAAATGTGCCTTCCTGAACTCCATCTCCAGAAATTCTGATCCCACAGGTCTGGGATGGGAGCCCAGGGATCTGCATTTTAAACAAGCACTTCAGGAGATTTAGAGAAAAACATTTCTTAGGGCCACACTTCGAGAAACATTGTGTTACAGCCCCGTGAGAGTGGGACAAGATACATACAGGTGAGTCATTTAACTTGTCGAAGCAGCTCTTAGAGTCTAACACGCGGGGTGCAGAAAGGGAGGGGGGTTAAAGGAGAGAAGATAAAAGGAGAGAAACTATATCCAGTGTCTAGCACAGAGCCTGGCATGCAGTAGATGTTCAGTAGATCACTGTACATCTATTACTGCCGTTCTCAGGTCAAGCCAGGGGAGCCTGGATGCTGTGGAGGAATGGGCTTAAGGCTAGGACTCAGACAATCCACGTTCAAGCCTCAACCAGGCCACGGACTTAGCACCCCCGCCTTGGGCAAAACCCTCTCTCTCTTTGGGCCAGTTTCCCCACCTGCAAAAGGAGAGAGTGTGATTAGGTGACACCCTTGACCCAATTAGCAACTCAATTACCGTCTGCCATCTTGAATTTCTCCCATCTTGGAGTCCAGGATTCTCTCACCAAATTCAGTGGTCCTCTGCCTGGCTGCCCATTAGAACCACCAAAGAGGCATTTTAAATACCAAATAAATCAGAATCTCTTGGAGGTGAGTCCCAGGCATTGGTAACTTTTCAGGAAAACCTAATAAGAACCAGTGATCTAATTCTTTGAATCTCCCTTTTGTCCAGAAGACTAAAACAGGGCTCAGAGAAAATACCCTCTTCCCCTCTGCTAGTCTAAAACCTCAGGGATCTCCGGAGCTAGTAAGAGCCAAAGGCATCACCTAGGATTGCCACACCAAAATCTGTCTTTTAAAACATTTTTTATATAAAATTTTAAAAATCTTATTAGAGAAAACATGCACATGATTTTAACAATATCACATAATCTAGAATGACCTACCCCGCTAGCCCCAAAGGCTACCATATTTGGTGTAATCAACTTTATTGAGGTGTAATTCACACACCTAAAATACACACATTTAAACTACATTTGGATGAGTTCTGACAAATATATTTTGCCACACCTCCACCTCCCATGAGTCATCCACTTTAAACAGTTTTTGTTTCACTTTCTCTGGTGGTTTCTCCATGTCATGTGTTTATACTGATTTTTTTTATCAGCTTTAGATAAGATGACATATCATGAATCTTCCAATCAGGAGACTGTTGAAAGTAAAAAGGCACCAAACCAATAATTACACAGAACAACAAGTATAAAATGGGACTGTCTTGGGCAAGTCAGGGCATCTGGTCAACCTGACCTTCTCACCCATGAGGGGTGAGATTCAACTCATATACCCCATCCCTAGTTTCCTTCCTCTTCCCAAGTTTTGCTAATTATGTCCCTCTTGTAGTTTCTCTGCTGCTTAACTTTGTAAATTCAAGCAGTATTTGTAACCTTCTATTGCTGGGGCTTTTTGGTGAGGATATTAGTCTTCCTAGTTTCCCCTCCAGTTCTATCGTCTTCTGCTTCCCAATTTTTTATCTCATTTACCTTGTCAAGGTTGACAGCATTTGTTTCTATTTTGTAGTCATTATTGAGCCTTTCCTATTTTGTCTATAAGAAACCCAAGGCTTGGAAAAACAAACAAACAAACAAACAAACAAACACCCAAGGCTTGGTGTTTACACTATGTTGATGATATAACTTTGTTCCCTGTGAGCCAAGAAGCTTACTGCCAACCATCACAGCTCCTTCTATATGGTTACAATGTTATAAGCCCTGTGCGTCTCCTAGGAAAATGTTTCTAACATCAGCATTAAACGAATTTTCCTTCTTTACTCTCTCTCTATCAATTCTTTTAAATCATGTCAAAATTTAGTTTGCTTCCTATTTGAGGCATTAATTTCTTATTGAGGTTTCTTTCTTCCTCCCTACTTCTTGGTGCTCCTTTTTTTTTTTTATTTTTTATGTATGTATGTATTTATTTTTTTTAAGAAACACATGCCTCTTCACCATATTCCTAAAATCCTCCAAACTCCTTTTATTTATTGCCTGAAACCTATTCCTTTCTTCTTTCTGATTTCATTCCACCTCGGTCTCTGACTCTCCACTCTTATTTGTCCTGAGGGTTTACTGGGTTGGCTACACACCAGTTATCTGGATCAAGGATCACTTAGATCCTTGAGTTAATTCCACCAGTTTTGATCCCATAACTTATTCTTCATGGTTCCCAAGTCAGTTTACTGGAATACATGTTTAAATAACTTTTCAGAAAGGAGGCATGGAAATTAAATGTCTGAGCACTGAATGTTTGAATATGAAGGGTTTTTGTCCTTCATTCCTGACTGATCGTTTGGCTGGGTATAGAATTCCAGGTTAAAAGCTATTGGCACTTAGCACTTAGAGAGGAAATAGAGTGAAGAAGTTAAAAGGCCAGGCCTGAGATGGCCAGGTTTTAAATATTAAACTTTACCATTTACTGGACCCAGCAAGTCATTTAACCTCTCTGTGTCTCAATTTTCTCATCTATAAACAGAGATTAAAATAGTACCTAACTCATGGAGTTGTGATGGAAATTAAATTAGTTTAAATATGTGCTTAAGAAAGTGCTTAGAACCCTGCCTGCACATAGTAAGCATCATATAAGCATTGGCTATTATTCTTCTGGCCTCCATTGTTGCTGATGAGAAGTATGATGTCACCTATCTGATCCTGCTTCTTGTCAGTCAAAGAAGATGTTCTGGTTTCCCTAGAAATGTCCTGGATCTCCTCTAATCTTTGACATATTTAAATCACCCAAATCCTGTGTCTGCTTGGTATTCTCTCAGCCCTTTCAATTTGAAGAATCAGTGCCCCTTTTTGGCTCTGGGTTTTGTGGGTTTTTTTTAATTTTTTAATTTTAATTTTTTTTTATTTTTTAAAGAGAGAGAGAGTGTGTGTGTTGGGGGAGGGACAGAGGAAGAAAGAGAGAGCCTGACACGGGGCTCAATTCCATGACCCCAAGATCACGACTTGAGCTGAAACCAAGAGTCAGACACCTGACCAACTGAGCTACCCAGGAGCACCTTATATTTATTTATTTTTAATTTTTTTTAAATTTTGGGTTTTGTGTTGTTTTAGTGTTCTTATTTCTATGATAATCCTTTCTCTTCCATCTTCTTTCTTTTCTTATTCTGAAACCCCTACTGATAGCTGGATGCTGAATCTTTTGAATTGATCCAGTTTGAATAGTTTTTAATTTTTTAAAAAGATTTTATTTATTTGACAAAAAGCAGAAGGGTGTGAGAAAGCACAAGCAGGGGGAGCAGCAGAGGGAGAGGGAGAAGCAGACTTCCCACTAAGTAGGGAGCCTGACGAGGTGTTCCATCCCAGGACCCTGGGATCATGACCTAAACCTAAGGCAGACGCTTAGCCAATTGAGCCACCCGGGCACCCCCCCAGTTTGAATATTTTTTTCTCTTGTATTTTAGGCCATTTGCTTAAAGTTCTGGAAGATTTTCTTGACTTTTCATTCCAGACTTTCTATGATTTTCACAACTTTTGGCAATAATAATTTTAATTTCTAGGAGTGCTTTCTCATCCACTAATTGTGCCTTTTTCATGGCACCTTGTTTTGACTTTAGGAACTCTACCCACTCAGCTTTCCCATCAGCCTTGTGGCGACCCTGGAAATATCGTTTTGGAATTCTTAGGCATTTGAAAGCATAGTTTGAAAATCCCTATCATTTGCATTTAGTCAACAAATTTTCTTTGAGCACCTGGTTGGTGCTAGGCACTGAGCTGGGTGCTGTGGACATTACAAAGATGAATGAGCTATGGTCCCAGGCCTCAGGAGCCCAATTAATGCAGAGACAAATATGGAAATAAATAATGACAATATAACAGGTGCACAAGAGGTCCTTCCAGATGAAGGAATAATGGTCTGTTGGTGATCAAGAAAGACTTCAGAAGGGACACGGTGCTTGAGTGCTTCTTAAGGGGTAAGCAGAAGGTTTCCAGACAGAGAAGAGGTAGAGGGACATTCCAGGCAGGAGACAGCTGGGCAGGGGCAGGGAGGATGAGTGAACGCAGGAGGAAGAGCACATGAATCTAGGGCTGAGGTTGAAAGATTGGCAGGAACCAGACCATAAAGTACCTATGTGCCTTCAGGGGGTCCAGAATTGGTCCTTCAAGAAGTAGAAAGTTCTGAGAGGGTCATTAACAAAGGAGTGACATGGAGGGGATAGTGTGTTAGAAAGGTCCTTCTGGAAATCCTGGGACGGGTGGATTGGAGGGTATCTCCTCATCCAAGAGTTCTCACAGATGATGTTCTCCCACCCCTGCCCAACAATGGCTTCCCGCCCATTGAGGAGCATTCCTCATCTGTCCTGAGTGAAAGTTTTTGGGTGTCCCCTGGCAAAGTCTTAACCTCCTCATGCAGAGAACATGCTAAAAACAGTAATAGTCCCATTTGACCATGTGCCATTTTTAGATTACAGAGTGTTCTCACATCCATTACCTCACTTGACTTTTCCAGTGGTTCGGTGAGGAAGGCAAGACAGATTATTTCTCCTACTTTACAGAGACAGAACCCTCTGAGGTAGGTATTATATTTCTCCCCATTTTGCAAATGAAGAAACAGAGGCACGAAGAGATAAAGAAACATGCCCAAGATTACAGCATTCATAAGAGGGAGAGCTGAGATGAGAACCCGGGAAGCCGGGCTGGAGTCTGCGAGCTTACCCACTGACACTTATTCCTTCTGCTTCCTCTCCACAGAGGAAGATCTGGGCACATAGTAGGTCCTTAGGGAAAACACACTGAATAACGGGCAAGAAGATGTGAAATAATGTGCACTATGATTAAATGGGAACCTACTCGTGCTAAGCACTATAGACATTATCTCATCCAGTCCCCTGCCAGTCAGGTTGATCTTATTTTATCTCCATTTTATCAGAAAGATCCTATAGCAAGGAAGCGGCTCGAACCTGACTTGGACACGAGGCTGTCTGTCCTCTCCAAATGCCCCAGAATGTGGGACACCCAGCCTCTGGCCCGTGGCTGGACAGGGTCTTGGATCATTTCTTTCCATTGTCTTGGTCTTGGCTGGTCACCCAGGCTTCAGGCTCCTTGGGGAACATTCTCTCCTCCCCCTTCCTTCTAGACCATTCTGTACAAGTGTGGAACAGACAGAGAGTGGAGACTGTCCACAGTGAACCCACAGAAGGATTTGGCTGACTTGGCCTGACCAAACCTTCCCTCTCCATCCACCAGATGGGATTCTAAGCAGACTCGGGGCCCAGCAGACAGGCATGGAGGCCAAGGCTGGCCCAGGAGGACTCTTGAATTCCATGTGGCCCTGCATGGAGCCAAGGTAGGCAGGCTTCCCCAGCCCCAGAGCGCAGGGGCGAAAACTTATTCTATGTATGAGGTGTATTGCGTGGATGTGACATAAGGGACACTTTGGTGACAGAGGGCAAAGTATCTTTGAAAAAGTCAGCTCATGCTGAGACACTCCTGATGTTCAGAGGGGCCGGACCAAGATTTTGTCTTTTAGAGGGGACCCCTCCCAGCCTTGGGTAGAAATAGGAATGAGGAAACTAGCAGAAGGAAGGGAATCTGAACCTCAAACATCAGTCCCTTCTTCCAGTCCCTCTCTTGTTCTTTCTTTTAAATAAAAATTCAGATGATTCACTTCATCTCTAGCACGCTTCTAAAAGTGTAGGCTCTAAAACTCTGAGTTCAAATCCTGGCTCTACCACAATGCAACTTGGTGAGTGTGGACAAACCTCCTTGTGCCTTAGTTTTCTCATCTGTGAAATGGTGACAATGATAGCACCCATTTCCACAGAACATTGTAAGGATGTTATGCAATAATGTATAAAAGGAGCTTGTAACACTACAGTTGTTAGTTCCGATTGCACTTGCCTGTTATCGATTCAAATCTCACTCTTTTAGAGTTAAGTGAAAATCATTGCAAATGCCTTTTTATACCACCCAGCCCACAGTTTGTTCCATGTAATCATTGGCAGAAGCTCTGGCAGTTGGGTCAAAGCATAGCGTAGACTTAGGTGTGCTGGAGACGGCTCATACAGGTTTGCCAGCTAATTGTTCTTTAGAAATCTTACAAGCTGATTGATCGTCAAAGTTATTGTTTAAAAATTAACAGATAAATTTACAATTAAGTGAATTATTCCAAAAACAAAGCGAATGAATACTAAAAACTCCTTCCTGTTTGTTTTATAACAATTTAGAACCACGCTCTTGAGGTTGTTCACATGCTTTGCATCCGTGTGCAGAAATGCTGGGTAATGGTGTGCAATCTCTCTCCAGCCCCTCCTCGGGACCTCATGTTGGTGGGAATGGTTACACCATGGAAACTGGCAAATGCTACACATCCGGGCTGCACGATTGTTTTGACGATTGTCTAGATTTAGAATGACGATGACAATGTTAATGATGTAGATTAAATTTACAAGTAAGCTGTGTCTGTGGCAATGACATTGTAAATAGCACAAAAAAATTGAACGTATTCTTCCAGTAGTTCAAAATTATGATCCAACTCAGCGAAAAAGTCGTGTGTGTCATTGTTGATTAAATGTCTTCTTTGTTTCACTTTTATCTAATTCACTAATGAAAATGAAAATATCACCTAACATTCATGTAGAAACTACACACATTTGTCAACTGTAAGAACAACTTGCGATGGATACCAGGGTTTAGGAAATATCAGTGAAAGCATTCTGTGAGAATCAATCGACAAGATGGAATTTCTAATAAAGGGTATTGTATATTTTATTATTTATGTCATGTGCTATGATGCTCTCTAGCCCTAAAATTCATAATACATATATGCATGTACTTGTTGCTAGAGAGGCAGTTGTTAATCGCCTACCAGCACACCACTGAGTATACTGGAAAGTACTCAGGTCCTGGAATCAGACAAACCTGGGCTGGAATTCCAGCACATCTGTGTATAAGCTGTGTGACCTTGGGCGAGTTACTTAACCTTTCTGAATCTCATCAAGACGAAGGCAATGTGCTAACACTGTTGAAATAGTATGGGCTAGAGGCTAAGAACCCATGTTCAGAAATTGGGCTGCCTACATTTGAATCCTGGCTCCCCCTCCTACTAAGGGTGTGACATTGGCCCTGTGGCTATTAGCTGGTGTAGTAGTCAGGGTTCTACCAGAGAGGTAGAACCAGTAGGAGCGAGTATATATAAAAGAATTAGCTTACATGATTGTGGGGACTGGGAAGTCTGAAATCTGTAGGGCGGGCCATCAGGAAGGGTAGGATGGAAGCTTAGGCACAAGCCAAAGCTTCAGTCCACAGCCAGAATTCCGTCTTCTTCAGGGAAACCTCAGTGTTGCTCTTAAGGCCTTTCAACTGATTGAGACTGGCCCACCCAGGTTAAGGAGGATACTCTCCTTTTCTTAAAATCAACGGGGATTGCCAATGTTAAGGAAAGCTACAAAATGCAATGGCAACACCTAGATCAGTGTTGCAAGGTGTTGCGGCCTGGCACACCAACCATCACAGATGGGATTAGGAGCCCAGGTTCAAACAGCACAGTAACCGGAAGGACTCAGACCCTGGCTGGCCAGAGTGAGTGCTCACTACGTGTCTGAAACCACGGTTCCCGCAGACACCGAAGCTGGCTTCCCAGGAGCAGGGTGGCCACTGCACAAGGACGGATCAGAAACCCGAATGCGGAGATCCGGTTGGAGCCCCAGCACATGCCTGGCCGGCCGTGTAGATGACCACCTGAGGCCTTGCCCAGAGGAGGCTGGGAGAGTGAAGAGACGGAAGGAACCCCGCAGCTCTGGGCCCCAACAGGAAGCCCAGCAGAGCACACACGGACAGAAGGCAGCTCTCATTGGGTGGTACCTCTCGGGGCCCCTTGCAGGGTGGCTGGCTCACTGGTGGGAGGCCCGTGGTCGGAAGATGGGGTGGTTATGAGGTGACAGACGGGAGGCCCTGCAGGTGGGCCAACAGGAGGGTGGCCATGGTGGATGTTTCCGTAGCTACTGGCTGAGGATTTGTGTAGCTTTCATTTGCCGCCTTAGCCAGGAGCGAAGTTTAGAATAAATTCTAGGAGATCAAGCTCAAATCTCCACACTAGGTCCCCAGGGCCCAGGCAGACCTCTGGCATAGCTGTGGGCTCAACAGACTCTATCTCTGAGCCTCACCTGAAATGCCCTTCTCCCCTCCCTCTGAACTCTTGCCCCTGAGAATTTTGGCCTTGCTTAGACTCCCTGGGGAGCCTCTGTCCCAGCGAACTCTAGTCCCCACCAGGGCCCTGCTCCCAGATGCTGGCTCCGGGCCTGCTCGGTCGCCCCTGGGCGGTGCTGGGGGAGCAGTAGCCATGGGAGGGCCAGGTATGGGACAGACCTGGCAGGTCATGGCCCACGGGGTAAGGGGTTACCATTCCCAGGGAGATCTGAGGGCCCAGGCAGAAAGCAAGCCACTTCACGGTGGGATGTTCCGCACCTGGGCCATCTGTGCAGGAGAAGACTCAGAGCACCAGGCATCCTACACAGAATGAGGCCCCCGGAGAGAGATTTCAGAGCCAGGAAGAGCCTGATCCTCCCAGATGGGGGAACGGTGGCTGAGGGATCGAAAGAACTTGCCTTCCCTCATGCAGGCGGTCGCTGAGAAACGGAGCCAACCCCCAATTTACTGGGGCGTGGGCCCTGCCCCACCACAGCCTGCAAATGAGCAGGGAACCACCAAGAATTCTAAGCAGGCCACCCGGACTCCTGGGTGCTGCCCTCCCTGGCCAGCCCCACCTCCGCTGTGACCTGGTGGCTTTGGCAGCTTCCCTGACAACCCTACTTTCCCAATTGGAGCTGAGCAGCCTGGGCCTCCAATCACTGCAGACACACCAAGGGCTGAGTAGTTTTACTCTGGCATGCCGTGGAGGATTGGGAGTCAAGCTGTGCTCCCCCAGTGGCAGAGGGCTGACCTGGGATGACATTGCCGGGGATGGGCCCCAGGGCCCTGCCTGCCCTATGGCCTGGCTGCCTCACCAGCAGTATAGCACCTTCCCAGTCTCCTCTCCAACTGGACCTAGCCCCTCCTCCAGGCCACACTGTGGCTTTGAACTTGCAGCCGCTGCTCCCTTGGCCTGTAACATATTCTACTGCTGTGCCTCCAGCTTTCTTTTTCAGGTCACTCCATTTTGTAGCACTGCCCCTCACCCCCCCTTTCAATCCCCACTGTCAAGTTCCAATACCACCTTGTATATTCTTCTTAGCAGCACATAGAGCACTGTTTTAGTTTACACACCCTGTTCTTCTTTTAGACTGCAAGCTGTCACCGTGATTTGGTTTCATTCATCATTTCATCCCCAGAATCCAGCCCAGTGTCTGGCACTGCTTGGCAAATGAGAAAAAGAATGGACAGAGGGATGGATGAATGAGTGTTGGCTGGATGGCTGGATGGATACAAGGATGATGGAGTGAAATGATAAATGGATCGATGTTGAATAGATAGATGGGTGGATAGATGATGGCTGGCTGGCTGACTGGCTGGCTGATGCCTGGAAGGAAGGAAGGAAGGAAGGAAGGAAGGAAGGAAGGAAGGAAGGAAGGAAGGAAGGAAGAATGGATGGATGATGGATGGAAGGATGGGTGGATGGATGATGGCTGAAATGAAGGAAAGAAGGAAGGATGAATGGATGGATGGATGGATAGTTGGGTGGATGGATGATGGCTGGAAGGAAGGAAAGAAGGAAGGAAGGAAGGAAGGAAAGAAGGAAGGAAGGAAGGAAGGAAGGAAGGAAGGAAGGAAGGAAGGAAGGAAAGAAGGAAGGAAGGAAGGAAGGAAGGAAGGAAGGAAGGAAGGAAGGAAGGAAGGAAGGAAAGAAAGAAGGAAGGAAGGAAGGAAGGAAGGAAGGAAGGAAGGAAGGAAGGAAGAATGGATGGATGGATGGAAGGATGGGTGGATGGCTAAATGGGTGGATGGATGATGGCTGAAATGAAGGAAAGAAGGAAGGATGAATGGATGGCTGGATGGATGATGGCTGGAAGGAAGGAAAGAAGGAAGGAAGGAAGGAAGGAAGGAAGGAAGGAAGGAAGGAAGGAAGAATAGATGGGTGGATGAATAGATGGTTCATCCATTTCATAAGACAGCCAAAGCTACCCTTTTTCATCTGTGGAACTTGTCTTCCCCGGGAGCAGAGAGAGCCTTGCCCACTGAAGGTTTAAATTACAGCTTCACCGTTATGTTTCCAGAGGATCCTTCTCTTCTTTAGGTCATCCTAAGCCAGCTCTGAGAGAAGCAAAGCAAGAGACATTGGCTCCACGTAATGGATGAGGAAGTGAGATCCAGAGCTGTGAAGGGTTTTATTCATGGGTGCCCAACTAGTTTAAAGCAGAATGAAAATCAGACCTCTCACTTCTTGATTCTGGCTCTGAGCTGTGTGGGATGTAGAGAGTATAGGCTGGGAGGCAGGAGAAGCCCCAGACCACATCAGGCCTCAGCTGGCTCCCTGTAAGGAACAGAACTGAAGTTCACAGACCTGCTGCAGCTCTGGCCGAGGCCCTCCCTGGACCCCCCAGAGACAGGGTGAGCCCTGCCTTCCTAAACAAGCCATGTCTGACTGCAGCCTTCAGTTCCTCCAGGAAGGAAGTGGCTTTGAGAGAAAAAGCAAGAGAGGTTGGAAAGATCTAGAAAGCCAGAAGATCTCCTTTGCCCACCCCTGACGGACCAGGACTGGCTTTGTAAGTCCATGGTGGCACCATGGAGGCAGGGGGGGACAGCATTTCGCCTTCCTCCTCTAACCTCAAAACGCGAGTTGGCAACGTCAGCCCCCCTGGCCATCCTGGGGGAGGGCAGCCTGAATGTGATATTCTTAAGGACAGGAATATGAATTGGCCATTTTGAATGGCCAGTTAGATGAGTAACAGCAATCTCTCGTATGTGAAAAGTCCCACTAACTTTTTTCCTATGAATTTTTTATTTTTTAAACTTTATAAAAATATTTTCAGGTTAAAAAAATGTTGCAAAAATGATACAAAGGCATTCCCAAATGTTAACATTTTACACTTGTTTATTTGCTTTATAATTTCTTTTATAATTCTCTCTCCACGTACACGTGTGTATGTGTGCAAATGCGTATGTACGATACAAAATTTGGGAGTGAGTTTAGATATTTTTGCCTCTAAGTACTTCAGCATGTGTTTATTTAACAAGACATTCTCTTACATAACCACAGTATGGTTGTCAACATTAGGAAATTCACTATTTCCATAAGAGTATCTAATCTATAGACCTCTTTCAGATTTCACCGACTGTCCCACCAATGTCCTTCTGACCTAGGATCCCACCTGCATTCAATCGCCATGTCTCTCTAGTATAGGATCCTTTAACTGGGAGCAGTTTCTTGGCCCTTCTTTGTTTTTCACGACCTTAACGTTTTTGCAGAGAATCAGCCAGTTATTTTGCAGCAGCCCTTCGGTATGAGTTTGTCTGATAGTGTTTCCTCCTGATAAGGCTCAGGTTACGCAATGTTGGCAGGTTGACGCAGAGATGATGCGGTCCTTCTCAGTGCGTTGTATCAGGAAGGGCGGGATGATATTGGTCCCCTCACTGGTGAGTTTAGCCTTGATCACTTGGCTTAGGTGGGGTCTGCCAAGTTTCTCCACTGCAAAGTCATTCTCTTTCCCTTTATAAAGTGTTAAGTATCTTGTGAGAAGGTTTCTCGAGACTGCATAAATATTTCGTTTCTCATCACACGCCTGCTCACCAATTTTAGCATCCACGGACCGTCCTTGCCTGAAGCAGGTATTGCTGTGGTGGTTGCCATAGGTGATTTTCTAATTCCAACATTCCTTCTATATTTACTGGTTGGAATCCTTCTGTAAGTAAGAGGTTTCCCTTCTCATTTACTAATTCATTTATTTATATCAGTTCAGACTCAAGGATTCTTTCTTTACTGTGGGTTATAATCTGTTACTATAATTAATTAATTATACCATTTTATTTTGAAATAATTACAGATTCCCAGGAAGTTGCAAAGATGGCAAGTCCCATGGGCCCTTCACCCAGTCTCTGGATGGTTGTATCTTACATCACTATAGTGCAATGTCAAAACCAGAAACTGACACTGGGGCAATGTCTATGAATACTAAATTCTTGTAATCACTGCAGTAAAGATACAGAACCACTCTATCACCACAAAGATCTCCCCTGTGCCATTCTCTCATAGTTACATCTCACCTTCCGCCATCATCCTTAATCCCCGGTGACCACTAATTTGTTCTCCATGTCTGTACATTTTTCATTTCCAGAGTGTTCTATAAATGGAATGTTCTATACACGGATTGGGTTTCTTCACTCTGCATACTGTCCTTGAGATCCACCCACATTGTGTGTAGCGACATTTCATTCATTTCCACGGCTGAGCAGTATTCACGGTGTGGACACACCAAGTTCGTTTAACCATTTGCCCGTTGAAGACACGTTGGCCGCTTCTGGTTTGCGGCTATTGCACATAAAGCTGTCCCGAGCAGTCATGCCCAGGCTTTGTGTTTTCATTTCTCAGAGCTAAGCGCCCAGGAGTGCAAGTGCCAGGTGATATGCTGGGTGTACGTTTAGACTTTCAAGAGGTCGCCAGATTTCTCTAGAGCGGAGGCGCCACTCCACATTCCCGTTGGCACCGGGTGAGGGATCCGTCTCCCTGTGTCCTCGCCAACATTTGTATTGTCGCTATTAAATTTTGTATTAGCATTCTGGTGAGGAGGCAGCGATATCTCATTGCGGCTTTAATTTGCATTTCCTTAATGGCTAATGATATTGACTGTTGCTGCAGGTGCTTACTTGCCATCCGTCTGTCTTTAGTGAAATGTCTCTTCATGTCTTTTGCCCACTTTCCAGTGGGATTGTTTTCTTTCTTGCTGTTGAGTTTTGAGAATTCTTTATACATTCTAGATATAAGTCTTTTGTCAGATATGTGGTTTGCAAATATTTCTCCCTCGTTATCTGTTCTCATGCCCAAATTGTCCTTGTTGATTTTTAAAAGCAAGTTATCATGAACTCATCTGACAAACTGTTTTCTAGGCCCTACCATCTGCTGGGCGCTTGTCTGGGAGCTGCAGATAAGACAGATAAGGTAGGGACATCTCTCATGGGGTACTCACAGGCCAGTGTTGGTGTGGAGTAGAGAAAAAAAAAAAACAACAACGGATCACTTCAGCCACAGCACAGCCAATGGTGTAAAAAGGCATGGATGTGGTGTGCGGTAACACAGGGGCGTGGAACACCGGCCAAGGAATGTGGGAAAGTCGGAAGGACGAGTCTCCTCCTGAGTGGCAGACAATGGACCCCGGGCATTCCGAGCAGAAGCAAGAGAGCTCATGCAGATGTGGTTGAGTAATTCAGAGCTCATGGCGGCCGAGCTAGGAGGCCAGAGGGCACTGTGGGATGCTTTGGGGAATTCCTTGGAGTTGGGTTGGCATCTCGCAAGGTACTCCCTGGTCATGTAACCGTGCACTAGATACTAACTTACCTCAGGCCCAATTTTCTTACAGGCAAAAGGAGTTTCGTAAGTGCCTACCTCCCAGACCCCAGCAGGATTAGAAATAATACACATAACACATCCAGAACAGTGCCAGGGAGATAGAATTAGACGCTTCATAAACACTAGCCATGGAAAATTCTTTTGGAAAAACAAAGGAAGTTTGAAGATTGGCTTGCAGGAGGGAACTCCGCCAAAGTCCTGCCCCTTCCTGAGGGTCTCTCCCTGGGGCCCATCCCTCCTTGGTTCGTCCTGCCTGAGGGAAGGGGCGAACCTCCTCCCATCTACCTCAGGCCCATCTCCCTGGACCTGGGACCGTACCGTTGCATCTCCCTGGGACCAGGACGATCAACACGGATTCAGACATGCTTTTGGTTCCTTTCCAGCAGTGCTTACACCCCCCTGGGCCACCAGGCGATCACCAGGCCTTTCTCTCTGAGCCCCCTTTCCTAGGAGAGTTGTTTCTTATCACTGCCTTCACTTCCTCTCCTCCCGCCCCTTCACTCAGTGTGGTCTGGCTCCCTGCCCCCACCCCAGGGACTTCCCTGGTCAAGATAATCGTGGCCTCTGTGACACCAACATGATTCACTCTCTCTCACCCGATTTCCCTGCAGCATTCGAGAAGGTTGACCACTTCCTCCTTCTGGAGACATTCTTCAGAGGCTTTCAGAGGTGGTGCCCATGCAGGACTTTTCCCGGGGTCCTTGTGGGAGCCTCTTCTGAACTCCTCGGTAGGTTCTGAACCCACTTCTAAGGAGAGGTATCCCCAGGGTTCATCCCTCAGCTCTTTGTCCTTCTCACTCAACATGCTTGCTCCTCTTCCTGGTCCGTCCCTGAGCCCCATCCATGCCTTCTGGTAGCTTCTTCAGCTGGAGGGGTGTGTCCTCAGGTCTCTATTTTCCCACCCTCAGGCCTCTCTCCTGAACCCCAGACCACTGGATCCAACTGTCTATTGAATATCTATCTACACCTCAAACTCAACGTGAGTGAAGTCAAGTCCCCCCCGAACCCTCCCCAGACCAGCTCCCCCTCCCCAGATGCCATCTTCCAAAGAACAGCACCACCATCTTCCAACAGTCAAGAACAGGATGGGAAAACAATGCTGGAGAGGTGAGTGATAAGTTCAGTGTCCCCTTATGCACCAGGGGAAACTGAGGCAGAGATGCCAGGGAGCCGCTGTCAATGTGTGGCTGGAGTTGGGGAGAAGGATCAGGGAAGGAGATGGGATTTGATGATGTTCTAGCTGAGCCAGGGACAGAGCCACAGGCCCAGCCGCTTTACCAGGAGCCCCCCCCCCCCTCCCGGGGTGTGCTTGCAGGCTCTAGGCTTGAGAGTCGAGAGCGAGAGTGTAATGATCTGCAAGGGCAGAGAAGGAAGGAAGGAGAGGTTCTGCTTGATTAAGCAAGGGGAAAGGAGAGAGCCAAAGGAGAGGGAACTGGGAGGCTGCAAGTAAAAGTAGCTACAGGGGAGGGGGGGTTGGGGAGGTACAGGAGGAAAGGCTAAAACAAGAAGTGAACTTGACGCGTTAATGTGGTTTGGAGAGACTGAACTACCCGCCACCTCACTGTGAGTCTGTGAATTTGCTCTTCCTGCCTTAATCTGAGAAGGTGGGGGCCAGGAGCAGAGGGACTCCTAATGACAACACTGAGAGAAACAACAACAACAAATAAATAGATGAAAACAGCCTCTGACAGGTATAGAGTGGAGAAGGAACATTTGTTAGGCAAACGAACAAAAATACAGGCAACTGTCTGTCTTGATTGACACTCAACAAACACTAATTGAGAACACACTAGTGCTTAGCACTTGAGATACTTACCACATTTTATCTTCACTGCCATCATGTGCACTGTGTTTTTATCCCCATTTTACAGTTGAGGATACAGACTCAGAAAGATTACTCAACTTGTCTGTGGTCACCCAGTTAAGAGTGTTGACAGCGTCTGATTCTGATGCCCGTGCTTTTTAGTTGTTTTGTCAATTATTTGTGTTAGTTTTTTTTAAAGTTAAAGTTTACAACCGTGCAGTTTAAAAAGTTAACTAGTTCTACAAAGTTTATTAAAGAAAACAGCATTCACCAACACCCCTCTTTCATAGACGAGCCCTTGCAACTTTTTAAATGATTTCGTCTAATACTTACCTTCGTAACTCTGTATTACATGCTTGCATTACTATTTCTTGATATTTCTATTTTAGGCATTATTGGTTGATTTCATTATGGAACAGTGGGTTGTAGCTCTTCTCCTCATACGCATACACCTGATACACATGTGCACATCTCCTCGTCTCTGTCTCCCAGTTTAGTCATATAGTTAATTTACTTAGATCAATAGTCAGTGCTATCATTATTATGATGAAATAACTACTACACCTTAGAACTGATTCGTGTACCAAACTAAGATTCCTTTCTCTTTCCTGACACCTTTTGTGGGGTTTTTTTGGACTTGATAGTTGCTATTGTTTTTCCTGTTGCTTGCAGTTTCCTATTAATGTATTCATTCAACATTCAAAATGGCCATTCGTTTTCTGAAGAGTTAGACATATCCATACACATCCATTTTTGTATTTGTTTCATTTTCCATGAGCAGTGTTTCATGGGGTTTTCTTATCTTCTCCAGTTGAGACTGGCTACCATCTCTGCCTGGGTCATGACTGTCATCCTGGGCTCTCCCATAATCATCATTTGGGGGTTCCCTTTGCATCTATATCTGTTCCATGTTTTCCTCTTTCTTAGTCCACCTCCCCTCCATTTTGGTTGATATCTCCATTTATCAGTCCTTTTCTGATCAAAATGTACTGGAGTAAAATTTTAAACTCTGTGGATCTTTCTTCTTGGGCTACTCTTTTCCCTCAAAGAAGAGACTTCCAGTGTCTTGTGTGGGCAGTGTAAATCCAGATGCAGCTTACTGGGAGCAACTGAGAGAAGTTGGCCATTCCCTCAACATAGAGCATACAAATGTTCTCCTGTTCCCTGTTTTCAGCGCAGACCTCCATCCTCAGCTGTGCCTCACACACCTCATCCTGGTGCAGACATTCCCTCTTATCGCCAGGCTTTGGTCATGGGAAGAAATAGATGGTTGCCTAGCTGTGAGGATCAGAGGGAAGGATCTGGAGTTCTAACTGCCTTTGGGTAAATTGCCTTCACTCAGTAATTTCTATTTTGACCCCCTCTCTTCACTTGCTTCCAGGAGTACCTGATGCTGCCAGTTCCTGAGGCTTTTGAGGGTTTTACTGTGTAAGTTGATTTGGTTCTTAGCTTTTCCTAATACCAGCTTAGGAGTACTTGCTATTTCTCCTGCTAAGGTGGTTATCACTTCTCTACCTGCTTTCCAGCTTCCAAAATTTTGTGACTCTTCTCTCTTGTTTTCCTCATTTTTATGGGTGTGTGTCTTTAAGATGCTTGCTTGTGTTCAGTCTCTATCTTTACCTAGGAATCCAAGGCCATTTCTCCCTATACACAAGTATCTAGTGTTCAGAGTGGGCGGGTCTTGTATACATGAGTCACTTCTCAGTCTCAAAAGTTTCTCAGAGAGAAAGGAAATGAGCTTCTTGGTGTGAAATCAACATATTTCCCACACAGGAGTCAAGACACCTGAAACCTAGACTGACTTGCTCATTACCTTCCTGGGCAGCCTCAAGCAAGTCATCTCACCATTTTTGCTAAATCTGTGTTCCCATCAGTTAAGCAATTCAAATGCCACCTGCAACCCTGCATGAAGATAATGAGAATCAAATGAGATGATGGGAGACACAGCTCTCTGCCCTGTTTTGGGTACCACACAGATAGCTGAGATTAACATTCCTGGTCTCTAATTCAGGAAGCACCTAGTAGGTACCTGGGCTAGGTCCTCGGGATTCAGAGATGAGAAAGCAGGTTCTTTTCCTGGAACAACTCATGGCACAGCAGAGGATGCAGAAGAAGAAAAAAGGGGGTGGGGCGGATTGCAGCATAGTGGGATAAGAAAGGCTGCTGGTAGTAGGTGAATGCACAGCAGAGGGAGACCAACACTGCTCACTGACTTGGAGGTCAGAGGAGAGCTTCATTAGGGACTAAGAAGAATTGCAGCAGTCAGAGGAGAAGAAGAAGTTGTCTAAGACAGAAGGACTAGGATGAGCAAAGGAAAGGAAGCAAGAGCAGAGAGCTGCAAGTTCGTGGGGCTGGGAGCTATGTGGCTGGATTGGGGCTGGCTTGTGCCTGCCATCTACGCTGTGCTCTTTCTCCGTGATCCAGAGATGGGGTTGACCCTGGCCAGTGGCATGGTTGAATCTGCTTGAGGGAAGGTCGTTTCTGGCAGTGAGATGAAGGGTAGCTTAAAGAAAGGCCAGTTGAGCTCAGAGGTCTATCAAGATGCTGTTGCCATAGTCCAGCAGGAGAGTGATGTGACCTCAAGGCAGGCAGGAGCTGGGGAGATGGACAGGGGACTGTGGGCTTCAAGAGATATTTAAGAGGCCAAATCATCAGGACTTGGTAATCAACTGAGAAATATAGGGGATGAGAAATGTTTAGTAGTCTCAGCTGACTTGGGCATCCAGCTCTGGTGGCTGGCTGGCCAGTGGGGCTGTTCTCCAAGCTACAGGGGTAAAGGAGGAAGAACAGGTTTCCATGTGGATATTTGGAGTGTCACAGGTCTTCATAACACAAGAGGGGATGACAATGAGGGAGTTGCAAGTGTGCGTCAGGAGAAAGGCTAGAGATAGCAGCCACCTGGGCATCAGTCATTCAAACATACCCACCACCATCACCACCACCATCACCACCATCACCATCATTATCACTACCACCCTTGTCATGACCATCAACTCCATCACCATCACCACCCACCACCTTCATTACCATCAGCTCCACCATCATCACCATCACCACCATCACCATCACCACCATCACCATCATTATCACCACCACCTTTGTCATGACCATCAGCTCCACCATCATCACTATCACCACCATCACCATCGTTATCATGACCACCTTCATCATGACCATCAACTCCACCACCATTGTCACCATCACCACTACATCATCACCACCATCACCATCAGTGATCCCACCACCATCACTGTCACCCCCACCACCATCACCACTGCCCCACCACCATCCTGATCTTTGAAGATTCGTTCCATTACCCCATCTTCCCAGAAATTATTATCTCTTCCAGGACAGGAATCACTGGGGCCCATGCCTGCTGGTGGCAGATGTTCAAAAACTATGAATATTATAGTCAACTAGTGACAGGTGGACATTAGTGTCAGAAAAACAGAGTCATTGGCTCCTTGCTCACCTCATCCAGCCCGCCCAGGGTGTCATTTGAGTGGTTTGTGCATCTACCCTCAGCCAAGCCCTGTGTCGGCAAAGACTGAAATCTGCCATCAACTCAGACACATAGACTGGGCCAGGGCCCACCTTCTCAGAGTGGCAAGACTATTGTGCTTCCCCTGCCTCTTTAATCAGTTGGTACCCAGAACAGAAGCCTCCCACTCAGCTATCTGTCCCTCCCCACACTTTTACCCCCTCAGTGCTCTGAACTTGCATCCCCCAGAGAAATCCTCCTTTCTCCACTTCCCACCAGCCCTGCCCTGGACTTCCAGATATCCTGCTGCATAATCTGCTGCTCCCCTCCAGCTTCATCTGGCACCTGGCTGTCCACTGAGGCTACCTCCTCTCACATGGTCCTCCTATGCAAGGCACCTTAGCGGCGGTGTGTTTGTGTAGTGAGTTCCTGGGTCCTCCTAAAGATTCTCTCAGATGCCCCTAGCCAGAATCATACCTCATCTAATAGAAGCATGTTCTCACTTCCCTTTTGGAGTTAGGCATCAACATGCACTAGCTGTGTGACCATGGGCAAGCCAATGACTTCTCTGAGTCTCAGCTTCTTCATCTGTAAAATGGGAATAATACGTTCTCCTTTTTAGGGCTATCATTGACCTCGACGACATAGCAAAGGTAAGTCAGCTGGGACATTGTGTGACACATCCTAAGTGTTGGATACATTTTCATTGCCTGTTTATTTCCCTAACCCACAGCCTATCACCTCCAGGTTTCATTTTTACTATTGTTATTTATGGTCTTGTCTAATCTATCCTTATCAGGCACTACATAAGAGCAAAGTGTGCCTCCCATATGCTTTCAAATCTCCCATAGCTCTGTACCCATGATAGGTGCTCCATAAATGTTGGCTAAATGACTGATTGATGCAGGGGCTGTTCAGCAGGTGCACATCCTTGCTCATTTGTGCGTTAACCTTAAAGAAATGAGAAGGCACCTCTCAGATCTTTTTGTGCATTCTCCAACCAAATGGCACCGGCATGGGGGATATCTGCACACTGCTCCCATGGAGTTGTGCAGATCTAGCAGGGCTGGCCAGATTGTAAACTGTGTCAATTACTCAGACGACGAGCTGTTTCCATTGGGCCCATAAATGGGTCTGCACTAATCAGGGGAGGTTTCCCAGAGAAGCTGAGATGAGACCAGCAGTCCTCCTTCAGGCTGCACCTTAGAATCGCTTGGGGGCTTTAAAGACCCAATGTCTACAGGCCACACCCAGGCCAATTAAATAAAGACCTCTTGGGGTGGGAGCCAGACATGAGCAATTTTTATAGTTCTCAGGTGACTTGTGCAGCTGAGTTTGAAACCGTCTGGGTTAGAAGCTGGTTTTGGAAGACTGGGGGAACAGGAGGGTCTGCCGCTGTTGGCCCTGGAGGGGTGATGCAGTTGCCCGGGGGGGGGGTCACTCCCCTTCTCACCCCTGTGGCCTGTATTCTCCTTTACTGTCTTTTCCCCCCCTCTCACCTCCAGTTCACTTTCCCCGCCGACGAGACGGAACATTTCCTTCCAGCCCCTGCATTAATAACACCATGTATCCCCCGGGAGATTAGGAGCCTCTCTGTGTTCAGAGCCCCCTCGCTCATCAAAGGCCGAGGGCGTGGGGAGGGGATGGGCAGGATTTACACGGGTAACTCCAATTAAGACAAATGTCAGCTCCCTCTCTGCAGGCTGCTGGGGCTCGAGCCCAGCCGTGGAGCGGAGGCTTGGTGCGGGAGAGCAAGACTGTTTTGCTGTAACTGTCAGGCTCTGACAGAAGCAGCCAGAAGGAAGCAAAAGGAGAGCATGAGCAGGAGGGCAGTCCTGGCGCAGAGACCCTGCTGGGAGGCGGCTCACAGACCCTACCTCCCCAGCATCGTCCCTGGGTCAGGGCGCTGCTTTGGAGACACAGTGGGGCTGCAGGCCCATCCTGGGGGGTAACCCTTTGAAGCCTCTTCAAGGCACCCCAGGATTGGCTGTTTGTTTCCCTGAGGCTGCTCCAGGACCCCTACCCACTGGAGGGAAGAGCCCCTCCTATGCAAAGTGCGGTCACCTGGGGGATGGCTAGAAATGCAGAGTCTCAGGCCCAGCCAGTCCTCCGGATCAGAACCTGCAGGTTAACAAGAGCCCCCAGCAACTGGGACACACAGTAAAGGTGGTGAATCTAGACTCCAGGGTAAGACAAAGCTGAGCATGATGAGGACAGGGAGATGCTGTGCGGTCGGGGAGTCTAGGCCTGGCTCTACCCAAGACCTTCCAGATCGCCTTGGCCGGGTCATTTTGGCACCCAATTTCCCAGTCTGTACAACGGAGAGAAGGATGCCTCCATGGGAGATGAGCAACTCATGGAGATGTAGGTCATTATAGTGATGGAGGTACAAAAAATAGCGAGCATGTATTAGGTACATAAGACGTTCCTGGACTGTGCTAATGAATTACAGAAATGACTCACCTCCCCAATTTCACCCAAGCACTATTATTACCCCCATGTACAAATGGGGAAATGGTGGCCCAGGAAGGTAAAATAAATAGTAGACCCAAGTTTATACAGGCAGTAAGGGCTGGAACACACTGGAACCCATATATGCTTAAGCATCATGCATTCACTGAAGCTTTTCCCCCACCAAGGACCACCGCCTACCCCTGCTCTCCCAAAGGCAAAGAAAGCTTTTCTCTCCTGGGTATCACTGGGCTGCCTCCAAGTGGTAGGGATCCCACTGAATTCACCCTATTACCAGCCAGACAGCTGGGTCCCAAGCTCTGCGAGATCCCCCGTGGCCTCGATCCTGGTCACAGCACTCAAGTGAGTGATGGGCAGGATGCTGTCCTGTCTTGGCTTCCTCTCTTTCTCACAGAACTTCTTGGGTCAAAAGAGAATAACCGTGTGACTTCTCTGAAAGCTGCCAAAACAAAGCCATGGTTACAGTGGAGCTTAGAATCAAGAGACCAGGGTTCAAAGTCTAATTCCGCTATTTCTTGTGGCCCCAGGCAATTCACTGGATCTCTGTGGGCCTCAGTTTATGCCTCTGTGAAATGGGAATAATAAAACCTGGCTTCCTAGCTCTGTTGAAAAGATGACCTATGGTTCGTTCAGAGGCTCTGGCACAATGTCTGGCACCTAGTAGGCACCCAATAAGGGGAAACTTCTCTTTATCATCAGCAGGGGCAGCGGCAAACTCTTCCCTACAAGGGAACCCTGTGGATAAAAATAGAAAGGTTCTGGTACCAAGGATATCGAAGAGGTGTTAGCTTGAGTTCATTGAGCCAGCAGGTTGTCCTGAGCCTGGGGCGCTCAGCCGTGTGCCCACGGCCGTGTCTGGGTGTGGAGTGGGCATGGGGTTTCGGAAAGCCTTACAACCAGTGGCCACCCAGTTAGCACAACACCAGAAAGCTGCCAAATTATCTGGAGAAACAGAAATTGTTGGGGTTTTATTTAAACCACTCACGATAGGAAGTACTTCTAGAATTTTGCTTTCACTTTTCTCTGTGACCTTGAATAGAGTGCCCTAAGCCTTTCCATGGCGACTTTCAGTCACACATATGAGCTGTGCTGTGTGCCCCATGTTGTGATCCAGGATGCCCTTGGGGTCCCTGGACTGAGTGCAGAGCCCCGCACCACCACAGGTGGCCAATAACAGATCGACCCCCACTCTGCCCTTGCTGTGCTGACAGTGGGGGTGCCTGTTAAAACGGAAACATCTGAGCGGGAAACACGGAAAGACATCGTGGTCCATGACCTTCGAGTGAGAATTGATTTCTTGGATTAACAGCAGGTATTTGGCACGGCCCCAAGGTGGGAGTGGGTCTCAGCTTGAGAAGCAATGAGACAGGACTTGGCTTTGGGGCTGCGTCAGGTGCAGACAGACGGGGACTCAGACCATCTCTGTGGATTTGGTAGTTTAGGAGGGGCCACAGTTAGGATGGCTGAGGGGTGAACTCCCCTTGTCATCACCGAGAACACTCCGGGATCCAGGGGCAGGAAAGGAGTGTGTGCAAGTGGGTACACAGAGCAAAGGCTTCATTGCTGATGGAGGGCCACGAGCCCTGCTTCCCCCAAGATAGCATCCCCATTGCTCAGCCTCAAACCCGAAGTCCCCTCTTGCTCTATATGGCAGCCTGTGTCTCTGTCTCTATTTTTATCTATACAAATCGCCTTTTTAAGCCAACAGTTCATATGAAGAGATGGGAAGCATGTGCATCAAATCTGCAGATGACTCAACGCTGGAGGGGATGAGAGAATTAAGGTTCAAGATGAGCTCGACAGTCGAGAATGCTGGGTCAAAAGCAACCAGATGAAATTTAACATCAATAAATCTAATGTCTTGAATGCCGTTTCCAAAAATCAATTGCACAAGAACAGGATGAGGGAGACCTGGCCTGACTGCAACTCACATAAAAAAGATCAGGAGGTTTTAGTCTGCCTCAAGTTCAACATGAGCCAGTAGAGTGGGGAGGGCAAGGGAACATGCCACAACATCCTAATGCTTCTGCTGCATTAACCCTTAGTGATGGGGGCGCAGGGGTGGGAGAGTGGGGGCTGCTGAATGGCTGTGTCAGAGAGCGGACAGTGACAAGAACAAATACTTTACTGAGGACTCAGGACACGGAGGGGTGGACTGGCTCGCCCAAGTTCGCACAGCCAGTGGGTGGTGGATCCATGCCCTTGACCGCTCCACCCCACCGCCTCTCTGTTAGACAACACCTTGTCTACTTTCTCTTCCCCATTTTACAGATGAGGAGACAGGACCGGAAGTGTGAGCACGATTTGTCCACAGTCACCCAGTGCGTGAACTGCAGACTCACCCCTCCTGGGAGCCTCTCTTCAGGACTCTCTTCCTCCACCCCTCCACCGTGCTGGGTGGCTGACAACCCGGCAGGGTGGCTGAAGGTTTACCCTTAAGGAACCAGAGCCCGTGTCAAATTTTGTGTGGCACTTATCCCACAAGGGGGTCCAGCCTACTTTGCCTATCAGACAGTATAATGCTCAAGATTTAGCTTTTTCTTTGTCCCCCGGAGTCCCATTTGAGGTTAACAATGACCACGCTTAACTGAACCACAGCGGGATATTTACACTGCAGAGAGCAGGAGACCCTATACCAATGTCCCTGTTTGTGTTTTTTTTTTTTTTTTTAAAAACTTGTTTTCCTGTGCCACTGCGCATGGCCACACCACGGGCCTCTACGTCTTTCTCATCTGCCACGATTCACCAGGCTTTCACATTAATCGAGACATAAGCTGAGTGTCCGGTGTGTGCCAGGCACACAACTGGGCCTTTCGCACGGATCATGTCAGCTAAACTTTGCGACAACGCCGCAACGGAGGTTATGACTCTCCTCATCTTACAACGAGGAAGTTGGCTTGATAGGGTGACCAACCCCACCACTGTGCCTGGGACTAAAGGGTCTCCCAGGACATGGAAACTGGCATTTCAAATCTGGCCAGTCTTGGACAAACAGGGACAGTTTGGTCACCATGGGCTTAGAGAAGTTAGCTACCTTGCCCGAAGTCCCACAGCTAGAGAGTGGCTGCGTAAAGATTTAAAATCAAGTTTCCCCGAAACCAAATGCATCTTGGTAGAAATGAACGCAAAATAAGAATCCATAGACTCTGGCCAGTTCTCTCCCCTCTGCTTCAGACTCTTGGAAGACTTGCTTTGCTTATTTCCTCATTTTCAGTCCGTGTCAGAAAACCAAGTTCCCACATATACGAAACAAGGAGAGGAGTATCTACTTCCTCTCCTTGTTGTTGTTGTTCTGGGCATGGAGTGTTTACAAAGAACAAGAACAGTACCCAGTGTGGCAGGAGTTCAAGAAAACGGCATTCCTTTCCTTTTACCTTGATTTCACTGCCTGGTGAGCTACGCTGAGTTTCAGGGATGAGAAATGAGTGGCGCAGGGCTCCGATCATAGTAAGAAACTCAGCCGACCACAGTGGTGAGGGGCCCACAAGGGAGGTCCCCCAAGCAATGAAGGAAGGAACCAAGGAAGAAGGGACAGTGGAAGGCAGACAGGGAGGCTCACTCCCAGCCTTCAAAAGGCTATCATGGGAAGTAAGATACTCAAGCCTCAAGGCCTGTCCAGGACCAGAGGCAAAGTTACTGGGAGGCAATTCTGGCTGGCTGTCAGAACTTGGCAATGAGCAGATCAATGGAAGAAGCTTTCTCAGAGGGTGATGAGAGATTGGGTGACCATCTGCCAGGGGATTCTGCAAAGAGCATCCCCACAGTGCATGGGATGCTGGGCTAGATGAGCCCTCAGCTGTCTCCACCCCTGGGACCCTCCAGCAGACGCTGGCTCTCTTCCCTACAACTGTAAATATTTGTGCATTCCCAAGTTATAAAGTGGAGCTCTTGGCTTACAAAGGTCAGGACGAAAGGCTTGTTTGGGGAACAGTTTGCTTAGTGTTTCTTTAGGCTGTGTTTCCAAGACTTCTTGTCATCTGTGTTTGGAGTGGACACAAGCTGCAGGATTTTTTTTTTTTTTCCCGGTAGGGGGAGAATTGTTCAATAGGAAGGGATGCAAATGGAGATCATTCAAGAATGCGGAAGCCAACCGGAAAGTCAAGAGCACTTCTCTGTGGCTGTGGCAGTTTGTTAGATCAGCAGACAGGCTCCCACCCTGCCCCTCCTGGTGTAGGTTCAGCCTTGGGGCCTTTTGTCCCAGTGCAGAGGGCTTCCTGGTAGGAGTGGGAGGGATTACCCCACTCAGGGCAGTGAGACAACACCCCTGGGGTTTGGTCCATCACCTGTTTTATGGAGATGGGAAGATGGAGGAGGGCAGGGAGGGTTATGGGGTAAGTCTGGATTTGATGCTTCTAGCTGGGTGCCACTGAGTTTCAGCTATTTCCCGGGATCTGGGACAGGGTGGGGGGGGGGGGCGATGATAAGATCACTTGGTGCTTGAACTTTGGGAAGGAGTCTTAGTTCCGGTGAGGATCCCAGCATCCTTTTGATTATTGTCTCTTTCCCTCACACTCGGGCTCCTCTACCATGTTGTCATCCTCCTAAAAACACAGATCTGAGCTGGTCACTTTTCCATACTTCTCAAAGGAGCCCCTCCCCACTGTCCACAAACATGCCCTCCTTCCTCACAACCATGCCCTTTCCCTTGGCCTAGAATCTTCTACCCTTCTCATGGTGCTTTAGCTTCCATCTGCAAATAGGGCTAAAAATATCTGTCTCATAAGCTTGTTGTGGGGATTCAATGAGTTAAGAGAGGCAGAGCCTTTAGAATAGCACCTGGCATTTCGGAATAGATGTTTCTGTTCTTACTTTATTATGATGGCCAACTCCTACTCACCCTGCAAGACCCTGGGTCACCTGCTCTGTGAAGCCTTCCTTGTCCTACCCAGACAAAGCTTTGATTTTCGTTGGCTTTCAGTGTTTGTTTTTTGTTGTTTATTTTGGGGTTCCATGACACTTACATATTTACTTCTCAGGATATTTTTGTTGTAATTATTGGCCCATGTACTGGTCTCTTCCACAAGATGGGGGGCTCTTTGGAGTTGGCGGGAGCTTGTTGTATCCAACTCTATACTTACCGACTAGTACAGTCTCTGGCACCTGGCAAGGGCCTCAAAAAATTGTTGTTGCCCAAATGAATGGAAGGATGAAGAAATTAGAAAAACTGTCTGGTGGTCCTGAGAACACCACCCCCCGGGGGTGCTTATTAAGATGATATTGTTTCAACCTCAAGAGACCCTCCTCCACTCTGCATCCCCATGCCCTTCTCCCCTCTCCTCCCCACGCTGTTGGACAGACATCTCTTTTTCCCACTTCCCTCAAACGTTCTGGATTGGAAAATAGCAATCGTTTAGGAAAATGGGTAATTACCAAGGGCTCAATCACAGAAAACATAGAACTCATGGAGTCCTAGTGAAATGTCAAGGATTTGATTAGAGCAAGCCCAGTCCCTGGTGACCTGAAGAAAATATGATCTGTTTGTCCTAGAGGGGGAAGAAGGATCACTCTTTATTTACAAACCAGCCTGGCTAATCCCTTCTGACAATATGGGAAGTCATTCTGCTCTGCTGAAGCATTATTTCAGGGCTCCCTTAAGGAAGAACTATCTTCTACTCAATTAAAGCAAAGCCTGAACTTGCTCTGACCCCGTCATTGCTTGGCCAGGAAAGCAGGCTCGTCTCCTTCCAGTGGGGTGGCTGCCCGGGCTTTGGACTGGCCTCTTTTTCATCAGGATGTCTCGAGCATTTATTGGGGTGAGAAACAGGGGAGTGGAAACCATCCCTCTCCTGCTCCCTTCAGCCTGGCCCAGGCTTGGGTGCAAGGAGAGGAAGGGGGCGCTGCAAAATGAAATGAGTGGTGCATCCCAGCACAGCGGCCCCTCGGGGCCACCCCTGCCCGCCCAGTTCCATCTGGGGGCCCAGCAGTCAGGATTGGTGAACAGCCCCCCAGTGGCCCCACGAGGCCCCCAAAAGGCTTTTAAGCCCCCACCTGTCTCACAGGAGAACTCAGCTTCCCCTGTCCTGTTCTATGTAGGTCAGCGCCTCCAACTTAGAACCTGCCTGCCAAGTCCTGCCTCTGTCTGCAGGAACGAGCCCTATCGTTATTTAATGGAGACCAAACCAAGATGCATGATCTCACTGGAAAAGCACACACTCGGAGAACCTCACCTCCCCCTCTCCCAAGCTCCACCAACTCCTGGGGAATCCGGAGGGAGAGGGCTTGGCCAGGCTGACTGCTATAGGAAGGGGTACATTAGCTGAAATCTTCTGCAGAGGAAAGTGTAATTTTCTTTCTGCTCTTCTCAATTACAAAATAATAAGATTGCTAAAAATCCAATAGTATGAATGTCAATATTGGCAGGGACAGCCACAGGAAATTTAATTGCACAATGCGTACCAGTTAAAGATGGTATGAGCTCTTCTCGGCTTTTCTTAATTCTAATTATGATGAAATTTACTGATCTTACAGACTCACAAACAGAGGCTTGTCACCAGGCCAGGAAGGGGTCCGAACAATGCTGGCTTCCTTTGCTGAGTCCCTGGCCTTTCCTCCTCCCTAAACATCATCTCTGATTGGGGCTTTTAGCTGGTTGCGAACATCAGCTCTTCAGTTTCTTTGCCATGTCAGAGGACCAGATGTTTTTTATTTGAGAGCAAATTGACACATTAAATTACACTGTGCAAACATTAAAGCCAGCCGCGGGTAAACAGGCCGAGATTCATTGAATTTTACGGGTCACAATAATGTTTATGTAATTTAACAAATTCCTGCCCCGCTGCTGAGTCTATCCAAGGAGTATTAATTTAAGAAACATGGGACCTGCCCAGAAGCTCGCCATCGCCATCCACCCCACCTCTGCCTCTCAGAAACTCGCCAGGTTCTGATGTGGACACGAGAACTCCCCGCACGGAGTGGGGAACCACTGCTAGGTCTCTGTCTTCAAGACGTCCCCTATCTGTCCACAAATACGTAGGAAATACTCTTTGGCACTGGACGTCTGTTGGGTTTGCCTGTCCAGGATCCACGCATCTCTTCTGTTGGTAAGAGCACTGGGACCTTCTGTCTCATTCCCGGATTCCAAGGCCCCTTTGGGGCAGAACCCACTCCAGCGCCCTACAAATGGGCCCTTGACCCAGGCCTGGCCAATCAGATGATTTCATCCAGCCCCTGGCTGATGATTGGCTCAGCCATGGGAAACGTCATCAAACCCAGGCCAATGAGCATCGGCCCCCGCCCTGGCGCAGAAACAGGCAGAACCTGGCGCTCTCTTTCCACAGGTCTTGGTAAGTGGCAACGTGGAAATCGGGAGTTGCTGGGCACCGTTTGCCCCCCGTTGGGAAGAGGCGGCCTGGGAATTAGGCCCACACAGAAGGAAGTAAAAATGCAGAAGGGCAAATTCCCATGAGATTTTCTGAGCCCCTGGATCCAGCTATGTACAGCTGGGTTTTTTGGTTATGTGAGCTGATACATTTCACTTTCTCGGTTAAGTGAGGTTGAGTTGAATTTCTGACGCTTGCACAAAAGGGTCTTGCTCAATGAGCCAAGAAATGACCCCATACAACTCTGTGGGACCAGGACCCCACCCCAACTTTTTCCGCAACACTGGCCTCAGCCCCCATGGGTTCTCCTCTCATCCCTGATTCGCTAGTGCTTTCCTTGGATGCCCTCCGTCCTCCACTCCAGTCAGGCTGGTTTCTTCCTCAGCGTGCCCTGCTTTTCTCTCCTCCCTGCTTTCCCTTATTCTCCTCTTATTGCCTGTAGTGTCATTCCCCCCTCCACACCCCCCCCCCATCTATCTGTCCGTCCTTCCAGGGCAGGCTGAATTCTCCTCTGGAGGAGGAAGCCCCCTTCCCTGAGCTCCTGGAGGGCCTCACCTCTTTCCTGCTTTCCCTTATTCTCCTCTTATTGCCTGTAGTGTCATTCCCCCCTCCACACCCCCCCCCCCATCTATCTGTCCGTCCTTCCAGGGCAGGCTGAATTCTCCTCTGGAGGAGGAAGCCCCCTTCCCTGAGCTCCTGGAGGGCCTCACCTCTTGGCCCTTAAGTATACGAATTAAAAAACTTTGCGTAACATTGAACTGCTTCTTGTATTGTGTGGTTGTTTCTTCTCTTTCATTTCTTCATAGCCTAAAAACTTCCTGGTACAGTGCTGGGCACGTGAACTAAAAGATTATTAGTATTTGAAAGTATATTAGGGGGTTTAAAGATCACCCTGGCCCCACAATTTACAATTGAAGAAACTGAGGCCCAGAGAGTTGAATTGACTTGCCCAAGGTCACACAGCTAGTTTATGGCCAGACCGGAAGTGAAATTCATGCTGCATATTCTTTCCACAACACCAAGCCCCATCAATTTGGTTGATTTATTTTCCGGTTAAGTATATGTATAGCTTAAATTGGGTTGGCATCTTACCATCTATTAATGGTACTGAGTCAGCAATGAGAACAAAGAATAACGGAACGGGCTTTACCCAATCAAAAGATCTCGTTTCAACTTCCAGCTGGGCTGTGTGACCTTGGACAAGTCCCTTCATGTCACAAGCTCATTTTCACCACGGCAAAAAGGAGGGTCTTGACCTCGGTGTGCGGGCAAGTAAGTTTTATTTGTGAGACATCTTCCATTGATTGGTGGGGTCACCTGTGATGCTGTGTGGGAAAGAACTGAAGGGGCATCTGGGCTTGGTAGGAGAGAAGGCTATGACCTATTAGCCCTGGCTCTCTCAAGGTCAGGAGCAAGGGTCAAGGCATGTCAGCGTGCACAACAGATACTTGCTCTTCCTGAACTAGATGATTTTGAGGTCCCTTCCTATTCTGTCACTCTAGGTCATTTCTGTCCTGGTGAAAATGCAAATACAGAGCTCATGTCCATGTTCAGGGTCTCCACTGTCATGTTCTGTCACCTTTCTGTGTAGCCTTCATGATACCATGAAACCTCTGGACTCAGGAATCCACACCTCCACTCCCCAAAAAATTCACTTGGGCCCTAGCCTAGATCAACCGAGCAACTGAAATTTGGGTTAACATGGTGGCTCTAGTGTGGATTGGGTCAAGTGTGGAGAAAGGCATGAAGTCATGAGAGGGGCTGATAGTCCGGGAACTCTGGGGGTCTGAGAAATCTACTTCCAGTTGTGCAGTGTTTGGGAGCTGGCAATACGCATCCTCCCAACATCCAAGGACCTGGAGTAAAGGAACCCCACAATTCTGGTATGGGCTCCCCTGGAGGGCCAGGGTCCCAGAAGCAGGGGTTCCCTGGGAGGATCTTATTTGTCCATTCCGTCCCTTCAGAGGAGACGTGCAGATGGTCCAATTTCTGATGTGTCAGAGAAGCACCCAGCTAGAAGGCTCACACTCTGTCCTGTTTCCGAAGGTCTGGTTTTTCCCTAGGGCCCTTCCTTCCTCACTTTACCTTTCAAGTGGACATAGCAGTCCTAGTACAGCAAGGTGGTGAGGAAACAGTCCACTGAAATAATCTCTGTAAAGTGCCTGGCAAATGAGGCCTGGCAGGTGCTTGGCAACGTACTTCCCTCGGCTACCCCGAACTCCACTCCCTGCCAGTCTGGGGTTCAGACACTCATTTACCAAGCCTGCCCCTGCTAGGGAGGCAAAGACGAGTAAAACACATAGTACTTGGTTCTTTTTCAGTTGCAGGTGACAGGAATAAAATCCAAAGTAGTTATAGCAAGAAAAAAAAGGGGGTAGGATCTCTTGGCTCATAGAAGTAATCTCCCTTCAGGCACGGCTGCATCCAGAAATTCCAATGGTGGTATTGGGGCTTAACACACAGGCACACTCTCCCTCTTTATCTCTCAGACTCGCTTTCTCCACCTCACAGGAAAAGATGGGCTATTGGAAGCCCCTCGCAGTTTCGCAAACCCAGAGCCGATGGAAGGAAGGCTTCTGATTGGCCTGACTGGGGCCCTATGCCTGTGATGGAGCTAATCATCACCGTTCGGTAAGATGGGGTGTTCTGATTGGTCAGGCCAGGGTCGTGAGGTCAGGGAAAAGGCAGGATCAGCCCCAGCCAAGCCTCGTGGAAAGAGCTCGCTCTAGGAAGGAAGGCTTCTACCATCGGGGAAGGGCAGCTGGGCGGACTAAAACCCTAGGCGTCTTGACAGCGTGGCTTCTGAAGACGCGGCGTCTCTTCTTTTAAGAACACGAGTGGGGTACACACTGGGGTCGCCCTGGCCTTCTCCTGGGATTTCCTGCACCGTGAGCCCTCGCGTCCCCCTGGCTGAGCAGAAATGATCACAACTCCTGCTTGGCACCCAGCCCCCGCCGGCCGCCCAGTGCGGGGGCAGCGAGCCAGCGGCGGTGTAACCAGAGGTCTCTGGGTCTCTAGTTTTCTCGGGAGAACATAATAACACGGTGCCGACCGCACAGGCGGTGAACCGGGGCCGGCGGCCGAGGCTTCTGAGGCTCGTGGTTTAGTTCCTGCCAGTGCCAACTCCTTTCTGTCTAACTTTAGAAATCCATGGTTGGCTTGCCTTGCATCAAAGACGTCAAAGTACTCAACTCCAGAGGGTGTGTATTTTTAAAACAACAACAACAAAATCAAAACAAAACCAGAGAGGGAGGGAAAAAAAAAAATCCACTGATCTCTCAGAGTCAAGGAGGCTCAGCACACAGATCCCCGAGCTTCACGGAAATGCCCAGTGACTGTGGTCAGCCCGAATTAAACATATCTACTCTGTTTTTAAAGCTAAAAAAAATTCTAAATGACCTTTAATTAGTAGACCCAGTTCTTTCCTTCCCATCAAAGCCAAGTGTTTCATGCAGAGCTACATTTCCTAAAAAGGCCTGCGGCTGGGAGCTAAGTTCCCTCACCTTGCACGTAGTAATGCCTTGCCAAGGGCAGCCAGCCCTTCCCACTGGCTTTGAGGCTGTGCCGAGGGGGTGCTGGTGTGAGGACAGAGGGGTAAGAGTGTGCCCAGGACAGGAAACTGCAGCTGCAGCTACCGGAGGGCTGTAGGTGCCCAAATCTGACCAATCTGCTCTGCCCTCTTTCTAGCTGGGTGAACTTGAGCAAGTGCCCTCAGCTCTCCGGAGTCAGTTTTCCCATTGATAAAATGGGGCTCCCATTTCCCGGCCAGCCGGACCCTCTACGACAGGATGAAATTGGTGCTAATCTACTGAATGCCCTGATTGCCCGTCCCCTCCCCTCCACTTCTTTTTATTTAAACACTCCTCTCCCTTTTCTCGGTCTTGGTCCATCTTCTCCGTCTCCTCTTCGTTGGGGTCCCTCCTCCCTTGTCCCGTGGGCACCTTGCTCGTCTGGTTTCCAAGCAATGGAGGGCCCAAAGGGGCTGCTGGGACTAGGGAGCAGAGTGAACTTCCCACAAGGGTGGAATGAATTTGGGTCGGCGTCGGCACTCGCTTGGGGACTCCATTTGTGTATCTTTCCAGGGCATCTGGCCTCCTCACCCCTCTTGGACACAAGGGCTGTAAGAAAGCATTAGTCCTTGTAGATCCAACTGGTGGCACAACCCTCCAGGAAGTTTTCTTCTGCAGTTTACCCAAGTTGGCCAGACAACTTACCCTCTGATTCGGGGGGGGGTCACACATCATCCCCAGGGAATCATGATTTTTTTCTCAAGGCCATAGCAGCGGAGGGAGAAGGAAGAAGCTTAAAATAACACACACACACACACACACACACACACACACACACACACACACACAAAAGACCAGTGGGGAACACTGATGGGCTCACACAGACTTCAGGATTAATTTATAGATGCTTCTTAAGCTGAAGTGACTCGTTGGGGCAGCTGCGGAGAGGCCGGGCCCACGAGCTCCCAGGGCCCCCAGTCAGCTGAGCCTTTCGTTCCTCAGCTCTGGCTCATGGAGAGAGAAAAAAGCACTGACCTTGACCATGGGACCCAGTGTGATCAAGCCCTCGGGCAGTGCACTTGAGGCTCCTAGAATGTCAGGGTCCTAATGATTTTTTTAAATTCCCTTAGTTGTTTTATTTTGTTTTGTATTTCTATTGAGAAATTTATATACAATGAATGTACCTATCTTTAATGTGCAATTCAATAACTTTTGATAAATGTATTACCATGTCATCCAAGATATAGAACATATCCATTGCCCCAGAAAGTTCTGTTGTCTCCCTTCTAGTTATACCCACCCCAGAGGTATCACTCTTCTGGTTTCTATCACCAACCTGGATGTCACCTATTCTAGAATGTCATACAAAAGGAATCATACTACATTTATCATTTTGTGTATTGTTTCTGTCACTCAATATGTCTGTGAAGTTCCTCTCTCTTGTTGTGCATCGGTAGTGGATTCCGATTTCGACTGAGTCTAGTTCCAGCACATGAACACAGCACCATGTTTTTATCCAGTGCCTCTGCACTGGACTTTTCTGTTTCCAGCTTTTGGCTAGTGTGGATAAAGCTACAATGAGCATTCATGTATAAGTCATTCCTATTTTTTTTTTAAGATTTTATTTATTTATTTGAGAGAGAGAGAGAGAGAAAAAGAGTGAGCACAAGCAAGGGGAGTGGCAGGTAGAGGGAGAAGCAGGCTCCCCACTGAGCAGGGAGCCCAACGCAGGACTCAATTCCAGGACCCTGAGATCATGACCTGAGCTGAAGGCAGACACTTCACCAATGGAGCCGCCCAGGCGCCCCATGTACAAGTCATTGTGTGGACATATGTTTTCATTCTTCTTGGATAAATACCTAGGAGTGGAATTGCCAGATCATGAGAAGGAAAATATTTAAATTTATCAGAAATTTATAATTGGAGTGGTTTTACCATTTTATACTCTCACCAGCACTGTATGAGGGTTCCAGTTGTTCCTTATCCTCACCAAAATTTCAGGTTGTGGGTCTTTTTAATTTTAGCCATTCTGGTATGTGAGTAATAAATAGTAGCTCATTGTGGTCTTAATTTGTATATGTCTGGTGACTGATGATGTTGAGCACAGTTTCCTGTGCTTATTGGCCATTTGTATATTTCAAAGTCACAAATACTTTCTCCTAGATTTTTTTTCTAAAAACTGTATAGTTTTAACTTTTACCTTTATGACTATAATATACCTCAAGTTAGTGTTTGTGTGTGGTGAGACGTAAGGGTCTAAGTTCATTTTTTACCATATAGTAAACGAGGTGTTTAATATTTGTTGCAAAGACTTTCTTTGCCCCATTGCTTTGGCACCATGGTTGAAATATATGTGGGTCTACTTGGGGACTCTCCCCTCAGAGGTTCTCTCCTTTTCAGGATTTCTCTCCTTGGCTCCAGCCTAGTCTGTTCCGTTTTTCTGTCTTTCTTTATGCCATACCACTCTGTCTTGATTATGTAGCTTTATAGTAAATCTTGAATCAGGTAGTGTAAGTTCTGCAAATGTGTCTTTCTTTTTCAATAATGTTTGGACTATTCTATATCTTTGCTTTTCCATATAAATTCTTTTTTAAAAAGATTTTGTTTATTTATTTGTTTGTTTGTTTGTCAGAGAGAGAGAGAGAGAGAGCACAAGCACGGGGAGTGGCAGGCAGAGGGAGAAGTAGGCTCCCCGCGGAGCAAGGAACCTGATGGTGGACTTGATCCCGGGACCCTGGGATCATGACCTGAGCCTAAGGCAGACACTTAACCAACTGAGCCCCCAGGCGTCCCCCATATACATTCTTAATGACATGTTTCTTGTCATTTTCTACAGAAACCACTGTTGAGATTCTGACTGGGGTTGTTTTGATGTATAGATAAATTTGGGGAAAAGTGACATATTAACAATATTGAGTTCCATGAACATGGAATATCTCATCATTTATAAGATCTTTTTAAATGTCTTTCAGCAATGTTCTGTTATTTTATGACAAATATTGTTCATATTTTGTTAAATATATTTCTAAGTATTTGTGTTTGGGGATATTAAAGTAAAAGGACTTTAAAATTCCTTTTTCCAATTATTTTGCTGCTAATATAGAGAACCACAAGAGATTTTTGTATGTAGACCTTGTATTCTACAAACTTGGTAAATTCACTCATTATTTCTAAGAGTTGCTTTGTAGATGCCTTAGGATCTTCTACCTAAAAGTATCATGTTGTCTATAAAGACAGCTTTACTTCTTATGTTTAATCTTAAATGCATTTTAATGCATTTTATTTATTTTTTGTTCAACCTTGTTGTGTTGAGATCTCCAATACAAAGCTGAATGGAAATGGAAGGTGCAGACATCCTTTGTGTAAGACTGAATTATTTTTTCCTAAAAGGTTTGATGAAATTAGTGAGTGACACGATTGATCTCATAATGTGATTGGAGCTTTTCTGTTGGAAGATGTTTATAATAAAGTCAATCTCTTTAATAGATACAAAGCTATTCAATTTTCTGTCTCTTTTTGTGTCATTTTGGTAAGTTGTGTTTTTCAAATAATTTGTCCATTTCATCTAGATTGTAAAATCTGATAGTATAATGTTGTTCATAACATATTCCTATTATCCCTTTAATTTATACCAGACATTGCAGATGACATGTTGCAGAGACTCTGGATTCTGTTATCTTCTTCTGAAGAATATTGATTCTTGTTCTGGCAGGCAGTTAAGTTATTGGATAATCACTATGAACTTGTAGAGACTTGACTTTGCCCTTTCTTGGGGCATGTAATATTTGGTTTACCTTAGTTTTAGGGTGACTCCCTTAGGTCTGGGACATTTTTATTCTGCTCACTTGGTGGGACTCAAAGTCCAGGGTCTATGTCTGCAGCTGCAGCTGGGCCACAACTGAAATCTCTGCCAGCTTTTATAGCTTTCTAGTTGATGCTTCAACTGGGCTTCTAGATGTTATGTTCACGCATGCACAGTTCAAGGATCAGTCAAAGATTTGAGGGTAGTTTACGTGCAACTTGGGGTTCTCCCCTCAGAGGTTCTCTCCTTTTCAGGATTTCTCTCCTTGGTTCCAGCTTCTCTGGCAGAGGAGCTCCAACCTCTGACACCTAAGGTCAGAAACACTATGATTTTCTACTTGGATTCTAGCTAGCCCATGCCATGCAAACAGGGGTACGGTGCACTCAGGAGAAAAGTTGTCCAAACATGAATCACCCAGTGAGGTTACCTTCTTTCAAGGGTCAAGCCTACCGCAGTTTCTGCCTGGTTTTGGCAGCTCTCCAATGCTGGCAAATAATTGTTTTGTTTTGTTTTTTATATTGTTCCTACATGAAAGCTGTTGTATACAAGAGAGTTAGTCCAACACAAGCTACATTACCACTTACTCCACTCTCCTATTAAAGTGTGGAGAACATGGTGCCCAGAGAGGAACAGTGATCTGCCAATGTCACATGGTAATTATTGGTTGAGCCAACTCTCGAAAACCATGTCTTCTGGCTCCACTTGCTGTACCATGGTGCTAGGTGACCTTTGGTGCTTCACAAGGGACTATGGAATGAGTTTCTTGGAGCTTCAGGGAGCCTCACTGTAGGCACCAGGTGGAAGGCAAAAAGAAATAAATGATGAAGTCAAGTGGTCCAGGTCCTTCGGGGTCCCCACTGAGCCAGGTGGAAGGTTAGAGAGGCAGAGGCCTAGCCCTTGGGCAGGCTGAGAGGACCACAAAGTACCACCAAGAGGCTGTTACCTGCCCAGTTTATGTCTGCAGTCCAGACCCCCTTAGCACCTGAGACTCAGTCCTTCCAGAACTAAGCCATCCTGGTTTTCTCCATCCATGATACATTTTCTCCCGTGTTCCCAAGTTCTGATCAAGGCCCCGCCATCCACTTCCCTGGGTGTCTACCCTAGAATTTGAGAGCAAGTCCTTGACTCCCCTGCTTCATTGCAGAGATTAACACATACCCCACATCCTGAAAAGCCCAGGAGTCTGTCCCTCCTTTTCACCTCTCTGGTCCTAGTTTTTATTCAAGCTTTCTTCCTTTCCCCCCGGTTGATTGCTGTGATGTCCTGCCAGGTCCCAGCTCTGGACTCCTACCCCCAGCCCCACCCCTGCCTCAGTTCCCTAGCTGCCTGAGTCTTGTTTGCTTTTTTCCCTAAAACCAGAATATGATCCTTTGTTTTCCCCTCCACTCAGGGCCCTCACAGCCCAGTGGTGAAAACAGATTAACATCTGGCTATGATACAAAATAAGAGATGTGAATAACTGTGAACTTGGAGGGCATCAAATTCCCTGTTTGGACCACCCTCCCCTCTCCCTGAACAGGAATTCTGAGGAGACACCAAGGAAGAAGGGGGGAGCTTTCTCAACCGCTCCTGGGATCCCCCACCCCACCCACACAGTCAGGAGTTCTCAAGTTTGACATTTTGGCTTCAAAGGGGAAAAATATGCAAAGCTCACGTTTTCAGAAACAGAATAAAGAACAAAAGAAGCGACAAGGTGCTTAAACATTTGTAATAATTGCTACCTTATAATAAATTTATTTCTTAAAAATAGGGGTAGGAATTCCTCCCATCCATCCTCTTCAAGCCTCTCATTTGAAAGCCAAGGGCAAAGATTGCCTTAATGCTCTTCAAACTTTAGAACGTGGAAAGGTCCGAAAGCCCGATGCTGGACAAGACGAAAGACTGCTTGCACCTCACTCTCCCCGGCTTTAAGGAGGAAGGTAATTGCCACTCTCCTTGGCAGCTCTCGGGGTTACTGCTTGTTTCAAATTAGACAACAAATGTGAGCAGAGGCCCTTGGAGAAATCCAAAGCACTGTGACAAAAGGCATTACTACACCAGACATATTTATGTTCATTTTGCCTCTCCTAAGAGCCATTTCTTGTTCCAGTCCTCCCGGGCTGATTAATATTCCAGAGACACAAAATACCTTGAAGAATTGGGGTAGAGATAGGCCCGGAGGATGAAAATCATCGATATTTCCAGGAGCCGATGGGAGCCATCAATATTTCTAGGAGGCCACAGGACCATACAGAGGTTCTCTTAACATCCTTTGAGTGCCCACGATGGCCCGTGCCAGGCAGGCCATGGAACTAGGCGGGGGGGTCGGGACCTGTGCCCTCCCCTGGCCCAAGGATGGAGTCCCCGGCCAGGACCATATGCTCAAACTGGAGGGCAGCGTCTCGGCCACCGTCTCCCCGCCATGCCGTGCTGGGCACCTGGCATCCCTCCTCCAAGTGCAAGTTCGGACCTCCCACTCTCCATCTCTCTCCCTCCATCCTGAAGTTGCTGGGAGGACGAGCTGAGCTCTGGGATGCGGAAGCTTCTGGTAAACTATAAAAGCTGCATACATTTCCGTTGCCATCGTTATCGTCTGTTTGAGAAAGGCCTTTGTGGGGATCCTAATTCTTGCAGGCCTCGTTCAGGCCTCGACCTCCAGCCAGTGTGGTTGTCATCAGGAGGGCTGGCATGAGACTAGATGCTATGCAGCGGGCGCAGCCTCAGGACACAGACCCGGCCCTGCTAGGGTGACCTGATCCCAAACCACCCTAGGCTCCAGTTTTTGCCTTTCGGGTCCCGTTTTCATGCGGCACCGGGTCTCAGGGTGGTCTGGGGAAGGAGGCTTTCTTTTCCTGTCCCCTTAACTGATTTCTTTTGTCTCCTTGGAGGCCTCAAAAATGCACCAGCATCCATTCGGAGCTGCCTTCCACCAGGCATATGCTGGCCAAGTGTCTTCAATGAGTGACCTGAGCCTGAAGTGCAGAGCCGAAACCCTTTCCCAGCCACCATTGGGGAATGACCCTGCCATGGTGATAAGGAAAAAAAACATGTTGTCAGGGCTGCATCTGTGAAACATAAGTCATTAATGTGCACACGCCAACTCACATGGGCGGTGTGAGATCCCGGTCCCTCACCTCTACCTGCTGCCTGGGGCTGCGCTCACGCCCGTGTCCCGCCTAATACGCCCTCCCCGTGGCCCTTCTGCTAATCAGAATGCAGCTGGCCTTCAAGGTCCAGTTCTTTGGTTTTGCATTCACTCGACAAACGTTTATTGAATGTCTACTGTGCGCCAGACTCACCTTTCGTTGATTCATTCTGTGTGAATTTACCAGGTGAACAGGAGAGTCGCCACCCTTACCCCAACGGACTTCAAGGTCTTAGAGGAACACGGATAATTTAAAAGCTAAACTCTAATGTGATGTGGTGGGTGCAGGGCAGTGACAGACACACGAGAGGGGTGTTAGGAGGGTACCGGGAGGGGACACTAACTTCTGGAGTAAGTGCTATATCTTGTAAACTTGTTCATAATGAAACATTTCAAATATGACGAAGTTAGATGAGATTGTATCACGATGGTCCTCATCGCCCAGCTTCCACCCCTGTCATCCTACAGCGAGTCTTTTCACGGGTCCTCCTACCCACTCCCCTGTCATACTTTTGTGCGATTTCCCAGCAAATCCCAGACAGCATCGTGTTTAATTCTTGAACCCACAGCCCTTCTTCTCTGCACCCCTCATTGGCTTTAGGGCCACCATTACCTTGATAAGGGAGCCTCCAAGGCATCGAAGGAGCATGGACAGGCCTTGACATGAGGCAAACCCGACTTCAAATCCTGCCTTCCCCACCCACATGCTGTGTGATCTTGGTCAAGCTACTTAACCTCTCGGGGCTTCACATTCTCCATCTGCAAAATAAGACGAATATGACCTAGCCTGAGATAAAAATATGTAAACTGCCCTACATAACAGCTGACACATAGTAGGCGTTCTGTAAATACTGCTTCCCTTGCCCTGGTTTGGCCTGGATGAACAGGAGAGAGCTACGAAGTGGCTTAGTGTGTTTGACGTTCGAAGATGCCACCGGAAGTTCCCAGAAGTCAGACACCTGACCACACACAGTGTAGGCCCAACCCAGACGCTGCTGGGGTAAGAACTCTTCTCTGATGTCAGACTTCCTCGCTGACTTGCGATAGTGCGGACCATTCACTTTCCACCAGCAGGCGGGTTCATCCGCTTAGGCTTTGCAAAGCTCAGGTCACAATGTTGGCCATTACTCTCATATCTGTAGACCGTTGCAGGGGGTGGAGGGTGGGGGGAGAACTTGGCAAAGGGGAACGTGTACACCCAAAGCAAGCCCCCTCAAGCTGGCTTGTAAAAGGTTTGACCTACTTCTGGCAACTGTTGTGAGCACAAGACTCCTCTCTACTCTGGGTGGCAGCCGGCGATAAAGCCCCAGTAAGTCAGACAAATGTGGCTGACGCCAGAGAGGAGTCAAGGGCCTGGCTGCGACGTCTGGGGCCAGCTTGGTCTTGGACCTCGCTGTGTGTTTACAAGTTTCCCTTTGACAATTCAGTTTTGAAGATGGGCTTCATTAAAGGGCAATTATAGGTTAAGTAACTTGTTGGCTCGCTGCCTAATGTGGAAAACTCGACTGTGACAATCAGATAACTCTGAGATTAAGCAAGACAGCAATTGCTACTGAGAGAAGAAGCTTAGCAAGAGAATAAAAGACTCTCCCCAGCCATGACCTCATCCCAGCTGCCCTGTCTGGGCAGGAAGTCGGAATCCGAGGGGCCAGCAGTCTCTGGGAACCTCGGGCATCGGGGGTGACCTCTTCTGGGAAAGGGGACTGTGGAAGACAAAGTGCTTTTCCGGCGGGGTGGCAGGATGCCCCTCTTCCTAGCAGGCTCAGCTTCTGGAGGGTCCTCACTGGCTACTGAGGGACAGCCTGCTGGTCTCTGCCATGGCCTCTGTCTGTACCTTGCTCTTTCTCACCAGCACACCTCTGCTTATATCCTGTACTCCCCAAAGCGACACCTAGAATGATCTTTCCTTTCACTTTTCTATCCATGAGGCGCCCTTGACCCAGAAAGGATGACCCACCTCAAAATTCCTGAAGCATTTTGTATCAGATGGGAAGCTTTCTCTTAGGTGTTGGAAAACCTCACCCCAAAATATCATTTATGCAGAAAGGGGGATTTATTGGCTTACATAACTGACAAGCCCAAGGATTGTTGGTTTCAGGCATGGCTCCTCTGCTTTTCTCTCATAAACTCTATTGTGAGAGGGTCCTCTGAAGACAGGCAGTCATTACTCAGGTCCGTTTGGTTACCAGCAACAGAAACCTCCTCTGGCTAATTTAAGCACGCATTTGGCCTTCTTTCCCTGAGCTACTGGCACATGGGAAGTGCTTTAAAAATTAAAATTAAAATTAAAAAAACTAAGTTAGTTATGATTCCTACGTGCCAGGCACTGTATAAGTTCTGGCTTTGGGTGGTAACCAAAAACAGACCCGGTCTCTGCCCTCTGGAGCCACAGACCGGCAATCATCAAAAAGTCAGGCAAATGAATGAAAAACAGGCAACTCTGGGAAATGCCAAAGATGAGAGATACTGGTATAATACCAGTGTATGTAGGGGAATTCAATCAACACAGGGAGATGAGAAAGGCAGAAACCAGACCTGTTGGGAATGTCTGGAATAGCTAAAGAACCCACGGGGACCTGGGAGTGGAGGAGGCCTATGGCCTCTCCTGGGGCTGGCGGGCTCCTTGTCCCGGGCTCTGCCTTCAAAAGGACTGTCATACACAGAAGCGGAGAAAATTGATACATTGAGCCCCACAGTCCCCACCACCCAGCTTCAGTGTTGATCCACATTTTGCGATCTTATTTCATCTACACACCCACTGTTTTTAGGAGGGGGCTGAAGTATTTGCAAGCGGACCGCACGCATCCTATCATGTCTGCCCCCAACATGTGAGTATGTGCATCTAAGGGACAAGAATATTCTTCTTTTGGGCGCCTGGGTGGCTCAGTTGGTTAAGCGACTGCCTTCAGCTCAGGTCATGATCCTGGAGTCCCGGGATGGAATCCTGCATCGGGCTCCCTGCTCAGCAGGGAGTCTGCTTCTCCCTCTGACCCTGCCCCCTCTCATGTGTTCTCTCTCTCTCTTTCAAATAAATAAATAAATAAATCTTTTAAAAAAAAAAAAGAATATTCTTCTTTTGCGTGACCATTATGCTGTCATCACACCTAACAAAATAAACAATGACTTCCAGAGGTCTCCTGTGACCCAGTGCAGGGTCACATGTCTCTGATTAGCTCAAAGATGTCTTTTTACAATTGGTTCGTCCAAATCAGCACCCAGGTAAGACGTCCGCGATCGTATTTAGTTGCTGTGTCGCCTGAGTCCCTGTGGTGCTGAAATGTCCCCTCCTCCCTTTCCCATGCCAGTGACGTGTCCCTCCTTTCATAGAGGGGAAACCGAGGCAGGGTTCAAGGTCTCTGTGTGGGTGAGGGGCAGAGCCAGCGCTCAGGTTCATCATGGCTCCCCGCTGATGGATTAGACCCCCTCTCTCCTGTATTCTATTTTTGAACTAGCAGAGAAGTTAGCAAGAACGGGCATCCTCAAGCGCTGTGAGTTCTCAGGATATAATTCACTTTAATCTTTTAAGCATTTGACAGTATTTGCTCGAAAGAAGGAGCAACAAGTACATAATTATTGCACTAATTAAGCTGCCAAAAACACAAGCGTGCGGCAAGAGCACCTTTGAAACGGGGAGCCCACGACGCATTAGCATCTGCTGTAAGCTTATTAATCACCTAACAGGCAATTAGCAAGCTGTTACTGTTTGAGGCTGCTATGTAAATAAATTCTTGGGTTAATTTCTTCCTCTGATAATAAAGAAAACATTATGAAAATTAGCTAAGCGACAATGTAAATGATCTTCACTGTTAATTATATGACGGTGTTACATATGCAAGGACCCAGCGCTGATAAGGGCCTGGCTCCCCTCCTCCCCATTGCCCACCCAAGCCCCCACCCTGGCTGTGCTGCTTTAAAAATAAAAGTGTTGACACAGGTAATGTGACACAGGGGCGGGCGGGAGAGCCTCCGGGACGGAGTCACAGCTGTTTGCTTGCAGCTTCCCCCGAGCAACCGCCAATGTTATCAGCCAGGACCCCCACCTGAGCCAGGTGCCCTTGGGCTGGGACTGTGACCCTGGCTGGCAGCAGGGGATTAAGGAAGGGGCAAAAGGCCAGGCCTGGGGTCCTCCCCACCCCAGGGCTGCCTGTTCCCACAGGCCTCCCTGCAGTGCCAAAATAAAGCTTCCCGGGCTCCTGTGATTGTCACCATGCAGCCATTCCTCTGAGTGTGGCATCTGCTAAACAGGGGCCTCCTGGCTCATCCGTCTGATCAGGTGCACAGTGTGAGGCGGCTGTGAACCCTGCCTCTAGAATCCAAATCCTGCCTCCACCACTCAATGGCCATGTGGCCTGAGACCAGGGACTGAACTCCCGCCAGCCTGTTTCTTCACTTGCAAAATGGAATGATGGTAATAGCACCTACACAGGATGACCCTCGCCGAATCTTTAGCATGGAACCCGCCTGCGGTGAGGCCCCCCCACCCCCACCGTTCACTGTTCTCACCACCCCTGACATGGTCCGTTCACCATGGACCAAGTGCCAGGAGCCCAGAGGGGGGAGGCCCAGACCTGCCACCGCAGGTCCTGAGAGAGCCAGGGCTCGAGTGTCAAAATAACGAGACTGGGGAAAGGGTCTGACAGGGAGTGACGGTGGTGGCCAGAGGGGCGAAGGACAAAACCAGTGTCCAGCATCGTGGGGAGTTGGGGCTCGGGCCTTGGTTCTAAACAAGTCCAGCAGGACATCGCGTAACAGAGCAAGGATGGGCTTTGGCATCAGCCGGCAGCTTGTCTTCCTTTGAAAAAGCTCTCTGCTCTGAGCCTTGTTTCCTTCCGAGTTTTGGGGATGGAGATGAGGGATGGAACGCACTCACACAAGGCCTGACCTGGTGGATACGTGATAAGGATGGGTCCCTTAAGCTGTCACGTAAAGGGCAGATCAGGAAGACTTCTCATGAGGGTCTCCCTCCGCAATCTTGCCCCCTGAGCAGAGGACAGGGGGCCCTTGTCCTACTGCTGAAATTTGCCCCGATGTCAGCCTCTCATTTACCAGGGCACGTCAGCTTCGTAGGGAAACACCAGCTTAAACAGGCTACTTTTACTGCAGGACTTCTCTGAGCCCTTGATAATATGCCCACATCACAAAGTGTTCATTTCTTCCACACATAAAGAGCCCCTACAATCAATAATAAGACTAGCAATCCAGTTCTAAATGGGCAAAAGTTTATTTTTTTTGTATCCTAAAAGCTCATATATCCTATGACCCAGCAGTACCCTCCCTGGGTGTGCATTCTAGTCTGGAAATTTTTGCCCCCGTGCACCAGGAGATAGGTACCAGAATGTTCCCAGCAACGCTGTAATAACAAAAATTGGGGGGTGACCCACAAAGCCATCAACAGGAGACAGGATAGATTGTGGTCTATTCATACAATAAGATACCTTAGAGCAGTGAAAATTAATAAACTACAGCTATTCAAAAACAATGCTAGGACTTCCAAAATGTTGAGTAAAATAATGTCAGTTACAGAAATGTATATATAGTTCAATACCATTCCTGTAAAGCCCCAAAATGTACGTAGCAATGTAATTTTTAAGGAGATAAAGTCCCCCCTACTCTATATACACACACAAGCACATGCACACACATGCACATATGTATGTATGTATATACAAACAAAATTCAGAAATGTGGTTACTCGCGGTGGGGAAAAGCAATACAGGTATTGTATTCAAAGATACAGCTAGTGGTCTGTTTCTTAGGCTGGGTAGTGGGTACATGGATGTTCTTTTATTTTTATGCCTTATGCAAATATATATATATACACACACATAAACATAGAGATGTAAATATATATATATCTTTTTGTATATTTGACACATTCTGTGTTAACAATTTTAAATCAAGAAAAATGGACAAAAGATATAGTCGGTTCACAGAAACTAAGATGTAAATGACTCTTAAATGTCTGAAAAGAAGCCTCAACCTCACCACTTAAAATGTGAAAGTAAAAAAAAAAAAAAAAAAAACCCACTGCGATGCCGTTTTCCACCTGTCGCTCGGGCCAAGTTCACAGATGTGCTAATGCCCTGTGTGCTCAGGGATGAAGGGAAACGGACACCCTCCTGACCCGCTGTTGGGAGAGAAACGGGCACAGCTTCCCCGAGAGGCAATTTGGCAATGTGGGTCGAAACCACAAATGCATATCCCCTTTTAACCCCAGGCCTTTAGCCTTCCAGTTGAACTCCCAGGGTTACAAAATGACTTGTGTGCAAGGATCTCCGATGCCAGATTGATTTCAGTAGCAGGAGATTAGAAACATCCTCGATGCCCATGAATGGGATTCTAGTTAAGTACATTCTGGAATAGCAACAGGAGGAAGAGATGCAGCTAGTCCAATGCATGAGTGTACTGATAAGGAAGGCTCTCCGGGATACACCGGTGTGTAGAAAAGGGCCAGGTGATACGGTGTGCTCCTATCATGTGAAAATATGGGCATGTGGGTAATACGTACGCCATACACCCAACCGCACCAATGCTTGTCCCATGCCGTGAATCTCTCTTGAAGGCTTCACAAGGAAGCACTGTTTGCCTCTGACAGAGAGACCCAGGTCATAGGCCAGAGACGGAAAGAGACCTACGTTCCACTGCATGGATGTTACACCCTGAATCCAACCCATCCGATCCCTTCCGCCTCACCTGTGTTCCAGCCTCAAGCAGCAACCAGCTCTACCCATGGGGGGCATCCCTGTTGATGTTGTCACCCCAGGACCACACCCAGGGCCCATGAGTGCCCAGCCCACACGGGGAGGAGAGGTGACTTCGGTGGAGCAAATCTTCAATCACTTGGAGACAGCACCTGAGGGACAATGTCTTCCCGCTTTGTCCCCTGCCATACAGTTTAAAAGGCCTCGCAGGGGACCGTCCCTTGGGATCCAGCAATCAACTGTACTTAGCTGCAGGCAGCTCAGTAACGCCCCCTTATCTAGGCTCTTCTCAGCTGCCTAGGAATGTACTTCCCAAAAAAGCAAGAGCACGGAAGCCCTCTGCCCCAGGCTCTTTTTTTCTGGGGGTTTGGGCAAAAACAAGCCCTTTTTGTACTTTAGGGCTCTGTCCCATGTGATGTACCTAATAATATATGTATCGTATAACAACATAATGCTGATGCTATAAATGCTAATACGCACTTTGAATCTCCAAGAGGGTGCGAGTCTAGTCTAGGGTACATATACATATATATACTCTCTCCTCGGATGTGCCTCTGGACCCTTCTTTCCGGAACACCTGCTGACCTCCTGGCCTTCCGTGGGACACGGTGGGTAAACCACCACCCGCCCCCGTGCTGCTCTGCGTCCCAGTTCTGCCGTCTGGAGTCCCCCTGGACAAGCCTCTCCTCTACCCCCGACAACCCCCTTGCACACGGAAGGCCTCGTGCACGTCCCTTATCCTCCCCCTTTCCCTGTTAAAGATCTTCCGCTCTTTCAATGAGGTCTTTGATAGGCTTCCCCCAGCCCCTCCACCAGCTCGGCCATTCTCCCCTCAATAGTCTTCAAACCTCGACATGCTTTTTCATCTGTGACACCGAGAAAAAAAGCAAATGTCAGAGAGTGGCCAGCGAGGACGGCCGAAAGTGAGGCTGCCCCTCCCCAGGCTCTGGGCATGCTGCCTCTGCCCAGCGGCCCTGTCAGAGGCCAGGAACGCCCCTGTTTAGCAGTTGCATCTCCCTGCAGGCTTCTATTGATCTCGTGGTCAACACCGCCGCCGTTCCAGATCTTTCACGCAAGACCGGCTGCGAGCCAGCCTCCCACATCCTGTACTTAGGCCATCGATTTTTCTGAACCTGAAATGCAAGCCGTAACATTCATCCGTTATACTCTCTCCTGCTATAATCTAGACTCACCCATGGCCTGTGCTCGCCAGGACCATGTGAATCCCAACACGGTCCACACAAGCACAAGGGAGGTGGCAAACTTAGCTCCTGGGCTGGCTTTGCCACCAACCGACATGTGGCTTCAACCAACTCTGTCTTTTCTGAGGGAGAGAGAGACAAGAGGTGACTCGGAAGCACGTGGAATGTCATTCTCCCTCCCAGCTGTGTGACAGGCCCGCTTCCTGTGTCTACATCCACTTAGCTGTGGGTGCACACACGTTGGTAAGTTCAGGGCCTAGGAGAGACCACCAGTGACCTCCCTCTAGGTGGAAATGGAACCATCCATCAGCCCACTGGGGTCGGGTTTGTTCAATGAGTTATGAAACCACAAGCTGATTTAATATCCAGGCTGTATTTGGGTCCATCTTCTGTATATTCTTCTGCCTTTTCCCCTGTTTGCTCCTCCGTGGGAAAACCCCTCGTGCAGCTTCTAGCCTGAAGTGTAAGCAAGGACTGTGTTTCTTTTTCTTAGATTTCAACCTTATGACTCTGGTCTGTTTCCTACCTCTTGGCCTTCTTTTAATTGCTGATAACCATGTGACTCCACGGCTCTGTGACAACCGTGTTTGGCCGGTGACCACTGCGGGTATGTGGGATGGTTCCCAGGGGCCCCCATGGGCCCACCTTGGGGAAAACCCCACATTAAATCCCTTTGATCATGGAACAAAGAGAGACACGATTGAACTTGTTTGTCTTATTCTAGAACTGGGTTTCATTTCCACTCACCGGGTTTCTAAATCCTAGCCCCCTTTCAAAGACCATTCTGAGCACCTCAGGAAACTCTTCTTCCAAGGACGCATGGAACACAGACCCAGGAGTGATAATTTTTTTAAATAGATATGTATCCCCCAATATATTTATCTAATAGGTAAATAAATAACACTAATACGAGTAAAGAAAAAAGATAAAATCGCTAGTCCTATGCTTTGACAGGGATGAAATCCTCCCACGGGTCATTGGAAAGATTGAACACAACAACCTGTCTGGTCTCTCCTAGCACATCACAGGCATTTAATCCCACGCTCTTTCTTTTGCATGCCAGGGATGTTGGTTCTAATCATTCTGAGCTGGAGGTGGGGTCTTTAAAATATGCCAATTAATCCTCTTTTTACGCTGAGTCCCAGGCAGGGGGCAAAGGAGACAGGGCGAGGGGCAGGCCCACCGGTTAGCTCATCGTTCTGCCAGGAGACTTTGCACGTGTGTAAGATGATAATATGGTAATAACAGCCAACATGCATCGGGTGCTCGCTGCGTTCCACCCCTGAGTTCTCACAATCTTGCGAGGTTGGTTGTTTTGTAATAATGATGAAAAATCCCTTTTCCAAATTTCAGATGGGGAAACAGGGACACAGAGACATTATGTGAGGTACGTAAGGTCCCACGGCCAGAAGGGGCAGAGCGGGACTTTACAGTCAGGAGGCTCGCCTTGAGGCTGTACTTAGTTCAACACACACACGCACACGCACACGCACACGCACACGCACACACATGCACATACACGTCACCTCCTTCACAGCCGCCGAGGCTGCAAACCCTCCAGGACCGAAAGGACCAGAGCAGTAACTAGGGAAGAGTACTGTCCCCTGCTTCTGCTCTTGCACCCTGCGAGTCACCCTCCACACAGCTGCTGCCGCTGCCCTTGTCAACTACGCGGGGGTCCATGCCGCTCCTCTGCCCCCAAGGAGGGCCACGTGGGAATGAGAGCCACGCGTGCTTCCTCCTGTCCCACATGAGGACCTGGCCGGTCTCTCTTAGTGCCTGGTCACTCCTGTCCAGCCACACAGGCCTCCTTGCTAGGCCTGCACTGCCCAAGGTCATTGGCTACTCAGAGCCCACACACCTGCCGTCCCTTCTGCCTGGGATGCTCCTCCCCTGAGTTGCCTCCAGGCCTCCTCCCAGGGCGTCCGATATTTCCTGTCCCTCTCCCCCCCCCCCCCGCGTCCTTCCCCAGCCCCTGCTCTATCTCTCATCACACCCGTACTTACCAACACCTATTTGTTCCTCCTTATGGGGCGTCTCCTCCCCAGAAGGTGGAAGGCCCTGAGCACGTGGCTGCCTGCCGCAAGCACCCAATGACCCACGTCTGTGCCAAGACTACCTGGTGAAACAGCCCGGCTCTTCCAGAGGCTCAGGCCGGGGCTCAGGCGGTGACGCCCTGCTGGGGGAGCGTGTCCGAGTGGCCAGGAGTCAGCTGGCCTTGTGTAGCCAGGCTGCTGCGTCCTCCTCCACGTGGGGGAGGGGGGGTCCTGGGGAGCCCGGTTTCTAGCCGTGCAGGGGGGCGGGTCAGCCCGAGGACCCCATCGTCAGGGTATAAAGGGCTCCAGAGAACAGAACTAAGGTTCAACTGAGGTCAGGGTCCGGGATGGGGCAGTACCACGTGTGGGGCTAACCAGACCCCGAGCAGCGCCACTTCCAAGGTTCCCTTCCTCGGGGCTCAGTGTGGGTGGCCAGGGCTAAACGCATAGACTCCAGGGGGCTGGCTGGAACCCCTTGCTGGCCACGTGACCTTGGCTAACCGCCTTCCCCTTGCTGCACGGGCTTCCTCCTCTGCAATCTGGAGCACTAATAGCCATCTCCGCTGGTGGCTTTCCCCATGCAGTTGGAGGAGACCCTGGCTGTGAAGCTGGCTGGCTCTGGCAGTCTAGAATCTACTGTCCCCTCCCCCCTTCCTCCCCTCCCTTCCCCTCAGTCGCTCAAGCTCCAGTTTGGAAGCTTCCAAGTTGGTACATTTATCCACGAGGCTAGAGAAACACCCTCGCCCCCAGATTTACAGATGCTTTAGTCGGGGGCTTCTGGACTCAGTGCCCGACAGACTTGCACACTTTGTGCACACACACACACACACACACACACACACACACACACACACACAGAACAGTGCATTGCAGGGCCGGGGGATGCAAACTCAGCAGGTTTTTGTTTAACTGAGGTTCACATAACCTAAAATTAACCATTCCGGTGGCATATGGTGCGTTCACGACGTTGTGCACCCACCACCTCCGCCTAGTTTCCAGGACATTGTCATCAGCCCCAAAGGACACCCCCTACCCACCAGGCAGCCACCCTCAACCCCTCTCTCCTCGGGCCCTGGCAACCACTCACCTGCTTTCTGCCCCTGGCTTTGCCTCTTCTGGACCTCTCATTTAGATGGAAGCTGGCAACACTTGAGGTTTTGTGACAGGCTTCTCTCACTTAGCACGTTTTCGAGGTTCAGCCATGTTGTGGCGTGTATACACGTCGTTCCTTTTCGTGGATAACTAATATTCTCCAGCAGCACTTCTTCATCCAGATGGAAGGCAGGGGCTCAGTCCACCTTTGAACAGGTGGAGGCAGAAACATGTGAAAGGAATTCAAAGAGGGAAGAGAGAGGAAGAAAGGAAGGAAGAGGGAGGGAGGAAGGAAGGATGAATCCAAGTGGCAGGGCTCAAGCAGATGCGGCTCCCAAGCCAGGACAGGGAGAGCAGGGTTTGGTGACCCCTGAGGATGAGCAAGGGGTGGACAGCAGAAGCGGGATGGTGGGCTGTGCTCAAGCCTCAGTAATCACACACTTTGTCCTGTGCTTCTCAGGCCCCCCACTTTCCTCACACACGTCCCTTCCCCTGCACCAGGCCTGTGAAGACAATGGAAATCCCCTGGTCCTCTGACTCTGCCCCAACTTCAGAGAGGCCTTCCTCCTTCCCTCTGCCACGGGAGGCTAGGTGCTGCGTGGCCTGGCTGCTGGAGCCACTGGCCTGGGCGGGTCCCCTCTGCCGGGATCCCAGAGAGGCTGGACCCCCACTACTCAGTGGAGCGGGCCAGGGCCGTGGCCCCACACTCGGAATTCAGGAGCCAGGCCAGGCCAAATGGGCCTCCAACACTTGGACAAGGAGGTGGGGGTAGAAATGCAGCCTCCTTCACGGCAGGACCGGGTTCCCTGGGAGGGTTGCATTCAGCACAGACCCTTGTTGGCCCTGGAGCTGAGAGTGCCACTTCTCTGCACCTGGGGCTTAGCTAATGTCAAGCCAGGGAGCCAGACCAAACAAAATATTGACTCATGTTAGCCTTGAAGCCTTTTGATGTCCCCAGATTTGCTTTAGTCTAATGGTTTGGGGAATTACAGATTCCCTTCCGCTGCAAGCTGGTTGGAGAAGCGTCCTGCATTCCCCTCCCTGTTCTGATTTGAGCACAGGTTTGGTAAGTCGCTCACAAGAGAAATTCCTCTTGGGGTTTGGTTCAACAATTAACAAAGATATGCAGTTAGTTCTGGTCTTGGGTTGAGGCTTTGGTTCAGAGAGAGGACAAAGCTGGCTGTTGACAGAACAGAGGAGGACACAGACAGCACGGCCCACTTGGTGCCACCCCCCGGGGCCCCCGCCGCGGGTTCGGGCCCAGCCTGTGCTGCATTTAGAACAGGAGCCCCGGCCCTCGAACCCCAGCGAGTCTCCGGAGGGCAACACTGTTTGATTGATTTTGAAACTGTGACAGTAAAACGGTTAATAAAAACCCGATAGATTTGTACAGAGGTGCTTTCCACACCGCGCGGCCCCTGCTTAAATGAGTGCTATTCATCATGGCCAGGACCAGATGCCCAGTGCGCCCTGCACAAAGGAGGGGGTTGTGTAACCACGGCCGGATTCCTGCAGGGACCCCCGACTTCCCCTGTCTGCCCTCGCCTCCAGTGAAGACGGAAATGTCTGCCTCTGGTGACCCAGCTTCCCCTTTCTTTTGGACAGTGGTTCTCAAAGTGGGGTCCCCAAACCAGCCACAGCATCACCACCTGAGAAAACTGGAGAAATGCAAATTCTTGAGCTGCACCCCTAGTTGCTGATCCCCCAACTCTGGGGGGCAGGGCCCAGCTCTTGGGTTAGCCAGACCCAGTCCGAGAACCCCTGCTCTGCAAAGCACCCTCCACACTCCCTGTCTTCAGCACCCCAGGCTTTCAAACATTATATTTGCTGTCAAATGGTATCTGACAGATGCAGATAACACTCAGGCTGAAAGTCTCATCCCATGTGGACAGGGGTTTACGTTTGAACAGAGGATAAAATATGGAATCTCCAACATTGGAGATTTATGTGTCAGTGGAGAAGGGGGGGTGGACCTTTGTGGGGATGGGAGGGGTGAAGAAGCACTCTCTGCCCCAAATCATCCTGCTGGTTCACAGAATTGGGATGTGAGAGGTAGAAAAGCATAAACGTGAGGAGTATGTGTTCTGGAACCAGAAACATGGGCTTAGGTCCCAACTTGGCCTTCTGCTGGCGGTGTGACCCTGGCCAAGTCATCTCATCTCTCTATATTTTTTAGTTCCCTGATCTGAAAATGAGGATAATAATAAGACGAGCTCCTAGGGTTGTCCCGGGGATTACATCACTTCATGCACAAAGTAGTTCCCAGCACCAGGCCCTGGCCCTCTAGCAGCGACCACCAGGGGCGCTCTCGAGCGCTCAGCCGCTCACTCCCTTTGGCCCAGGGCTCCCCACTGCTCAGAAGGCGGGCGTTGCTGTCCCCCCACCTCCGTGCTCCTGTCCTGTGAGAAGCAGAAAGCCCGAGGCTTGGGCTTGAGGACGGTGATGTTCTCCATCACCACCACTGTCGCCGAAGGAGCTCTCCGATGCTGGCGGCGGGGGGGGGGGGGGGGGGGGCAGGGGGAGGGGAGAAACAGGAAACCAGATGGAGACAAAGAAACGGGGGGAGGACTGGAGGAAGAGAGACACACAGGGACCAGGAGAGAGGGAAGAGGGGACAGAACAAGGACTTGAGGAGCAGGCCACTCCAGGGAAGATGTGCCCTTGAGGCTTTCACATGTCCCTCTGCAGCCCGTTAACTAGCCAAGCTGTTCTCTCGCAGGGCTGAGAAAGATGAAGAGGAACCCCTTCCTCCCCACTCTGGAAACCAGTCAGCAGCGGCACCAACCTCAGGGCCTGGCCTGGGGGCTGGGGAGGGCTGCCTGACCTGCTGCCACACGGTAGAACTTGAGGCCTGTGGGTCCCCGGTGAGGAAGCTGTGCCTGGTGCGGCGAGCCAAGGCCGCTCTCCAGTCGGGAGCGTGGCTCATCCAGACGGCAGAAAGTGGACCTCTGAGCTGCATTCTTTCAGCTCCTGCCCGACCCTGGGGGGGCGCTAAGTCCCCCCTGTCTGCCTCACCCCGGCTTTGCCCAGCTGCTGGGAGCAGAGAAGGAGCCTGGCCTGCCCGCTGCCCAGCTGGCTGCCCCTCTGGGCACTGGAGGGCCTGCAGATGGGGGTTCCTGATGCCCCCACCAGTGGCTCCAAGAGGGTCCGTGAGTGTCATACTTCAGCTGCACTTCGAGTTTTGCCTGCAGTTTGTGGAGCTCCTTTGAACAACAGCAGGTGGTGGGGTACATGCCCAGGGGGTGGGGGATGCGAGCAATCAGGCCTGGCTGGCGCACACGCTCACCGCTAAGCTCTCTGGAGCAGGCTGCCTCCGCCCCGAGGAAGAGACCCTTTCTCTAATTTACTAAAGGCACCTGATGGGGTGGCAAGACCCTAGGTTCCAGGGGGGCCCACAGCCACCATGGGTGATGCGGTGCTGATCTCCTGGAGAGAGCCCAGCCCCAGCGCTCCAAGACCCCCACCACTCAGAACGCTACAAAATACCTCCCTACTCCAGACCAAGGGCATACACTGGCTGAATCCGACTCCCCGAACGAAGTGTTTTCGTCAGCCCCTTCAGGTGCTCTCTGTTTCATTTCATTTGAGTGCCTTCAGATGGGAATGTACCCTCTGGTAGGTCACAGTCCCCACCTCTCCCTCCCGTCCTGCCCACCTGGCCCTGTGGGACCTGGAGTCTGGCTCATGTTCTTGCAGGAATCGGACGGCCTCAGGTGGGCCCACTAGCCTTTGGGAAATTTGTGAGGGACAGAAGCATTTCGTCACCCCAAGCGAGAGTCCACTCAGGCTGGCGACTCCTTGCTGAGCACTGTGGTCCCAGCCTAGGCCGCCTCCGTGCCCCTGAGGCCTCTGGGGGGAAGGGGTCTTCTCAGAGAATAGAGGAAGGGGTGGGGTGGGGTGGGGCGGGGTAGAGGTGCAGGGAGAAGCCAGGGAGGCCTAATTAGCTCTTCACTGGGGAATGAAAGTGGCTGGACGCCAGCAGAAATTTCAGGCGGGAGTCCAGGACATTAAGATTTCTGGAATCCCCCCCCCACCTCGCTCTTTCCTTTGTTTCTCCGTTCCCTCTGGCCATTTCCCTATGGAGATCTGTGATACGGGCCCTCAAAACACAAAGGCCTGTGTGTTTATCTTCCCAGATCTGAGCTGAAGCAAGGAACCTGTGCTCGGTATTGCACAGCAGGGAGGAGGTGGCTTTAGTTGAGAAAGAAAGCAGATTAAAGCCCCAGAAAGAATAAAGGGATCAGTATGGAGGCCATTGGAGATGGAGGGGAGGCACGGCGGGCAGGGGGCAGAGGGTCCCCCTGCCCTGGGATGGAAGGATCCCTTCAGACACTGGTGACACAGGCCGCCCCAGCCCAGGCCTTCGCTCACACAGGGCCCATCAAAGTCCAGGGTCAGGTGACCCTGACGAGGGCCTCGCGCTATGCTGATCCAGGCCTGGCTGGTGAGCTGAGGGGCAAGATGGATGAGATGGTCGATTTCTGGTCCCTTCCAGGCTCACCTCTGCTTCTCCAAACTAGTGCCCCAGCCAGGCCCACGGCTCCCTAGTATTTACCAGATGGTTCTCACTGTTACCTGGATGCACATGTTTCTATTTGAGTTGTGCTTTTATTTTTGGTGTGCGTTGGAAAACGACGAGAAGGGAGACATCAAACCGTGGTTGAATGGATTTATTGCCTAGGGAGGGGGCTAAGTGAAAAACACGAGCTGATTTAAGGAAGTATATGATGTAAATTACAGTACAGGTGGTATGTAGATAAAGCTCGCTATTATGGCGGAATGTGAAAGGCTAATGTTTGGGGACCCGTGTGTGACCCTGGCAAGTATGGGGCCCCCAACTGGACTGGGGTTCTTCTAACTCCAGTGTACTGCATATATATAATGCAGGCGCAGCCCCAGAGACGTGGAACGGGCTGGCGTTCAGTGCACACGTGGAGGTGACCACGGGCCCAGCGGAGGAGCGGCTCAGGGGCCCTGCGTCTGGGGATTCCGTCCTCACCTCCCCTCCAGCAGCCTTCATCCACCCTTTGAGGGGTGCATCTGGGGAATCTCCTTTCCTGGAGCGTCCCCACCATCCTGCTCCCCAAAAACCCAAGTGGAAAGCAGTTGAATGATTCCTTCCTTCCTGGGAGGCCCTGTCACCAGCTGTGGGACCTCAGAGGCTCACTCTCCTCCTCCACCCAATGGGGGTCCCATTGTCATTTTGTGCTGAGTTGGGAATGACAGGAAGCAGGAGATGATGCCATGGGAAGTCCATGGATACGTGGCGAGGCTCTGACCTCTCCCTTCCCGCCGCCTGCAGGTCAGCCTCACCCTCCCCACCCCGCCACCCAGAGCTCCTGCCACCAGCCAGAGAGCGGGACAGATGGAGGAGGAGACAGTCCCTGCAGTCTTCCAGCAAGCTCAGCGCTGGGAAGGTAGACGGCCCACAATGCTGCTGCCGGCTTCGTCAGGGAAATTACTTTAGCCCTGCATCATTTTTTATGTGCCTGTTCAATAAAATAATTATTGATGGCCTCATCCATTTAAGTCACAATCAAAATAGCAGCCAAGATGGGGCGGCCCTGTATTATATCACCAGAGCAAGGACTATTTTCTATCAATTCGCAAATACATTCACATTTAGGTGAAAAATTATACCACCCAGGGTCAAATATATCAGAGGCTGGGAGCCGGGAAGGAGGGGGCCCAGGTCTGAGGGTTTCTTCATGATTCATCAGTGTGTGGGACAGCCTGCGGGTGGGCAGCAGAGGAGGGCACAGAAGTGAGGCCCGTGCCCAGTGGATGTGAGAGGTGCTGGCCCCATCCAGGCGCCAGGGACCAAGGGCACCAGCTTCTCCAAGGAAAGAAAGACAAATACGTGGGAGTTAGGAGACAGAACCACAATTCCCTAGGTGTGAACAGCCATGTTAACAGGTGTCCAGCAATTATTAGCATCCAAGATGGGTCAGCAGATGGGGGGAGAGCAGAAAGATGGAGCCTGAGACAGAGAGAGCAGGAAGACGGGAGGGAGGGAGAAAGGAACCATCACCAGGTGTTGCTGCATGCCAGGCACTGTGCTGGGTGCTTGGCATCACCGAATCCTCCAATAACCCATGGGGTGGCGTAATATCTCCACGGCCGAGGTGAGGACAGGAGGCTCAGAGAGTGGAATTCACTCCTCCAAAATGCACAGCTTCTAGAGGACAGAACTTGACTTTCACATCAGATTTGCCTGAACCTGAGGTGTCTTCTGGAATGGCCTCATTCAATAACTTATTGGTATGTGTTTTAGGGAGGTGTGGAATGGGGATTGATTTTTTGAAAGTGAGAATGCAAATTAATTGAGAAGAAAGAAAGGAGATACACCCCTGTGGGTCTTGGAGGTGATGTGGACCTGGCTGGGCCCCAGTGGTCTGGGGACAGCCCCCATGTAGCTCCAGGGTTTTCCTCAGAGCCCTATCCTCTTGAGGCTGGCTCCAGCAAATGTGGCTTCTGGTCGGGTTTCCCCAGAACCCCCACCCCCGACCTCCGACCCCCAGCCTCTTCCTCCCCCGCCCCGCCACTTCTCCCGTACACACCCAGAGGAAGCCTGTTCCTAGTGTTCATTTACTGCCTAGTATGCACGGGCTCACTTCCCCGGGGGTCTGCACTTTAAACCTGCATTCTAATTATGGCTTAAAAGGCTGTGACCCTGGAGATGAAATTTCAGGGGCTGACCAAAAGCATTTTAGGGTATGGGGATGTCTCTCCTGTCCCCCTAATATCATACCACGTAGGACATTGTCTTCTCCTGTCTGTTCAGCACCAGCCCTGAGCCTGTGTCTTCAATAAATACACATGATTTCAGGATCCTGTGTTGGAGGCACAGGATAGGAAACATTTGCGGGGGGGGACTCTTAAATCTGCCTCCCCAGGATTTGACGCTTCTTTTGCCTCCTTTGATTAAGACGACATCTCTTTATTTTCATGATCTCACCTGTCAAACCATTTTACTTACAGTGCTTGTTTTGGAAAATTCTGGCCAGGTGAACAAACTCAATTCCTCCCCTGGCCCTCAGCACCCACCTCCCCTATTCAGGGGACTATCAGCAGCCTTAATCGCAGCCACCGGGCCATTTTGGAAGACAGTCTGACCCTTCCATAGAATATTAGCCATAGAGTCACCATATAAGCCAGCAATTCTACTCCTAGGCATACGCTCAAGAAAAATGACAACAGAACACTTGTCCATAAGTGTTCAGAGTAGGATTAAATCTTAATAGTCAAAAAGTAGAAATACCCCAAATTTCCATAAATTGATGAAAGGAAACACAATATGGTATATCCAAACCCTGGAATTCTACTCAGCAGTAAGAGGTCAAGTGCTTATACGTGGATAAACATGAAAACATGATGCTAAGTCAAAGACGTCAGTCACAAAAGACCACATATTGTATGTTTCCATGTGTAAAAATGTCCAGAATAAGCAAACGCATACAGACAGAAGAAGGTAGATTTGTCGTGGCCTTGGGCTGGGGACCTGGGGAGGAATGGGGAGTGACTGCTAATGGGGATGAGGTTTCTTTTGGGGGTGATAAAAATGTTCCACAATTGATATTGGCGATGGTTTTGCCCAACTCAGTGATGATTCTAGGACCACTGAATTGTACTCTTAAAATGGGTCAATTGGATGACATGTGAATTATATCTCACTGAGGCTGTTAAAAACAATCAAGACAATGCACATTGCTTGGCCCCCCAGGCCTCTGACACCTTGCTTGCCCCAGGTGACGGCAGCCTTTTTACCTGTCCTTTCGTCAGGTACACAGACCTGTCACCTGGTTTCCCATCCTTCAATCAGCCACCTTCTCTTAGGTGCACCTGCTTCTGCCCACCCCAGCCTGGGCTCCCCACCCAGTGTGCCCTTTTTCTCTGATTCACGTTGCTGGTCTCACCAGCCACCTGGGCTAGAGCCTCCTCCAGCTGGGGCCAGACCGGCGGGGGGGGGGGGGCGCTGCTGTCCCGGGGCTCTGAAAGCTGAGAGCCCCCACCGGGAGACCTCCTCTGCGTGGGACCAGGGCCGCTCGCACCGGCCAGCTCACCCCTTCCTGGCCATGCTAATGTCATGGTGTACTAGTCTCGAGTGCAGCGGCTGGGTTCGAATCTTGGCTCTGCCATTTATCAGCTGTTACAGGCTAAACTGTGCTCCCCAAATTCATATGTTAAAGCCCTAACCCCCAATACCTCGGAATGTGACTGTATATGGAGGTGGCAATTTGAGAGGTGATAAAGTAAGGCGAGTTCCTAAGGGTGGGCCCTAATCCGATAGCACGGGCATCCTTCTAAGAGATTAGGACACACACCCAGAAGGAAGGCCAGGTGAAGACACAGGGAGTTCGATAGCTGTCTACAGCCATAGAGGGAAGCCTCTGTAGAAACAGCCCTGCCTACACCTTCAGCTCAGACCCCTGGCCTGCAGAGCTGTAAGAAAATTAATTTCTGTTGTTTAAGCCACCTGGTCTGTGCTACTTTGTTATGGCAACCCAAGCCAACTAATACACTAGCTATGTGACCTTGGGCGAGGCTGTGCACTTTTCCATGCCTCAGTTTCCTTATCTGTCAAAGGAGGATACTACCGGCACCTACTTCCTAGGATCTCTGTGAAGATTAAATGAACTATACATGTGAGGGCCTAGATGGTACCTAGCACATAGTAGGTGCCATGTGTGTTCCTATTATTAATATTAATATTATTTTTATTCTACATCAGGGACACCACTCAATAAAGATTTCCAGGCTCGACAATGTCAATTGAAGATCAGAGCTTTACTTTAACACTTACCCCTTTAGATTCACAAAAGCATGCCAAGAGGGGCGACTGGGTGGCTCAGTCGGTTAAACCTGCAACTCTTGGTTTCAGCTCAGGTCATGGTCTCAGGGTCGTGAGATCAAGACAAGCCCGGCGTTGGGCCCCACGCTCAGCATGGGGTCTGCTTGGGATTCTCTCTCTCCCTCTCCCTCTGCCCCCCCCCCGTTCTCTTTCTCTCTCTCTCTCTCTCAAATAAAAAAATAAAATCTTTTTTTTTAAAAAAAAGTATGCCAAGAAATGTGGCACAAAGGTATTAGGATATTTTCACTGCCTTATTTGACAGAAGAGAAGCTGGAAGTAATTTCTCATCAATTCACTAGTCAAATAACAGTATGCAACATCATACAATGGGCCACGATGCAGCCATTAACAAAAGGAGGTAGCTCTGAAGGTCAGGTCGTGAATATATAGGGATAAGCAAACATACAGAAACGCAGGGACATATAAGAACTGCATTGCTAAGCACAATGGGTACTCTGTGACCCCCTTAATGTAAGTAAATAAATATAGTATGTTATGCACACACAGAAACGTCAATGCTGTTACGTATATTTTTTTTTTTCCTGGAAAAAAATCTGTTGACAGAGCTTATATAGGAGAGAAACTGGAGTACCAGCAAGGAGACTCTAACATTTTATTTTATACCTTTCTGAAATCAATATTTTACTTAAAAAAAAATTTAACAGGGATTATCTGGGTAATGAATTATGGATCATTTTGGGTTTTTTTCCTTTGTTTTTTCTTGTTAAAATAACAACAACAAAAGCCCTTAAAGAGATGTCCTTGTAAAACCACCCCCCACTCCAGACGCACTGCACTATCCAAGCCCTGGGCTCATGGATTGGCCCATCACTGTTCCCTACCATGAAAAGGTCAAAGGCCTGGATTCCAGCCCAATTCTGCCCCAGCCAGGGGTGTCCTGGAGAAATCCTTAACCAGCCTCAGCCTCAGCCTCCCCATCTGTAAAATGGAACACCTGCCGCTGCCCCACTACATTGCAGGTCATCCGAGTCATGGTGAGAACTCAGCTTGTATTCCATGTCTTGTATTCCTCCCGTGGGGCCCGTTCTAGAGCCTTCAAGATGCCAAGTAAAACTGCAGGGTCCAGGAAACTCCAGAAAGGAAGCCGTTCTGGGCTCCTTCTGCTTGTGTGACTGTCACATCACTTACATCCAGTCTCTGGGTCATCTGAGCCGTTCAGTGAGCTATGGACTCAGGGGACATGAGCTGAGACAGAGATCCTGGCTCCGGGGGGCTCCCAGACTGGTGCACAGAACAAGTCCAGGACAGAGTGGAGCTCTATAAGGATGCAGAGAAAGAGGGAGAGGTTCCTCCCAGAGGATCGGGAAAGGCTCTCAGAAGTGGAGAAAGAGGGCAGGGTCTATGCCTAGATAGGTGTGGGGGAGGGTATCCCGGGTGGAGAAAACTACAGGAGAAGGAGCCCAAGTTGGCAGGAAGATCGAGAAGGACCTAATTCCAGGTTCTTGGGGGACTGGGGCAGGAATCTGTCCAACAGCAGCACCCTGCCCAGCCAGGATTCCAGAACCCCCAGGCGCTACCCACCTTCAAGTCCCAGCATACTCCAGGCACTTGATCCCTGTTCGTTGCTCTGTCCCCTTGCATCCTCGGCTGGGACTGTGGGCCGAGAGGATCTCCTCAGCCCTCTGTCTCCTGATATTCAGGGATGGCAGCACCTTCCCCCGAGGGGCCTGTCATTCACCCAAAGGCCACCAGACCCCTCACAATTGCATCCTTTTAGGGAAAGCATGTTTGGGAGTTTGTTCAAAGTCTCAGCCCACATGGACCAAAGGCTGGTGTCCTTGAGCCTTATCTGCTGCGTGAGATGCTGGTCACAGGGAGCCAGGAGTGGCCTCTCCCTGGCAGGCACCACCTCAAAACCATAGGCTCAGGAAGGGAAGAGCTGCACGGTGTCACGTGGCTGGTCAGTGGATGAACCAGGGCAGGACCTCAGTCCCTGTGCTCCTAACCCGGGACTTCCCTCCACCATCACTCCCGGGGAAGGATCCCGAAAGACAGCTGTCACTTGCCCTCCACTCCCTAACCCTGCACCGTTAGCACCACCATCTTACAGATGACAGGCGACAGCCCCCTGCAGAAAGTAAAGCCACAGGACTGGAACAGGGCCTGACAGGCATCATTGCTGTGGGCAGATACAAATTCCAGAGTCACCACCCAGAGGGGAGAGCCCCATCCATCCACCCATCCATCCACCCATCCATCTGCCCATCCACCCATCCATCCACCCATCCACCCATCCATCCATCCACCCATCCACCCATCCACCCATCCATCTACCCATCCACCCATCCATCCACCCATCCACCCATCCATCCATCCACCCATCCACCCATCCATCTATCCATCTACCCACCCACCCATCCATCCATCCATCCAACCATCCATCCATCTATCCATCCAACCATCCATCCACTCATCCAACCATCCATCCATCCATCCATCCATCCATCCATCCATCCATCCATCCATCTATCCATCCATCCACTCATCCATCCACCCACCCACCCACCCACCCATCCATCCACCCACCCACCCACCCAGCCAGCCAGCCAGCCAGCCAGCCAGCCACTCATCCATCCATCCATCCATCCATCCATCCATCCATCCATCCACTCATCCATCCATCCACTCATCCACCCATCCACCCATCCACCCATCCATCTACCCATCCACCCATCCACCCGTCCACCCATCCATCCATCCACCCATCCACCCATCCACCCATCCATCTACCCATCCATCCATCCATCCATCCATCTATCCATCCAGCCACTCATCCATCCACCCACCCACCCATCCATCCACCCACCCACCCACCCACCCAGCCAGCCAGCCAGCCAGCCAGCCATCCATTCACCCATCCACTCATCCATCCATCCACTCATCCATCCATCCATCCATCCACCCATCCATCTATCCATCTACCCACCCACCCACCCATCCATCCATCCATCTATCCATCCATCCATCCATCCATCCATCCATCCATCCATCCATCCACTCATCCATCCATCCACCCACCCACCCACCCATCCATCCAGCCAGCCATCCAGCCATCCACTCATCCAGCCATCCATTCACCCATCCATCCATCTATCCACTCATCCATCCATCCATCCATCCATCCATCCATCCAGCTATCCATCCACCCATCCATCCATCCACTCATCCATCCACCCATCCATCCATCCACCCGCACATCCATCCATCCATCCATCCATCCATCTATCCATCTGGGAGGGCCTGACCCTCACTGCATTCAGAGGGCACACTAGGTAAATCAACAGCTCCCTGAGTCAGGAGATCCAGAGAGGGCAGCCGTAGCGGAGTGTGAATGTGGTGATTGAAGTAATACCTGCTTACCCGGCATCCTCGTGTGGACCAGAGCCTGTGCAAAACACTGCTGGAGTGGTACAATGAGGCTGCTTGCAGCTGCCTGGGGTGAGGTCTCTGAGCCTTTCACTGGCGGGGTGCAGTCAAGGTGCAGTGCACTGTGGGGGCACTCCTCAAACCACCGGGGGTTAATGATGGGGACAGGGCGTGAGTGGGGGGAGCACCTGCTCAGGGATAACCCCCCGCAAATGGACCTGGCAGCACCTGCCTGCCCACCAGCAGGGCAAATACCAGGCCCTGGCCTTCTGGGCCCTTCGTGCTGCCCCAGGGCACCTTTGTAGCCTGCAGCTGTGGTGGCAGGAGAGGGGCTAGGGCCCTGGGAGTGCATTGAGGGCGTCCCCTGCTGGTGGTGGGACTCCCTCCGCGAGCATGTGTGTGACACCCAACACACGCATGCACAGACACAGTCACTCGGGAAATAGTCACTAAGCACTTTGTACCAGAGCTTCTTCTAGGTGTTGGGAATGTAGTAGTGAGGGGCAAAAAAAAAAAAAAAAAAAGGCGACCCTCGTGGAACTTAAATTCTTGGCAGAAGGGGTGGCGATTAGAAAGGAGACTATCTGGTCATTTCTTCATCCACTATTTACATCCAGCCCCACAGGCCACCGATTTCCTGCCCCCCTTCTTTCTGCCCACAACCCACTGCAGACCCTTGGGAATCTAGAAGGCCCTCAGGAATGGTCCTGCCCTGCCCTCTCTCCTCCTGCCCCTGAAATTAGCTTTGCCTTTAACTCTTGTCTTCCCTCGCTTCACCCCTGCCCTGCTCTCTGCACGCCACCTCCCATCTCCTCAACGTCTCTCTCCAGAACTCTCTCTCCCACAGGGCACTGGGAAATAGGAGCTAGCCAGCCTCAGGGCTCATGCCAGCCTGGGGAGCTCAGGGAGGATCTCTGCCTGCTGCAGCCCCGCTGACAGGATGGGCTCTGAGGGCTGGCCCACCTCCGAAGTCAGCTTGTGTCCCCTGGGCCCTCCTGGGCCCCGAATTGTAACAGTCACCATTTAGTGAGCGCTTCATCCAGGCCAAGCTCGGGCTCAGCCCTTGTAAGTCTCAGCTCGTTTAAGCCTCCCGACAACCAGACAACTCCGGGGTGGGGGCAGGAACCTTCCCTGGAACTTCATTAGGGGCCTTCCCAAGGTCACAGAACAGAAGAGTAGCAAGGCCAAGGCTGGCTCTGCCTAACCCCCAGGCTCATGTTGCTGCTCTGTCCCCCTGCTCTCTCCGGACACTTTCTCTGGGGGAGCTTCTTTTGTCCTCTAGTGGTGGCCGATGAAACCCAGCACGTGTCATCGGGGTGTCTCCGTTTCATATAGCGAATGTCCTTCTGGACCTAGATTACGTATCTGCACTGGTGGGATTTCAGGCGGATGGGGGCGAGGCAGAGAGTTTTCATTTGGGAAATGGGCTGTCCCAGAGGTCCCACCACACCCCCTCCAGCAGCTCTGTGCCCATAAAACCGGCCCTTCCCTGCCAAGTTAAGCAATCAGACACCTCTGTTCCCCCCGTTCGCTATTTACCCAGCTTGGCTTCAGGGCAAATGTTCCAGACCTATTAATTATCACAGGATAATTAGGGATGGGGAAATCCAGGCACAGATAAAATCAGCGCCTCCCCCCACCTACCCTCACACTCCCCCTGGTCTCCCTGAAATCCTGGGATACGCTGTGTCTCCCCATCATCCCCACCCCGCGGCTCCCACCAGAATGAGCCAGGCCAGTGCCAAAGTGCCCAGAGGAGAGCTGAGCCATGCTCAGGCCTGCCCTGGCTGCTCGAGTCATGTTGAAATTCCCGTAGAAAGCCTCCTTCCACCCGTCCCACAGATCTGGGGCACCTTAAGGAGCCACGTCCTGGCTCCTCACCCCCAAAATTCACACCGCTGCTCTCCCTTCCCACCTCCCCACTGAGATGGCAGAAAACACTCAATAGGCTAAGGGTCCTTAACCAGACATCCATGCTCCTAAGAATGGACCAGTTCGTTTCAGGACCCCGAAGACTGTGGGCAACATTTTTCATACATGTTTGTAACTGCATTTCTCTGAGAAGATGCTAAGGCTTCTGGAAGATCCTCAAAGAGCCCTAGGACCCCCAAAGGGGTAAGAATCTCTGGACAAAGGTGTCCCTGCACCAGCCACTGTAGCGGAACTGTCTGCCGCCCCCACACCCCCAGCGCTGCTACTTGCCATGTCACCTCAATTTCCCTCTCTGAAAAATGGGATCACAATGATCTCTACCACATGGAGTTGTCATGAGGATTAAAATAAAAGAGGTACACCATGCTAAGTACTAAACCCTATTCCTGGCCCGTAGTCAGTACTCAGTACCTGTCGACTACTATTTCTCATCCCCACTGAGGAAAGGAAGCAAGCTCAGAGAGGCTGGCTGAGCGTAGCACAGCCCAGCTGGGACCCCTCCCTGGAGCTGAGGCTAGGCGGAAGTCTGAGAAAGCCACTAGGCCAGCAGTGGCCAGAAGATGGTGTGGCAGGGGTGGGTTGTCAGGTCGAGGCGGGCCCGGAGAACAGAGATGCCTGCTGAGGGGTTGGGACACTGGAGGAAGAGCTCAGGCCTTGCTTGGCGTTTGAGCTCACGAGTTCCACTCTGGCCCCAGCCACGGGCTAGGCAAGCTCCCTGCCCCCTCGGATCTCCTGTTTCTTGTCTCTAAGATGAAGTGGGCTCAGAACCACAAGTGGGGCCTTTTAGCCCACATGAAGGGAACAGAGAGGTGAGGCCCAAAAGTCTCAGGCTCCGTCCAGGAACTTGAAACGTGTTGCCGTGGGGATGCTGGAAACAGCGGGGCCCACAGAGTCCCGGAAGCCGGAGGCCGCCTCTCCGGGAGGCATCAAGCACCAGCACTAGGACTTCGGTGGAATCCCAGACTCAGTGACCCTGTGAAGCCTCCTGAGTGGACTGGGGGCCAGCCGGGCACTGCTGGGATCCAAAGGGCCAGCCTCAAATAAGGCTGAGGGATGCAGTGCCTTGGTTTCCTCCTTGGATCACTGCAGCTGGGCCCCTCCCATTGGAACTTGAACATCACTGGAGAGACGCTAGGGTCACAGCCAAAAGGAAGAAGTGCTATCAGGGATCCAGGTTCAAGTGACAGTCCACCACCTCTTCCGTAAGGAAAGACCAGCACAGAGTCTCTCCCTGGGTGTCCTGTGACACCCTGCAGGGGAGCCCAGCTTCCCTTCTGGAAACACACCTCAGAGCTGTGCAGAAGCCCTTCAGAAGGCCTCCCCCACCCAACCCCCAGGGAGCCCAAACACCACTTAATCACACAACCAGGCCCACCATGGTGGGCAGCCAGGGCCTGTGGAACTCACCACCCAGCTGCACACATCTGGCAGGCAGCCATGGCAACCCGGAGTCACTGCAGAGAGCACTGGAAAAGCTGGTCCTGCCTCTCTGCGGTGGCAGTGTGGCTCAAGGCCTGTGCTGCCTCCTGTGCAGAGCACAAGAGCCAAGCAGAGGCTCAGACTCCTCCAGAGGTCACTGGTAAGGCAGGCAGCTTCGGGGAGGGAAGGAGATGGGGAGGGAGTAGAGGGGGAGGAAAGAGGGAGGAAGGGGGAGGGAGGTGGAGAGAGAGGAGGGAGGGAGGGAGGAAAGGAGGAAGATAAGGGGGGAAGGAAGGAGGGGGAGGGAGGGGAAGAGGGAGAGGGGAGGAGGGGGGAGGAGGGAGGAGGAGGCGGGCGGGGGGGGGGAGGGGGGAGGGGGGAAGAGGCCCTTTAAGCCTCCCCATCCCTCCCTCTTCCACGCAAAATATTCTTTCTCCAGAAAATAATTAATAATAATCCCCCCTTCACCCTTCTCCTTTCTGAACAAGAGCTTTGTAACACTAGATGGCTGATCCGAAAATAACTATTTTGCCCTTAGACAGAGTCGTTTTTTAACAGGAGAAGCTGAGATATTTTGAAAGCCATCCCCGAGGCGAGGAGGTTATGCATAAGGCCCTAATTGTCAGAGCTCCCCAAGGGGCAGCGCTGTGTTCCCGGGGAAGGCGGCGGAAAGCTGGGCTGTCAGCGCCCCGGGGCCTGGGGGAGCCTACCTCCCCGCGCTCGGCCCGCCAGGCCAGCTCCCCGCCCGGCGCGGAGGAGATAAAACACGGGAACACAGACGATCTTACATAACCGAAGCGGGACTGAACATTTTCAGCAAATTACCTCTGTTATGAGCTCTGCCATAAAATCGCCTCACAAGTGAATTTAGTTTTTCTTCCCTCCGTGCCCAATCAATTAGCACATGAGTAATACCAAGCCCATTAGGACAAACCGATGCCGGGGGAGTTATGTCATCCGCTATAGAAATGATTGCTTAATATACCAGTTGGCTCCGAGGAGCTCTTAGCCACACACAATCTTGCCATAATCAATAGCAACAGTCAAACGAAGCTGTTTCCAACCAGAACACTGCTGGGCGGCACGGGGGGCCGGGCCCCGTGCAGGTCGCAGAGCTGAGTGGGCCCCGAGACCAGTGTGACCCCCGCCCCTCCGCCCCATTCAAAGCCACCAGGAGCAGCCCAGTGGTGACTAAGAGAAATGGAAACTCACAGAAAGACAGGAAGGGCACCGGGGCTTGGGGCTTCGGGGCTGCACTGGGATTTGCATCCAAGAGGGAAAGGGAAGGGGTCTAGATTTCTCTCCTCCTCCGCATTTCCTAGCAACCGCAGAATAGGCTTTCCCAGGGAACAGCTAGAGGCTCCCGTAAGACTCAAACCCTTATGGAATTGAGCATGTGGGGTGAGAACGTGTGTGTGCACGCGTGCACGTTGGCACGCACGGGCATAAGCAAGGACAAGGACCTACACCCATGTGCATGTATTTACATGTATGCATGCATATGCCAGGGGGGAGCGTGCAGCTAGGCGCATGTGTGTGCGTGTGTGTGCACACTGGCAAATATGCATGTGCACCTGAGTGCCTATCTGAATGCAGCAGTGTCATGTGCTCGATGCAGCAATCCCACACAAGAGATGGCCTGCCACATCAGTTTGTCCTGTTACAACCCTGGGCAGCTGAGGGACCCAAAGGGAAAAGCTGAGAGCATGCCCCACTCCAGAGCTGTGGTGCTAATCCACCTGGGAGGCACCTGGAAGGGCAAGTCCCCTGATCTCCCTGGGCCTGGGTTGCCTTACCTGTACCATAGGATGTCAGTATGCCCCCAGAGGGCTGCGATGCGACTTAAAGCACAGAAAGTATGGAGCGTGTCCACCGAAGCAGGGCTGTTGTTATGAACCCCGAGCTCCTGGCATCTGCTTGGGTGCTGAGAGCCAGATCTCCAGCCCCTCCCTGCTCCAGGTGAGGCCTTGGGAGCCACTCGCTCCATTTCCCTCCCAGCTTTTCAGAGAAGATTTGCCATATCCCTGAGAACTGGCAAATCCCTAGGGGAGTGAGAGTCTGCAGCCTCAGCCCCAGGCCTTTCTCCCCTGGACGGCCCCTCTCCCCCTGACGAGTCATGGTGGCTCCCTGGTAACAGAGTCCCTGGGCCCACGGTCAGGTGTACTGCTTTCTGCCAACGAGAAACTCCAGGGCCTGGGACTAGAGGAGGGGGCTCCAGTCTGCACAGGGTCCAGCATCTCAGACCCATAAATTCTCTGGTGCAACCCTTTCCTCCTTTACACATAAGGAAGTGGAGGTTTCCGAGGTCAGCCAGCCAGTTAGAGTGGGGGGTGGGGGTTTGCCCCAGGCCCAGAGATGTGGGTCTAACGTGGGATTTCGTTCCCATGACAATGGGTGTGGGGAAACAAAGCAAGCTGGGAGGGAAAACGGACCTGGGGCTCTGAGGAGGGGCTAATTAACACCTGGTGTTGGGGAGGAGCAGGGAAATGGGTGCAGAATTGCTCAGCCATCTGAAAGGCTGCATTTTTGGAAGCACGCTGACTAGCTTCTTCTCCTCCCGGGCCTTAGTTTATCCATACATAAAATGGAAGAATGGACCCCTAACCCCCCTCAATAGTTTCAAAACTTACCGTTGCACCATGTTACATGCCCCGCACACATCAAACACAGCAATCCACACAAGTGCAGTACCCTGGCTCGCTCACCACCCCCCGTGAACCCCCAGGTTCCAGGAGTGCTGACCACAGGGAACTCTGCGAGACGTGAGCGTGCCCGGGGCTCCAAGTTGCTGCGTCTTGGGAACTCGCTCACACAGTGGCAGACCATGAAGGCAGATATGGTCTCTGCCTCTTTCACCCGGCTCCGGAGGGCCGAGAAGCACACGGAGGGGTGGCAGCATGAGGCAGCGTGGGGCCAGAGGCCAGCCAACTGCAGCATCAGGGGCTCCTCTGTACACAGGGCCCAAGGGCTGGATCATAAGAACTATCGCTCCGTTCAAAGGCCTGCGAGGTAATGGACGAGCAGTGATCCAGAAAAGCAGACCACGCCCTCTGCTTAGATGTGAAGGCTTTTTGTAAAAAGAAGGAGGGGATGCCTGTCACAGGCCTGAGAGCTTGAGCCCGGGCCCTGCCGCCGAGGGGACAGCAAGCAAGCACGCTTGCCTGCATTCGAGGGGTGCTATCTGATGTCAGGCATTGGCGCGCTGCCCCCTCACCTGGTGCTTAGATTTGCAAAAGCCCAGAGTCTTACAGGAAGGGTTACTTTGCCATGATTTTAAGAATAGCAGAAAATGGGCTCCTTGGCTCTCCTGAAGGGCCTGGCTACTCTCTGATTTTCACAGGTAATGGGGCAGGAAATTGCCCATGGCAAATGAGCAGGACCTGTTACCTGTGGGTGGAAATGGGTAATGAGAACTTAAATCCAGGCGCATCACTGGATCACATTAGGGAGCCAGCTTGCAAAAATGATTAGGGAGGTTTTAATATCCACTGATCGGATGGATACCTATCTCCTGCAGCGACCTCAGACTCATTAACCTAGCGGTCCCTGTTCTGGCAATCAATCCCTCGTGCTGGAGTGGCCTCCATCCCGGACCTCTCACGGGGCCTCCCAGGACCCAGAGATTCGAAATAATTAAAATCCGATGTGGCGTGGTGCAACCAGCTCCCCTTAAGTGAAGCTCAGATAACCTATGAGACCTTGCCCCAGCAAACAGCTCTCACCTTCCTGCCTCTCATGGGAAACTGAGTGCAGGGGCAAAGCCGCTGGAACAGGATTCCACTTCTTTCTGTCTCCCTGGAGGCAAGGTGCTGCCATGGGGCCACTGGCCCGGGGGAAGGAGCACCAGAGCCCAGAGACCTTGTGACCAGGTCCCGCCCCCTCCCAGACCCTGCCCTCGGGGACGAGAAAAACCCTCCCGGCCCAGCTCATTTCTGGTCCTCTGTCATTTGACTGCCCATGGAACTTGCCTAGGGTCCCAGAGTCAGTTCCTCACATTTCCCCACCCAAAATTCACCCTTCTCCTCCCCAGCCACCATCTTTCTTTCTGTACTCAATTTGGTACTTTCTTTCCCCTTACAACTCTTCAGCAAACCCATCATCTGGCCTTTGAAAAATGGGTCATCCATGCCTGCACCTGGGTCTGTGCCTGGATTATATCAGCCTCCTCCTCTCGGACTTCCCACCTCAAGCCCCTTTGTTCCAGGAAATCTGCCCTTGGATGCAGCGCTCAACACACTGTCCTTCTGTCTAAAATCAGCAGGGGCTCTGTGGAACATGCTGCTCTCCATAGTCGCCCAAAGTGGCCTTGGGTCCCTCCGTCCCTCTGGACATGCACCTGAGTCCCAGTGGCCACTCCTCCTTCCCCACCAGCCTACTCACCTCCAGGTGTGCTCTCTCTCTCTGCCTCTCTCTCTGTCACCTGGCCGCCTGGCTGCCCGGCTCTCTATCATTCCCCAGCTTCCTGTGTCCCGCCCCAACCTGTCTTGGCATCTTCCTCGGGAAGCTGGACCTCCCAGCTCCATCTTCTGTTGCTCCTCCCCAACACCTGGGGGCTCCTGCAGCACTGACTGTGTGTCCCTGGAAGCTTCTTTCAAACTCCTACCTGCTGGGGGGTCATTGCTGATCTTGCTTTAATTCCTCCGTCTGAACACTTCATTTCTGCTGATGGATGAGATCTTGGAGAATCCTGTCACCCATCACCCCGGCAGAGCCTAGAGTGGGTCTCGTTCAGGGCAAATACGCAGCTAATGTTACTTTTTGTTTAATGACTTCAGGATACGCCCTCAAGGAGTATTCCACTAAATTTGTAGTCACAGAATTTAGAGCTCAAAGGGACCCAGGAGCCCCCTGTCCAGATGAGGAGCTGAGCCCTGCCCTTCCCCCACTGCCCCGGGGGGGTTAGAGTGTAAGATGAGAAGCAACATTCAGGTTTTTTCTGGACCTCAAAAAATAAAAATAAAAAAGCATCAGCTGGGTATCGGGAGAGGTGGGTTTCGATCGAGGCTTTACCACTTCATTGCTCAAGTGACTTTGGGCAAGTCATTTGACCTCTCTGGGCTTCAGTGAGGAAGCTGGGCAAAATGTAGTCCAAAGTGTGCATTTTTGTAGTATATGTAAATATACATATTCATACGCATGCCCACACATGCACAGACACACACACACACACACAAAGCTCATTTGTTTTGCCCGTAGAGCTTTTGTAGAGTCATTGGCTCCAGGCTGAGTAATGGTAGAAGAATGTCATCTGCAAGCCCTCCTGAGTCCAAGCTACTCAGAAGTGGCGCCCATCCCATCTGCAGCCAGCCGCCTTCTCCTCCCCTCGTGGCCCCTGAGCCAGACGGGTCAGTCCACTCGGATGCCAGGCCAGGTACCTTGGTAAACCCAGGCTGTTGCACACCCTCCTCGAAATCTGGCACGGAAGGGCCCTCACGGGGCCAGTCTCCCTTCCAGATAGGACCCTTGCAGAGAACGACCCCAGGCTGAGAGCCTGGAGGCTTTGCCATCTTCTGACGGAGCAACCCACTGATGCTTCCAGCAGCCAGAGAGGACGACGGTCACCTGGCCAGGCCCCTCCCTTGGCGGCAGCCTCCGTGCTTCCGTCCTCATCACTGTGGGAAGCCACCGTGTCCAGGGTATCCAGGCCGGGACCCCTCATGGACACCCAACAGTTTTGCACTCTGAGGGCATGTTTTTTCCCGAACCAATCCCGGAGGGCTGTGGGGTGGGTGTGGATGGTGCCCTAATGCAGGATAAAGAGGGGCAAAGGTTCCTAATGAATGTGCAGTAGGAGGAAGTTCTGGGAGAATAAGACCCAGAAGCGAGTCGCTCACCCGGGGGGCTCTTCAAGAGCATCCCTGGGCCTGGCTGCCGACCCCACAGGAGATAAGAGGTTTTTCTTCCCTGGTTCTTTATTTTGATAGAAATGATTAATGCATGGAGCACTGTTGGGGAGGAGGCCACTGGATACTTTTCTGAAATAGCGCCCAACTTCCAGAAACACGAAAGGCCGTTAATTGTTGATGCTCAGGTGTGAGAACTGCGTCTGTGGGCAGAGCGGCTCTGAGATGCTTTTCTCTGTAAAGCTGACATAACCCACTGGGAAGGGAGCGCTCGGTGGGACGAGGGGCCACGTGCAGGCCGACAGTGCAACCCCTTTGCCCCGCCCGCCGGGCGCAGAGGCAGACCTCCCAGAGCCAAATTACCGTTCTATTAATACCATTATTGTCTATTAAAAAGAGCCCCCCCACCAAGGCAGCCCACCTTCCAAATCAGGGCGCCTCATTAAATCCCCATTGCAAGCAAGGCCAGGGCTTTGAGATCAAGAAAAACCCAGCACTGAAAAGGAAACAGACACCACCTCGTCCTTATTTATGACACAGCGCCTTGTATATATATGAGAAGCCGGCCATAATTTGCTTATAAATAATTGACTTCTCCTAGATTAAAATCTCTGGAGGGGCTCTCAGTTTATCCACAACAAGGCGCTCTGCCTACGTGCAAATTAGGCCCTTTCAGACCTGTCTTATCTCAACCCCCAACGTTATGAAGAGTGATTTTTTTTTCCTTCATCCCCTGTAATAACCTTCAACTAACCTTTAAACCAAAGTGAATAATTTAAATCTTATTTTCATATCAATGGAAGAGTCAAGCCAAGCAATTATCTTTTATCTGTATACTCTGTCGTCAGGGCAGCAGGCATAATCAAGTTTTCCCGAGCGAGCCAGATGAGAGAGAAAGAGTGGAGAAAGAGAGATGGTATCTGAAGACATTAACGCAACAATGAATTATTCAATAATGAGTACAAGATCTGTCATAACACACGCACGCACACACGCGTGCACACACACACTCAGCTTTACATCTGCCCGTTGTTCCAGGCAAGCCAAGGCCGGTGGGCTGGGGGATGGGTGCCAGGAAGGGGGTCTGGGCTAAGCATGACAAATCGGCAGCTCATCTGCTCAATTAGGACGGAGAGCAGGTGCGCGGGGCGCGTTTGCGGCCCAGGATGGCACTGTTGTGGGCCAAACAACAGGCTGAGGGAAAACACCTAATTTGCGTGACAGTGATGTAGAGCTGCTCGGGTTATGATTTGGCTAAAGGAAAGGGGGTGAGCAGGAAGAAGAATTTCAGGGAGGGGGAAGATAAAAAAAAAAAAAAACGAAGGGAAGATTAAAAAAAAAAAAGGCAGAGAAAAGGTTGAAATTCCCCAAGGTGCTCATTAAAATTCTACTGCACGCATTTCTTCCCTGGGTCCCCCTGGACTGCCCGTGATCATTTTTATTAATTCATAAAATATCGCACCAGTGATTGAGGCTGATGATTAGTGGAGCCGACAAACACAAGAGCTGGTGAAATATTGCAGCAGCTCCTATCGGGTCCCTCCGCGTGAAGACACAGACGTCACATGAAAATTCATCCTCCAGCTTGGCCTTGGGCGGCCGGGTGGGCTGCAGGGGCGGGGGTGGGGGGCGGCAGGCAGAGGGACTGGTGCTTCTGCCTCCCCACCCCACTCCTGCTACCCCAGCTGTCCCCCTCATTGAGACACCCAGAGGCACCAGCCGCAGACATCTCCCATCCCCATCTCTTGGTTGATGGAAATGCCTGCCGGAGATGGAATGTCCTTTCACCTACCGTGTGAAATGGACCGTCAGGTGCTCACAGGCGGCTGCTTGGTGGTCTCCCCTGGAAGCGCAGCTCCTGGCCTGGCAGGTGTGACGGCTTGTGTGTGATGCCACCAGCCCTCATAAAAGCCAGGGGCTCCCACAGGCGCCCCGGGCTCTTTGCAAAACGTGCACACCCCTGTCCCCCTGCCCACAGCTTCCATTCGGTGGCACCATGTCCATTTTACAGGTGACGAAGCTTGAGCCTGGCCAAGTGCAGTAGCAAGAGTGATGTCTCAAGGGTAACAGGGACAGAGGTCCTGGCTGCAGGGAAAGCAAAGTGGAACCGGTGTTCGCGTAGAATGATCGGCCTCTCGGGCTTCTCCTGTAACTCTTTCTCCTAGTTTGCGACGGCATTTCCTTTTGTACTGACTGTTCTAGCCTTCATTTCTTTCCATATTTAAGACACGTCATATACTTTGTGATGTTAGGTGGGACCAAAGACAGTTCAGTTTTTCTCAGCACGGGCCTCACTGTGGGGGCTTACTAAATTAGAATCTCAGGGAGGGAGGGAGGCCCAGGAACCTGCATTTAACCGACTTGCTAGGGTCCATCTCCAGCACTCAACACTGGGGACCATTGGCCCAGGGAGATTAGAGCCTACAGTCCCAGCTGCACAACCAGAAGACCTTTTAAATGAAAATAACTCCCTAGGCCATACCTCAAGGATTCAGATCTGATTGGTCTGGGGTGACACAGAAACACTGGTGTTTGTTAAAGATTTCCAGGTATTTCCAATCAGCAGCCAGGACTGAGAAACACTCAGAATGATGATACTAGAGGAATCTCCCCGATCCTACCCTCAGTTCCCAGTTATTAAATGATCCCACCCACCCCCATTTATAAGGTGCAACTATAGTAGGCAGGAAAAACATAAAAGAAGTAGAATGAATTACTTTAAAAAAATATTCATGAGCCCATTTATTTTAGACCGTGGACACAGAGTCCAGGCTAACTTGTATACACAGACACAATATTTCAGTTTGTACTTCGAAAACAGCAATGCTATACTGTAATGCGGGAATGAAGATATTCTAAGTTCTTACATGCTCTGCTTAAAATCCTTTCTCCTCCCGGTTAGCTTGTGTAGACATCCAGCTTGCAGTATACACATTTTGCATTTAAGGTATTTGGATAGCTTCTACTGGGATCATTTTAGGAATCTGAGCTCCCGAACAGAGAGGAGGTATACAAAGGCAGTTCTCATCCTTTGAGCTTGATTTCAAAGAAAAGCCTTGTCTCTCTTGAGCAAGGATTTGCATTCTAGGCTCATTGACAATATAAACTATAAAACTGATTGGGTTGCCTTCTTTGGTTTAGCCCCTGGGAAGCTCAGGCCAAACTTGCTGCTTCCATCCGACGAGGTTATGATGTATGCTGTGTATACTGACCTTCGTCTCTCTTTTCTGCATCAGGGTGTAAGTAATAAATACAGACAAAGGAAAATAAAGTAAGTAGGAGCTTGTTAGGGTACGTGTTGGACACCCATTATCATCTCTCACACTGCAAAATCACAGACTCAAATGCCTGTATGGATGAGGCAGGGAATGCAAATGAGTGAAGCAGGGAATGCAAATGAGTGAAGCAGGCCCTGGAGTGCCCTAGTGGGGGGCTGCGAAGACTATGGAAAACTGGGGGGCACATGCCCCCTTTAAAGGCTCAGAAATTTAAAAAAAATAATAAAGTCACCACTGTGTTGGTCAGTCAAAACAATCTACAGGCCACATCAGGCTCACTGACCGCCAGTCTGCCCAGTCTATCAGGGGCATGCCCAGGGCCCAGGCTTCTAGGACAGAGACATAAGGGATGAGATTGTTTACACCAGCAGCCAAGTCCCCATGCCTTATTTTTTCACTTTAGAATTAACTATTGCAGCCTGATTGGGAGGAAACACATTCAGTTCCTGATTGAAGGGAAATTAGTGTTCAGAAACTCATTCCTAAAGGGGCTATGGAATGAGGTTCATGGTTTCTGCTCCCAGAACTCTGCTCTGGAGTGTTGGGAGTTATTATAAAAGCAAGGCATGCTCATTGTAGACAAAACAGAACCATGGAAATACACCAAAAAGAAAACAAAAATATGGACGGGCAAAACACATAGACATGAGCTAATGGCTGAGCATCTCAGTACACATATTCTGGGCACGTGTGTGTGCTCGTGTGAGCATAGTGCACAAATGTACTTTTGTTTCCAAATTACATTCCTTCGGGAACTTTCTTCTTCCAGGGAAAGATTTACTATTTTCCTAAATTATTTTCTTAGTCTCCAGAGGAACATGGTATGGGAATCACAAAATCTCTTCCAAACCTTATTAATCAAGTGAGAAAAATAACTTAAAACAGAAAAAAAAATTAAAAAAAACACTTTACAAAATATTGGAAGAAAACCTTCCTGAAATTAAAAATTATGAGTCTAAACTAAAGGGAGAAAATGAAGAACAAATTATACCACGACACATCTCGGTGAAATTACTGAACCATTAAGAAGAACACAAAAATCTTTAGGATATTCTGGCTAAAAATATAAATCACTTTTAAGAAGTAAAATCAGGATGATTTCAAAATACTTCACAGAAACATTTTATGCCAGAAAACATTATAAAAATATCTACAGGGTTTGGGAATGGGGAAAGTAATCACCAAATTTTATACCCGGCAAAATTTGTATTCATGTATAAAGACAAAAAAGAGACACATCCAAACTGAACATGAACACACAAGGGATCAGAGACCTAAACATATGAGTGAAAACTACGGAAGCTCTAGAAGAAAATATGGGAGAAATTCTTTGCAACCTTGCAAAGTTTTCTTACATAAGAGTGAGCAAAGTTTTGCCAGATGAGACACAAAAACACAAACCATAAAGGAAAAAATTGATTAAGTAGACGTTACCAAAATTTAAAACTTCTGTTTTCAGAAAATCATCATTAAAAAAAAAAACAAAACAAAAAGGGGCAACCTAGAATGGGAGAAAATATTCACAATATGAATATATGACAAAGAATTTGCCCCTGGAATGTAAGAACATTTATGGCTCAATCATAAAAGAAACCCGATTTTTTTTATTTATTTTTTCTGAGGTGGGGGGGAGAGGCAGAGGAGAGGGAGAATCTCAAGCCAGCTCCACACCTAGCAGGGAGCCCAACGTGGGGCTTGATCTCACAACCCCAAGACCATGAACCTGAGCCAAAATCAAGAGATGGACGCTTAACTGACTGAGCCACCCGGGTGCCCCAAGAAAACTGAATTTAAAATGAACAAAACATTTGAAGAGACTCTTTACCAAAGAAGATGTATGAAAGCTCACTAAGCCTGTGAAAAAATGCCCAGCCTATTCATTATAGCAAGTGCAGATGATAACCACAGGAGATAGTACTCTATAGCCCTAGGATGTCTAAGATAAAAAAGGACTGACAACACCAGTGTTAACAAGGACAGGGCAAAGTAGAATTCTCACACGATGTGAGACCACTTTGGAAAACACTTTGGCAAATTTCTTATAAAGCTAAGCATATGGCTATCCTATGACCCAGCCATTCTGCCACGAGGTATTTACCAGAGAGAAATGAAAATATGTCCACTTTTATAGCAGCTTTATTTGTAATAGTCCCAAACTGGAAACAACCCAACTGTCCATTAACAGATGAGTAATTAAACAAATTGTGGTATTTTTGTGCAGTGGAACACAACCTAGCAATAAAAAGGAATAAACACGACGACATGGATGAATCTCAGACTTTATGTTGAGCAAAGGAAGTCATATACAGAAGAATACAGACTTTATTATTCCTTACATACAAAGTTTTAGAGCAAACTAAACTAATCACTGTGATGGAAACCATATCAGTGGTTGCCTGGAGTAAGGAGTGGGGAGACATTGACAGTAAAGGGGTATAAGGAAGCTTTGGGGATGATGGAAATGTTTTATATCCTGGTTGTGGAGACAATGGTTACATGGGTATATACATTTGTCAGGTCAACAGCTTGACTTGTCTGTATTTAAAATACAATGTGTGAGTTTTAGTTTATGAAAAGTGTACCTCAATAAAGGCATACTTTTTTCTCAAAAAGATCTCTTACAAATCAATAATTTAAAAAAATCATCCACCCAGAAGATCACTGGGCAATGGATATGAACAAGCAAATGAAAACAAGTCGATGAAGGACAAAGTAATGTGAAAAAAATGTTCACGCTTACTTATAATTAAAAACACATAAAATAACAGTGAGTTGAGGCACCTGGGTGGCTCAGTAGCTTAAGCGTCTGCCTTTGGCTCAGGTCAAGATCCCAGGGTCCTGGGATCAAATCCCACATCCTGCTCAGTGTGGAAAGTGCTTCTCCCTCTCCCTCTGCCCCTCCCCCTGCTTGTGCTCGCTCTCTCTCTCTCAAATAAATAAATAGAATCTTAAAAAAAAAAAAAAACAGTGAGTCACTGCTTACCCATTACGTTTACGAATATTGACCCGATTTATAATACACAGGGTTGGGGCACCTGGGTGGCTCAGTTGTTAAGCGTCTGCCTTCCGCTCAGGTCATGATCCCAGGGTCCTGGGATCGAGCCCCGCATCGGGCTCCCTGCTCAGCCGAGAGCTTGCTTCTCCCTCTCCCACTCCCTCTGCTTGTGTTCCCTCTCTCGCTGTGTCTCTCTCTGTCAAATAAATAAATAAAATCTTTAAAATACACACACACACACACACACACACACACACACACACACACATATATAATACACAGAGTTTTGTGGGATATGAGGAAACAGGAACTCCTATACACCTTATCATTTTACAATGAATGTGATTTATTTTTATAATGGAAATTTTCAAAAACAAAACCAGTTCATCCCTCTCTTTTGTCCCAGATCACTTTATGACTAATCATTGCTCATGAAAGTACACAGTCCATAGTGTGGCAGGCAAACCCTCTGTGCTCTGGTTCAATTTCCCAGCATCAACAGTATTTATTAATGTGCACATTCTCTCATTTAATCTCCACAACAGCCTTATGAGGTTGGGTCCTGCTGGTCCGCTCATCCACTCCCAGGACCTAACATTGTCTTGCCCATGGGAGGTGTAAAACAAATATTAATAGAAAATTGCCTGGACACCCCCACTACTTTCTTCTGCTCCTACACCAAGTCCCAATCTGTCTTACCTTTATGATGGATGTGCCTATTTGGTACACAATGCTCTCAGGTGAAAGGGTGGTAAGCAAGACTGGGTGGATGAGAGGTGGTCCTCGTCTTGCGGCTGTGGAAGGCAAAGAGCTCAGCTATGCATTCACAGTCAGGCCATACTACCACAGGCATCTGCCAAGTATGGGCAGCACTCCACGGCTAGCACCCAGGGCAAGTGGGACAGAACCTCCAAGTTTGTCTGGACTTGCTCCTTCTTCCTTGATTTCCTCTCATCACTAAAGATCCTCTCCTTGCTCCCGTAGTCATCAGGACCTCTGGATGTTGACCTGGGCATCACTCTGTTCCTCCTCTCCTTAAATACAAAGAGCCACCAGAACCTCAGTGGTCTCTTCTCTAAAGCCGGGTACCAAATCTGGCTTCTGCAATAAAAGTTGTTAACCCAGGCACATTTTTAACTGGAGGGATGAGTCTGGTGGGATGATTATCTAGGGAGAACATCCTTTCTCCTCTATTCCTGTGGGCTCAAGGTACATCTGGCAGCTCACGCCACCAGGCGCCACAACTGAGTCAGCTGAACTGGTTGACTAGACAGTTGTCCCCACCTCCTACACTGCTCCTTGAGCCCAAGGCCTGATGGAAGAAGGCAAACCCATCAGATGGCGGAAGCCCCATCTTCAGTCAAAAGGCTATGAGTTAACTGGACAGCTCTACTAAGCATGGTACTGCAGTGACACCCACAACCCAACAACAGATGGAAGGTCTCCAATTAGGAATGGTGTTCTGAGCCAGTTGGTTGCCAGCTTCTCCCAGACTCTTCCGAACCTGCTTGGACATCTCTTTGGGGAATGCAAAGAAAGCTGACTAAAGGGAGGAAGGAAGTTCCCACGTGGAGGCAGGAGTGAACAAGTAGCTACTTAGTTCCTAAGTAGCTTTAGGAACCAATGGTTTATGGACACTGAAATCTGGAAGCTCAGGGGAAAACTTTTTCATGAATACGTTTCTTTCAAATACCATCCAGGAGTTTATTGAAGGAAGTGATTCCTCCAGAAGCATGGGCAAGGAAGTCCAGGGTCTAGGGTGCTGAGGGCCAGTTAAAGAGGAATCTGGGACTGGAAGCCCAACAGAGGGACTCAAGATGGGCGAGGAGGAAAGAGGTCCTTGTGCTGGTGGCTGGCACTGATACACGACGGGAGATGAGCAGCACAGCCCAAACCTTCCAGGGGATGCTGGAACAGGCAGAAGGATGCACGGTGGCCAGTGCCTCCTCTCTCTGAATCTGTTCCCTCTGACAGCCCACTCTCCTTCCACAAGACCTCTGCACACCAAAGACGTACCCCCAGAAGAGTTTCCTGCATGAGACATCTGGTCACCACACAACAGCAGTCCGTGGTGCCCACTCTCACTTGTTTTGTCATTTCGTGTTCACAAAATCCTGTGGGGTGAGGACCATTATCACCCTCATTGTTAAGATGAGAAACAGGGCTCAAAATATTAAGAAACTTGTCCAAGGTCATGTGTCCCAGGACCCAGACATGCTCATGGCATTGGATGCCATGTTCTCTCAAGGATCGTGTCAGAGAGGGCCCTGGGTGAGGAGCTGGCGATCCCATGCGGTCCATCTCCTCCAAGGGCACAGATGGGCAGGTTAACAAGCCAGCTATGCTCCAGCCCGGTGGGAAGGGCATAAAATCAATCTACTTAGAAAGTGTGAAATGAGGGTGCTTAATTAGGATGGCAACAGGTGCACAGAGCAGTACTGTTTTTATTCTCCTATCAGCTTCTTTAAGAAGAAAAAGATTTTATTTATTTATTTGAAGGAGAGAGAGAGAGAGAGCACAAGCAGGGGGAGAGGCAGAGGGAAAAGCAGGGACTCCCCGCTGAGCAGGGAGGCTGATGTGGGGCTCAATCCCAGGACACTGAGATCATGACCCGAGCCAAAGGCAGACGCTTAACCAACTGAGCCACCCAGGTGCCTCCGTACTCCTATCAGCTTCTTATCAGAAGGAACCAAAAGCTCCGAACATTATGACTTGGGGTAGGGAGTTCTTTTCCAAAAGGGTTTTGGAAGCAGTGAGTTCCAATCACAATTCTGCCCCCATCTGGCCTTGGGGTAAGAGACAATAGGCACACCATAACTCTCGGAAGGTGGAGAGGATCAGGGGAGGACAAGGGTGGAAGGCTACCAAGGGCATGGTCTGGAGGCAGGCGGACCTCTCCTTTGAGGGCAATGGGCTCTGATCCGAGAGGGGACGGGCTGCCCCCAGTGCTGTCTGCGGGGGCGGTGGCTCCCTAACCCGAGATGCTCACTGTCTTTTGCCGAAGTAACACCTGTTGTACCAACCGTGATGTACGAGGTTCATCCATCACACATACCTCTCATCCTCCAGCCAAACTGGAACATAACATAAAAGTCTGTCACCAGAGAGAGTGGTGACCATTTTGCCAAACAGATTGGATGCAAAGGAAACTATTCACATTCACGATGGCTCCCAAGGGCTCTCTCAGTTGGAGGTAGCACCCCGTGTCTGATTAGAGACCGTCACAATTCTGACAGTCACCAAGCAACGTCCAACCTGGGGCCCTGCCTCCCACTTTCAAACAAGAACCAACCTGGACTCCAAAAGCAAACCAGCTAAAGAGAAGAAGCCACTCTCTCATCTTTGAGAACACTCCCAAGCCTCCCAGACCGTCCCAACTTCCTAAAGAACGGTCTCGGCGCCAACTGAAATATTGCCTTTGGTTGGGAGAGGAGGACCCACCAACCCAGCATGAAAGTCAAATTATTCCACAAATATTGCTTATTAAGTAACATTTTTAAAAAAATAGATCATGGTCAGTGGTGAAAAACTACTAAATTATTGAATTCCCTGAAGCATCCTATAGGCTTTAAAGTGGCTCATGAAGCCCCATAAAAAAAGAAAAATGCAATAAATGGTCGAAAAGGAACGCTGGGCCGCCCTGTCAGAGTGCCTGTATGAGCCGACGCTAGACATCTTCATGTAATCTTTTCACTTAAACCAACGATTAAACAGATTAAACAGATGATTAAACAAATAAAGATTAATGAAACAAGTAAAGTAATCAAATCTGTATGGGTGTATAAACGAATAATTCCAGACAATATTAGAACAAATTGTCTAAAACTAATAGGGAATGCGTCCGTTCAGTACCAACAGCTTTTGTCGGGCTCTCACTTGGATGTAATCAAAACATTTGTTTAAACTAAGATGGATAGGAGGCGCTAAGATGTCAGTTTCTTGAAAGAGAAAAATAAAACAAAAGCAATGTCTTTGGTAAGGGGATTGGCACCGCCAACAAGGCTGCATTACTGAGGAGTCTGCAAGCTTTGTGTTTGGAGTGCGTGGATGTCGCTCTGTCTGCTTGGTAAAACAGGCTCTGCCCAAATAATAAATTTGAGCAATCTGAAAGAAGACAGAGACATCTGAACTACTTGAGAACCCGTGAGAGGGAAAGAAACCATTCGCATCTCCTCTAGCTCTTTAGGAACTCCCTTTTAATTATTGGCCATTGATATGCTAATGACGGTGTGGGCTTATCTATTTCTTTTTTCTGGAGAGGCCAACTATTCCCTGTGTACTACTGAAAGGAATAAAATGCTATTTCTTAGAGTGGATGCTCTCTATTCAGACGTTGTTGTTGTTGTTGTTGTTGTTGTTGTTGTTGTTAATTAAAACTAGTGAGGGTTTTTTGCCCGTTTAGGATCGTTGCTTGGTTTCAACCACGCCCCAGCTGATGGGGGTTCTAATTGGCCACTTGCTCGTAATTCCTGGCATAAGGAGTTTAAATCCTTGCAAACCCAGGTGTGGTCCTTGGCCCAGCAGCATCCACCTCCTGTGGGAGCCGTGACCTGCTGCATGGGGATCTGCATTTTAACATTTATCTCAAGGAGGGTTTGAGAAGCACTGCTCTGCATGTTTTGAGCCCTGTGAAATTTCCCAGGCATACTGGCAAATGGATGGAGAGGCAGAAGGGTCATTATCATGCTCCAAGGTGAGGCTCTATAAGAAATGCTTTGAGAAATTGCTTTGGGAAAGTGGCTGGCTAGAAGTATGCCACAAAATTGTAGCAGGGACCCAGGAGCAGCAGGCAGAGAGGGATTCCCCAGTAAGCAGGGAGCCCAACGGGGCTCAATCCCAGGACACTGAGATCATGACCTGAACCGAAGGCAGACACTTAACCACCTGAGCCACCCAGGAGCCCCTATTTATTTGTTTTTTATAAAGATACAAAGTGCCTCCCAGAATCCACAGATTGGATGGGGATTCAGGAATGTGCTGGAGCAACCATCTGACAGCCCTCAGGGCACCTCCCCCTTCTTGATCTTCCGCTTCTGAGTCTCTGCTTCAGGCTCTCTGCGAAGCAGCTCCTTCTCCACTACCACTTGTACCAATCACAGCCGCCTGCCCCACTATACGCATGGACACGGATTACTTCCAGTCACCTAGAGATTTTGTCTTCCAGCCAAATTCCAAATGCTCTGTTTGGATAGTGACTACCCAGTCCAATCCGCGATGGCAGTGAGACCATGTAGAGCAGCCATGCATATGGGGAGCCCATGCCAGCACATGGGTGTGTGTGTGTGTGTGTGTGTGTGTGTGTGTGTGTGTGTGTGTGTGTGTGTGTGAAACAGAGAGACACAGAGAGGGCTATCATCAGAGAGAAGAAAGCACAGTAACTCCCCAAGGGCATGTAGCGGTGATACCAGGATTTGAACCCAGAGATGTCCACTAAGGGCTTCATCCTTCTATGCTTCTTCATGGTTGTTACCTTCTCAGCTCCCTGCCCATCTCTGTTCTCCATAAGGTAAGTGAACCTTGTCATCATTCCCTTATCCCTTCTTCATACTGACATCTCCCTTTCCATACCCAGACTCTGGTCTTCATGCTCTCTGGCGGTCCCCTTGTTTCTCAGAAAACACCTTACCCACTGGGGCTCCTTACTCTTGCCATCCTAGACCCTGATCTCGGAAGGTGATTGGCTGCCTGATCCTGATACGGTAAATAGCTGTGCGATGTTATAGGTGCTAAAAACATGTCAACTCCCTGGGTAACTCACTGGTGTTTTAACAGAGACAACACCTCCTCTGGAAGGTGGAAACTGCAGGACTCTGACAGGCTAATAGGGGAGATACTGGGGAGTGAAACGGCTTTTTGGAATTCCTGAATCATTCCCAAATCAAGGGCTTGAGAGAGATCAACATAGAGCAGGAGAGAGAAAAACTTGCTAAAAAATGTGAGAAACATATTACAGGTACAGATGTCTGCCCTACACCTGCTCTGCTGGATGAGTCTCAGGAGTTTGAACTGGGGAATCTGTATTTTTAGTAAGTTCCACTCCTCCGCCCGCCCCCAACCCTCTCGGGTGACTGCACGGCCATCCCAGGTGAACACTTGGGAACCAGTCAGCTGGCCCACGGGGACCCAGAGGGCCAGGGAGGGAACCTCATCCTGTGGTCGAATGACAATTTGGTGGTGAACTTAAGGCTGAAATCTGGATCTCTTGATGCATGTTCACAAAACAGGGCCAGGCTCAAAGAAAAACAGGAAGAAAAATTTAAAAAACCAAGAGCAAAAACTTTCTTAGACAGGAACAGAAAGATCCGGAAGTAAGAGGGGTTTCATGTGTTCAGCAGCTAGCACGAGGGTAGGAATTCCAGAATTGCCCAGAGTCTTCCTCTCCACCCCACCGAGGGCGCAGGTACAAAGGGACCACCACTACCTGTCATTAATATCAGGCCCTATGGAAAGGAGGATGTCAAAGGCTTTGGAGTCCAAGGGGCCCTGGTTTAAGCTTTGGTTCTATGCTTTGTGTGATCTGAGAACAAGTTCCTTAACAGCCCATGCCTCAGTTCCTGGCTGAGATCAGGTCCACGCCCCGCCCCCAAGCAAAGCCCAGGAAATAGGCTCATCTTCAGGTCACTTATTTTGGGAGGGATCCAAGGAATAGACATGAAGGACAAGCCAACAGAACATGCGAGGCCAAATCCTGTATCATCCCATACTACTCAGGCCGCTGCTGGGCTGACCTTCTGAGCAGCCTCATGAAATACAGCACAGAGCTGTGGCAGAGGAACGGAGAGAACGTCCTGCCACTGGCTTCTATTCCTCATTGGTCACAGGTGGCTCCACAACTGCCTTCTTGTACACTGGTTTCCCCAGACACCTTGTGCTTGGCCATCATAGACAACCCCAAGGCAGGAAGTGGGAGCTACAGGGCAAAGTTGGGAAAACCAGCTGGCCATCCCAGTGACTGGAGCAAGACAGGGACCAAGATGTTCAGTGATACCAAAAGGTAGTGATCTAGTTCTCCAGAAGGTCATTATAGCATAAGAGTAGAGCATCAGCCTGGAATCTGAGCTGCAATCAACGGAAATTCGTTCTGGTTACTACAGGCAGAAAGGACTCTTAGGATCCACAGGAATTTGAATAATAAGGCTTGGACAGTGGGGAAAACTGAGGTTGCTGCTGACAGCCAAGTAGCTGACAGCACAGCCAGCTTTTGGGGAGAACAGACTAGCCGGGGTATTTGCCCCATGTCCACTGCCACCGGACCCTGTCATGGGTCCTTTTGAACAGTCCCTTCATCTTTGACTATTTGCTCACAATTCCGAGTCTGGACCAGAGCATCCGACTGACGAGGCCTGCGCCTCGTGTCCATACCCTAAATACTCCAGGGTGACCAGGGAGGGAGCCTCTTGCTCTATTTGCTTTCCTTGCTGGAAGACAGGGCTTTGCCTCCCACCAAGACTTACGCAGAGGAAGAAAGCAGATTTAGGTTTGGGCAGACCAAAGAATGAAACAAGCCACGTATGAAATGTGCCCAGTACAGAGGCTGACACGTGGTAGGTACTCCATAAATAGCCGTCGCCGGGGCACGATAAAGTTGTCATTCTGACTTTCTCTACACGTTCTGAAACCCATTCTGGTCTTGTACCGCACACTTGACTGACCAGTGGATTTCTGTAAGAAAGAGCAGTCTTTGTTAAAGCAAACCCAGAGCCTCCAAGGGGAAGACTCCCCATGGGAAGGGGTGGGGATGCTAACAGGTTCATAGCTGTCCTCGCTTAGTTTTGCTCCCTGCAGGATGCACTTTGATCTCTGCTGCCCAGAGAGAGGTTCGATTCTCCTGCAGAAGTCTCTGCACCTCTCAAGCCTGGAGAGGTAAAAGTTTGTGCTTTGTTTGAATGGGAGACACGCTGCATTACACCATCGTGGCTTGGGAGCGTGTGAGATCCGGGAAGTATTCTAGAGAGCATCTCATTAGATGAGGATGCCAAGTACAGAAAAGGTGGTCCAAGGACACACAGCTAGTGAACAGCAGGGCAAGAACAAGATTCACATACAAAATCCTGTCCGTCTTCCCTCTGGATCGGTGGGCTACCTGCCTTGCAACATGATTTAACCCAATCACACCTATAAGAACTCATTTAAAAAGGGGCTCATCACCGGGTATTATGTAAGACTGATGAATCACTGACCTCTACCCCTGAAACCAATAATACATTATATGTTAATTAACTGAATTTAAATTTTAAATAAATAAACAAGAGGCTCCTGAAACACAGGACCAGACAGCGCCCTCCCCTCCCCCACCACTCATTTGGGAACAACAGTCGGAAGGCTGGTGTTGACAGCACTTCGAGTGACCATGACAATGAGCCAGTTTGAAGACCAAATGTGATCTCAGCTGGATCATAAAACCATGTCCTCCTGGATCGGGAAGGAATTTTGGAAATTGTGACGTCCAGTTGCCTTGTTTTGCCAATGAAGAAAAATCCAGACAGAGACAGGGACGTTCCCACGGTCACACAGCTAGTCAGTGGCAGACCCAGGCTTAGAATTCACATTTGATTCTCCCAGTTTGGTGTTCCCTCCATCACGCTAAGCTGGCGAATGTTTCCCATCCCAAATCGCTCAGTAGTGGAGTCATCTCTGGCAAAGCCCTTGGGCAAAAATTTCGCCCTTCCTTTGTCTTCAGAAACAGCATGCTTCTACTTCTCTTTGCAATCATGCGTTTGCTGTCCTAAAATTACTGCAGCCTCATTTGCTTATTTTAGCAACAATGGGTCTGAAATTTACAGTCAGCCTGTGTGAGCTTCTCAAAGCCAGAATCAATCCCTGGGCACGTTTGTCTCTGAGTGGACGCCACAAAGTGCAGACCAGCTATGGCCCAAAAAAATCAAGGAGAAGATTTAGCGAGCTTCTGCCTTCCCCACATTTCCCGGGTCACTAAAGAAGCTACTTCCATTAAGAATTCTCAGTCATCTGTAACCCAGGAAATAAATCAGGTGCTCAACTGATCTGCACTGCCAGGGCGGCCTCCCCATCAAGCATCAGGGGGTTGGCACTGCGGGTACCAATATTTACAGATGGGGTCAAGCAGTGACACATCAGCCACGTTCTGAGAAGCAGAGGTCTTTGCATGCTCAACATCCACGGGTGAGGATGAAGGAAATGGAGCGGGCGAGACCTGCAGAACATTGCAGGCAGGCTCCGATGACCTGGAGGAAAGATAGGAACTCCCAGGGGATCCACTTCGTTACCCAGTGGTCTTTCCAATTCGAAGTGGTTGTTTGAATCGTGTGTGTTTCAGCAAAAAGCACGCTCTCTAGCTTCAATCCATCTTTTATTCCTACAGTGCCTAGTACAGTACCTGGCATGCAGCCGGCCCCCAGTAACCACCTGCTGCAGGAAGTAATTAATGGAGTTAATGGCATAAGGCACTCTGCAAAATAAAGTGATCCAAGTTTTGCTCGCAGATCAAAGCTCTCCCCAGCCAGGGAACACGTCCTGAGCAAAGGCCCAGCAAGGGCCACGTGGCTCCTGCCTTCCAGACCACGCAATGTGGCAGAAGAAGCAAGTGGCACACACATGGTGTGGTTGCCTGCCTTAAATGTTTATTTTTAATTTTCTTTTATTTATTTATTTGACAGAGAGAGGCACAGTGAGAGAGGGAACACAAGCAGGGGGAGTGGGAGAGGGAGAAGCAGGCTTCCCGCTGAGCAGGGAGCCCGATGTGGGGCTTGATCCCAGGACCCTGGGATCATGACCTGAGCCGAAGGCAGACACTTAACCGACTGAGCCACCCAGGCGCCCCTGTCTTAAATGTTTAATTTATTTTTTCTATTGCCTTCTTCAAAGGTAATCTTCTTGGTTCAGTGCAAGGAACTGTCTTCTTTGGAAGGAGATTAGACTTTGTTTCAAAAGGGGTACAAAGAGACTAAGGCAATATTCAGTTATTGACACACAAAATAAGATTATGCATGGGGCAATAGTTGCGTAAACCGAGCTGTTGTCTCAGAGAGGATTTCTAAGTTCCTTTATCTCCTCCATTATATAACAACCACCTCAGTTCATGGAGGCCTGCCGGTGAGTGGGCACTCCATGGGCTCTGTTTGCCATGAAGGCCAAGCAATGATTTGGAAATAAAAAGGGAGAGACGTAATGAGTGCAAGCCCCCACTGTCCCCTTCCACACATTGGATGGCCCTCTGAAGGAGGGAGAGGTGAGCCCCTGGACGAGGCTAGGAGCAGACTACAAGGCTAGTGTGCTGGATCCAGGGCTGGCCAGCACCCCCACCCCCACCCAGGACCGTATCCTATGGGTGTATCAGCCAAGGGCGCCAGTGAGGCCTGGCCAAGCCCAGGTCTCCCCCCCACCCCCACCATGGGCTCTGTCAGTGAGTGCCCCCGAGATAATACTCAGGTGGACAAGGCGGCGGCCGGGGGGGGGGGGGGTGGGCAGAGGAAATTCTGCCCAGGGGCTTGGATTCATCTTCCCACCACATGAATTTATAAAGATTTTATAAGCCCCTTTCTCTACCTGCACCTGGACCCCATCTTAGCAAGTACAGCAGCTGAGTGTTTTTACTCAAATGAGTAAAAATTTTCCTAATGGGACTGTTTCAAATGATCAGAGCCAACTATATTCAATCATATTAGACAATTAGTTAATTTTTTTTCCCCTGCTCACCAAGATGGGGAGGAAAATCTGGTTACATGGGGGGAAAAAAATCAACCCGTTATATTTCTTCTGCATATACAAATTTTGTGCATGACCTATCCGATCAGCCATATACACATCTCCAATGCGGGGCAGAGGGTAATTATGGCCAAATAAATGGGAAAATGGTAAGCTGGAGGAAGTCCAGAGCAGAACACGGTGAGGATAGGGTGGGCATTTCTTGTTTCTGTCCGAATAGCCCCTCTTTCTCACTTCTTCGGGTCACCCTCCTTGGAGAGCCACACCTCCCTCCACCCACGAGGTCAGGGTGAGGTTGTCAGTCACCCCAGCCCTCCTCTCGCCAAGGCTCAGGCAGATACTCTTCTGACCAATCAGAGAGGTGTGTATCTACATGAATGGAGTGATTGGTTCAGGGTGGATACTGTCCCACACAGGACAAACAATCTTCTCTGCTCTTTAATAGAGAGATGCTTGGCGTGGAGGGGGCGGGGAGGGGAGAAAAGATAGGTCTTGCTTTTAAATTTCAAGTCATGAGGAACCAGGCTTAGAGCTACCAGGGAATATACTCTTTTACTCCATATGAGGAAAGGCCCTGACTCACAGAGGGAAACAAGGAAAAGAGATGGATGGGGAGGACAAAGTCCCAAGGACATAATTTGTTCTCTTGGATCCATCTGTGTCTAAAGTTAACCTTAGACTCCACAGTTACATGAATCACTAGATTCTACTTTTTCTTCTCAAGCTAGTTTGAGTTTTTCACAATACCACTAAAGAAGAGCCTTACTCACATAGAAAAGCCAGGAAGGCTGCCTGAAGCAGGTAGGTCCAGAACGACATCTTGGAAGATGAGAAGTTTATTTGCTTAATTTTTTGGTTGACAGAACGTAGAAACTAGAGAAGAGAAAACGAGCTCAGATACCAGTAACGGCTTGTGGCATGTAGGGAAGCACAGGAGGGCCCAGGGCAGGTGTCGGACCTAGAGTCCAACCCAGCTTGGCTGGGTCCAAATTATCTAGACCCTGAGCGGCAAAGAGAGGAGGACCCTTCTTTTTCCTACAGACAACGAAGATCCATGAAAGGTGTTTGAGCAGAATATGGCAATGTGGAAACAGTCTCACTGGGGGATTGCTCTGACCTTAAAGCCAGAGATTTCAGGCAAAGGAAGCTATGACCTCCAAGTGGTCATCCCTATGCAGTTCTTTACATCAGTGTCTATAGCCATAGTTGGAAGGATCATGCTATGAGGGACCATAAGAAACACGGAGTCCCATTCCTACTTTTACAGAAGAGAGGGGATACGGCCTTCCCAAGATCACTGGCAAAACCTGGACTAGGGTCTGAGTCCCCATGTGCCTAGATCATAAAGAAATAGCAGTCTCTTTACACAACTTTTCTCACAGGTCAGATTCAAGGCTTAACACCCTCCGTTTTCTGTTGTTGCACAACAAACCAGCACAAACACAGTGGCTTCCAACAGCACCCATTTATTAGCTCATGGTTCTGTAGGTCAGAAACCTGGTACGGCATGGCTGGGATTTCTGCTCAGGGCATGACACCACTGAACTCAAGGTATTGGCCAGGTTGGGTTCTCCTCTGGAGGCTCTGAGGAAAAATCCACTTTCAAGCTCATTTCTCTTATTGGCAGAAGTCAGTTCCTTGTGGTGGTAGGACTGAGGACCTTGTTTTCTGGCTGGCTATCACCCTGGGGGACTGTTCTCAGTTTCTAAAGGCCACCCAAATTTCTTGCCACGTGACCCCTCCACCTTCAAGACGTAAATGATGTAGTGAATCCTTCTCATGCTTCAAATCTCTGATGCTCTCTTCTGCAACCAGCTGGAGAAAACTCTGCTTTTAAAAGGCCCAGGGGATTAGGTCAGTTGCACCCAATAATGTCTCATTTTAAGGTCAACTGACCAGGGATCTTAAGCACATCAGCCAAATCCCTTCACAGCAGAACCAAGATTAGGGGTCGACTGAGAGGAGAAAGTATGTGTCCACTAGGGTCCGATAATCTGGGGGGCGCCATCTTAGAATCCTACCTCCCACAGCACCACAGTGCCCCCTGGGATGGGCTACTCATGAGGGGAGTCTGACAGCTTATTTCGTTGGGAAGGGGTACAAAATACGTCAAGCTCATCCCCTCGAGTAGAAAAAATAGAACTTGACTTAGGAGCCAGAGCAAGGGCCCTCTGGGCCAGCACAGCCATCCGAGCTGAGCAGCCCACTGCAGCTGCGTCACACAACTGTGTTGTTCAGTGAACCCTCCTCACAGTTAACAACACTATCTGTGATCCACCCAAGTATGCCTGTAAGACTCAGTGTAGCCACTAGTCGTTTCTCGGTAGCTCCCTCAGTTGGCATCCCTGGCTCTGTTACCTCCTACCATTAGTTGGCCCGGCCCATTCCACTCCTCTCTTGCAACAAACCCATGGACCTCAAAAGAAGCTGCCCCATCCCGCACCCTCCAGGGCCAGCTGCTCTGGTTCCCAGGCAGCCTGGAGGCGTCCCCAGAGTGGGAGTCTGTGCGCGCGGCTAAGGGACCATGCTGTTGCACCATGGGATCCAGCACCTCCTGGGCCACTGGATGGGGTCCTCTGCCAGTGACCCAGGAGTTTCATCTAGAGTCCCATCCACCCCAGCCAAGCACCTTTATGTCAGCAGATTTGCCCATGAGCCATGCAGTCAGTCTTTAATAAGTGGTCAGCACTCAGCTTATTTAATCAATTCCTCTACAGAGAGCTTGGAAGAGCTGCTCAAATGGAGAAATCCACAGGGAAACAAGGTAGAAGGAAGAACACACTGTTCCTCTCATTGAGGCCTCTGACATCCCTCCTTTCCCCCAGGAGCACTTGCCTTTTGGAGCACCCTGCTTCCCTCCACTCAGGAAGGTCAGAGGCCCCCGTGGGCCCCGCCAGCAGGAACCCCGGAGTCCAGGAGAAGCGGCAATGGCCACATTGTCCTGTGCTCCTGGAGAGGCCCGGCTCTGACCCTCCCCAGCTCCAGTAGGTCGGCTCAGCTCCGAGCAGTTTGTTTTTTGAAAATCTCATAAATTTCCAAGAAACTTCTCCAGACAACTGTCACGAGGCTGCACCTGCCAAACAAACACAAACAGAGCTCTCCTCCACCAGATTAGTTACTTAATTAAGAAGAGAAAGAGACAAGGCACATAATGTGGAGATAATTACCCATCTTGCCAAGTCTCCGAGTGTAGCGTGGCACACGCCAGCAAATTGCAGCACCACCGCTAATGCATATTCATCCAAAGTTGTAACTGCTGTGAACATTTTCCACACAGACAGCAATATGTTCAACCAACAATCTGAGCTCCTTCTCGAATTCCAGCATCTTCCCACACCCTTACCCTGCCTTCCCAGGCTCCTTTCCTGTCTCTCTGTGAAGGAATTTGCTAAACAAAGCAAATAGCAAACAAGTTACAAGGGATTGTGATCAAAACCCTCTCTGGGTGACACTGTTGGGAACAATCAATTCTGGACCTCAAGCGGAGGCGGTTGGGGGTTTTTTTCCCTAACCTACCACCTCATGCAATTTAATCTCATTTAATTGAAGCACAAGGATTTACTGATTTAGTTGCATTAGGGCCCGTGCCAACCAAGCACTATGGAGGTACCAAGATGAGGATAATGAGGCCTCAGCCCAAGAGGCACAGCCCATGGGGAAAGGAGCTCCCCTCTGTGAGCCAGGCAGAGTGGGTATGATTTTAATCCCCTTTGACAGAGGAAGAAACAAGACCAGAGAGGTTCAGCCAACTGCCAAAACAACATAGTAACTAAATAGGTGGTGCGGGCCTTCTCTGTTTTCTGACTCCAAATCCTATGTACAAGGCAGACAAGGGGAAATTCTGCCCTGGAGGCAAAAGAAGAACAGAATAAAAAATAGAGCCTCAGAAGAGAGAGGAGATGTGGGGTCTGCTCCCAGTTCTGCTGCTTAGTACCTTTCCTATAGCAGGCAAATCACTGGCTTACAAAGTTACCTATTTTCTCACAAGTAAAATGTAGATAGTGAGATCTAAGGACTAGAAACGCTAACAAGATTCACTGAAAGCCGAGTCCCAAAACTGCTGCCCCGGATAGTGCCTGGCACTTGGTCAAAGGCTAAGAAATAGTCAGAACTTTCCCTGGGCTACAATGGAAGGACAAACTGAGCAAAGCGGGAGAACAGGAATAGGAGTTTTGCAGGGAAATCACCTGCAGGGAGCATGACGTGACTTTATCTTAATATGAAGTAAGATCTCAGCAGACAGAAATGGAAGCAAGGACATTTTAGGTGCAGATAAAAGCATCGAGGACCAGACACATTCAGGAGAGCCAATACAGCCAGAATCTGGGGTAGGGTGAAGAGGAAAGTCAGGCCAGAGGGTTAGGCTGGGGCCAGGGTGTATGCGACCTTGAAGGCCAGGGTGAGAAGAACAAGCAAGGGCATTTGGAATACAGTTTGGAAGTGGAGGTCAGGTTAGCAAGTTGCCAGTCAAGCCTTTGGAGGAGGAAGACTGTAAGGAATGTGATAAATCCAGAGAAGAAGGAATTTGGCTTAATTACGTCCAGTACGTGCTCAAGTGGCGGGGAGGTTGACAACGTTGTCAACTTTGTCTGAAAGCACCTTACACCGCCCTTACCTGATGTCCTACTCTCTCTCATCAGCCTTCCTTGCCCTGGGTCAGCTGGGAGAGCCGAGAAGAGACCACACCCAATTCTAAGAAGCATGAGGAAACTAGCTCACTTCAAAGAAACTCAAAATTGTCTTTTCACCTCAGGCTAGGCCCCAGGGATCTCACAGGACACAGGGGAAGACCATGGGTGGCCTCCCTGATAAAACCTTAAAAGATGAGGGAGAGAACACCTACTATCCCTCCTTCTCCTCGATCCTGTGGTACTGCCTTTCCAGACCAAGGATTATAAGAGGTTTCAGCCAGGGGGCCAGCTCCAGTTGGGTGGGGCTGCCTGGAACACAGGGTGTGGAAATGCTGTGAGGACACTTCCAGCTCAGAGAGCAAGTGTGCCATGATTGATTAGCGCTGTCTGTCAAAGACATGGTACGGAGGAGTGGAGACATAGGTGTTTGCCGTCCTTGGCAATTGTCCCCAGGTCTTTGGCTAGTTGAGCCTTCACGGAGTCTCGGACGCATTCTCCCATTCCTGAAGGAGCAGAGATCAGAAGAGAACAAGAGCGGCTGCCATATAATGAACTTTTACAGTCTTAGAGCACAGGGGAAGTGCACTCTTCTTGAATGGCCCTTCTATGGCTAAGGATGAGAGATAGCCGACTGAGGTGGTTCTCAGGCTTCACTGAGCATCAGAATAACCCAGAAGCTTTTGTAACAGCTTTGTCACCCCACAGAGATTTGGATTCGGTTGGGGAGGGGAAGGCATCAGCATTCATTAAAGTTCCCTAGGTGGTTTTGCTGTGCTGTCAATGTGAGCACCTTTATGCCAACTGCAAGCCCAATGGAGGAAGCAACATGGAGCCCATGATTTAGGCCCCCATCATGAGGTCCCTGGGCCTCTGAGGCCATTTGAAGGCTCTGGTCCTTGCCTGGGAGGTGCAGGAAGCTCCGCTGGTGGTAAGAGGTAAAGATACAAAGAGAAGAGATTTGTGAGAGAGAGAGAGAGAGAGAGAGAGAGAGAGAGCCCAGGATGCTGCTGTTGTCAGGGAAGGGCCCGTGGAAACGGGGTCTGAGCAGGGCCTGGGGAGTGTGGGCGGGATTCAGACAGACGGATTGACTTGCATAAGGCAAGCCAGGGGATCCTGGGCCATGGGCAAGTGGCTGGCCACTGGCAGGAACAGAGGCCCCAGAGGGGAATGTGGGAGAGGAACCCAGAGAGGGCCTGGGACAGGACCCAGGTGGCCCAGAAAGAATTTGCCAAGAACTGAAGTTGTGAACCTGGGACCAGGTCCTGCCAGGTGTGAGCTCTCTCCAGATGTATCTGATGCCAAGTCCCCCTCTGGGAGCCCCACAAATAGCCAACTGCTGGCCTGGAATACTGCCTCTCTGTTTGAGTTTCCTACTCAAAAGAGGTATGCAAAATTAAATTTTCCCTCTGACCATAACTTCTTTCAATAAAGTTTAATTCCAAAAATTAGCTTCCAAGACTGACTTTCAGTGACCTGCCCAGGAGAGTTCATTAAGACTCCCTCCTTCCTTCCAGCATCCCTCCCTGCCTGGGTCCTAAGTCTCCTCCCCTCCAACGTGTGCTCCAGGGGCTGCCCAGAGTCTCTGGTTTCAACTTAGCACCTGCCCACGTTGTTTCTTTTGTCCCTTCCTGTCTCCCACCTGTTCACAGGGACTTCTGAATTAGTCACCTGTTGTCAAGGAAACGCTCTGCTTTCTCCAAGGTGTGAATCCTGAGGGATTCCATTTCGGGGAGGGGAAAGTGATTTCCCAGGACTGGCTTAGCGTACACCTTCATCAGTACCGGACAACAAAGGCTAGAATGGTCTCAGAAGGTGTGGTCCTCCTACCACCAGAGTTAGGATCACTACAGAGCTTTGTTGCAATGCCGATTCCCGGCCCCCACCTGCGCTCCTGAATCAGAGCTCTATGGCTGGGCCCAGGGACTGCGTACGGTGCTGAGACCCAAGCCCCGGTGGGAGAGGTGGCTGGAGGTCAGAAAAAAACATCTCAGGCTTCACTTGTATGCAGAATATGGTTCTGGAGGAATGCAGCATTTTCTCTAACTTGACCGTGTATGGGGGTTTCCAATAGTTATGTCTTCATCATTTGACATTTGTAGGAATGTGTGTGTGTGTCCCAGAGCTGGAGAGCCAGAGACATGGGATTAAATAATACAGAAAACCGGAGCTGTGCTTTGGAATATTTTCTCAGTGCCTGGATCAGCAGCACGCTTGCCTATTCCCTGACAAGTCGCTTTGAGCTCTCATAGCGAAAAGGGCGTTTCAAAGTTGTTAAAGACAAATCAGCATTTAGTTAGATCTCCATTCCTGTTAGAACCAGGAGAACCAAAAGAATGGCGCTCAGAGTCACTCTGCGGAGATCAGACATTGAGAGCTTCCCCTATTCCCTGGAGACCCATGGAACCTACTCCCCACGGTTGGGGGACCGAGGGCTCGCTCTCTGCTTCTGTATCCGGCAATCACTATTGCTCAGCTCTGTAACCTATCCGAAACTGACTTGAAACTGTGAAGCCCTGTTCAAATATGGAAGATGTCTATTACAGGAATCTGTTCTCTCCACAAATACTGCTCAGGCATCTGCCCCAAGCCAGCAGCTTTGCCATAAATCATCTTGTACGGGACACCCTATATCCGCATCCCATTTCACAGATGAGGAGACAGAAATGGAAGTGACCTGCCCGAAGTCACATGCTCAGTGGGAGAGAGGGCCCCGTGTGCTTCAAAGAGAAGCCCTCTTGCCTCTGGTCTTCATGCTTCCGTGCGGACTTTCTTTCTTTAACCGAAGCCAGGACACTCTACGCTGTTAGTGACATGGCACCTGACCCTCGTGGCATCCAAAGGGGCAGTGACATTTTCAGACCAACTTACTTTAATGTCTTCTGATGAAAAATGCCCGCTGGTACAGATCGGAGGCTGTTAGGAGGTTGAAGGCAATGGTGTGAAAGGCAGTGAACTCAGGAAGGTCGGGCAGCAGTGCCCCCATCATGAGGACCGACTGGGGCGTCCTTCCTCCAACCCGCACTCACTGGTCACCTGCTCCATGTGGGTTCCTTGGGGTGTAGAGGAGAAACAGAAAGCACGGGCTGCCACCCAGAACTCTCCATTTGTGCAGAATGCAGCCCTTGGTCCCTCCCGTACAGAGGTTCGTGGAGAAGGCCCTCTGGAAGGCTTGGAAGAAGGTTACGGGGAGGAGAATGGGGGCATCTTCGTGGTAATGGGGTGGTTTAGGAGAGCAAATCTGGGTGGCCCTGGAGGCTCATCCCCAAGATGGCAGCCCATCCCCAACATGGCGGCCCAGCAGGTAGACTCAGCAGCAGGATGGACAGGCCTCTTCATCACATTGACCAGCTGTTCCCTGAACCCCCTCTCCTATATGGGGTGGATCGTTATGGAGGCAGGAGTGTTTTCCCGGTGTACCCAGTCCAAAGAGCCTGGTCTAAAGGTGCTCTCTGGGAGATCATCCAGGCTCCTGGGCTGGGAACCCCCTGCTACTTCTCTGCTGGGAAATTGAACCCCTGGATGCCCCATTTTACATGACCCTGCAGGGCGCTAGGGGTGTCCATGAGCGTGCTTCCTATGCATGACAATGGCGGTAACAAAGGCACGGGGCAAACAAGGCAGTAATTATTTTTGCAATGTGGAGAGAAAGTATGCAAAAATCCTGAGAGTCAGGGCGCCTGCGTGGTTCAGTCATGAGGCGTCTGCCTCCGGCTCAGGTCACGATCCCAGGGTCCTAGGGTTGAGCCCCACATCGGGCTCCCTGCTCGGCGGGAAGTCTGCTTCTCCCTCTCCCTCTGCCCCTGCTCGCGTTCCCTCTCTCGCTGTCTCTCTCTCTCTCTCTCTGTCAATTAAAAAAATCCTGAGAGTCCATCCCTGCCTCCAGTCTGGCTCTGATGGGTAGACTGTTGCTATGGAAAAGGCTTTAGAGCCACATCCTGGGACGCAGGGGTACAGGGAACGGCTCAATGACAGGCCCCAAGGCCTTGTGAGGACCCCAGATACTCTCCAAGGGCACCCCGAACTGCACGGCACTGCAGCCAGGCCTCTGACCCGGAGAACACTCTCGCGTCTCTGATGCCCCCGCCTCCACATGAGAGGAGGTCCTGCCAGGTCCTGCCAGGACTACGGGGAGTTCTCTTCCCCAGTGTGTCAGAAACAGACCCCGGCCTGCTCATTCCAGCCCTGGCAGGCACACAGACTTGTGTCCACTTCTTTCCCAGCTGACCCTCAACTCCTGGCCCACCATCTCCTGTTTCCTTCCTTATCCAGGCTAGGTGCCCCTGGAGGCTGAGCGCTCAGAGAGCCCAGCCCTGACTTCCTCCCCTCCTGCCTTATTGGATGTCTTTAGGGAGACAGACTTACTCTCGGGGGCCTTACGCTGGGTTCTTCGTGCATCTTATATATTTAATCACCACACTGCTCTCTAGAAGTCCAGGGTTACTCTCTGTTCTACAGTCAGACCACATTTCAATCTTTGCCTCTACCACTTGTGAGCAGTGTGAACTTGGAAACGATCCCTGACTCCTGAGCCCTCCTCTTGGCATCCATAAAATGGAACTGTTAAAAACACAGACCTCTATGTATGTTTCTGTGAGTTTGCCCTTTGATTATTATGAGAGTTATTCTTATGAACTCAGGGAGTTTTGAATGACTGGCCCAAGGTCATACAACTGCTAAACAGTAGAGCCGGATTTGAATTCAGTTCTGACCAACTGCAGAGTGCTTCCACCAGATCACCTTAGGGCAGTGGGTCTCAAGCCTGGGAGGAACACTGGAAATGCAAGTTCTCCGGCCACACCCGGGGCCCACTGAGTCAAGGACTCTGGGAACAGGCCCAGCGCTCTGCCTACCCCTCCGGGGGATCCTGATGCGGGCTCAAGCTCCCCGGGTAGGAGAGAGAGAGAGCAAGACACTCCCTCAACCTCCCTACTGTCCGCCCACCTGTCACTTGGAAACTTCAGAACTTTTCAAAGCCTCGTGCAAAGCAGTATCAAGCAAAACACATCTGTAAGACTGGAGAGGGTGAGGCACACGAAGGAACGGTTAGAATCACAGAGGAAGTCGGCGCCCGCAGGAGGGGAGTGACTTTGAATGCATTTTTTAAAACAACAACATAAGGTAAGTCATAGCTTTCTAAATTCATAAGATCGCCCTCCCACCCCTCCCTTCTCTGGGTGCCCCCCTCGCCTCCCAGTCCAGAGAAGGGGCACAGGGCCGTACAGAGTGTGAGAGCTTCACCTCACTGCCTTCCTCCGGCCCACGGAAGCTGGTGACATGAGAAGGGGGTGGCCGGGGGTCAAAAGTTGCCTCTGTGAGATCTGGGAAAGACTGATCACTTTTCCATCGAGACTGGGAGCAAAAGCCCAGGAGGCCCCACATGCCGTCAGTGGAGGGAGCAGGAAGGCCCGGCCAGGATTCGGGGAGGCGCCCAGGACGCAGAATTCAAGGAGATGCTTGCCTGCCCCTGACAGGCAGCGCCTCCTAAACGTTGGCTCCCTAGGTGCCTTCATTGCTCCCAGCCTGGTCCCAGCCCTGCGCAAAGGTTAACCTGTCCCCTGATATCAGAATTTTGGTCTCCCCCAAATAAGTCACCTGAGTCAAGACCTCATTTCTTTCTTTGAGGAGAAAAAGACACCTGTGCAATAGGCAGGTGAGAGCCCAGAAGCTTCTGCTAACACCTGTTTGCCGCGGTCCCACCAGGGGAGTGAGCCTCTCTCCCCACACCCAGGCGGGAGCCCTGCTGATGGCACAGCACCCCGGGGACCCCTGCCCCCGGCCTCCCAGCTGCCAGGCCGGCCCCTCCACACTAGGAGCCTCGCAGACACAGATGGGAACAGGTGGGAGCCCCACCGGGGATGGCAATGAAACTCACAGCCGTAAACAAGTTTATTATTGTTGTTAACGGGAAATAAACGTCTCAAGCACTAATAAAACATTGTGTTTTCTGTCTTGATGTCTCAGAGCCCGGGTTTTTCCCAGTACCACGGCCGCTTGGAGCCGGCGTGGCCCTCGGTGACACAGGCTCGTGGCAAGGGCCCAGGGAGGGCCCTCCTCCAGAGCCCCAGCCACCCTGGGCTCCTTCAGGAGGTATCAGTAGAGGGAGGCACCGCGAAGGGACTCAGCCAGGGAGAAAGGTGCATATGGAGGAAAACACACAGACCCTGAGACACATAAGGAAGCATCACATTTCCTCTGTTCCCGTGCAGTGTGAGCTGCACGTTCGTGTGCGCGTGCGTGCGTGTGTGTGTGTGTGTTGCACACCCTCCTGCCTTTACATAATGAGCACTTGACAGGGATTCATGATGACAGGCATGTTGCTGGCTCTGTCTGGGCCTCAGGAGAGATTATGCATGGACCCTGGCGCAGCTGACATTGGGTCTAAGATGGGAGGACATGGTTTCCTTGGCCTGGTGTGCCCTGGGCAAATGCAGGTGAGAACAAATCCTTCAGCAATCTTGGCTTTTACCTACCAGATATTTGGATCAGGCCAGTGCTAGCTGTCGTATCAAATAAACTTGAAATTATCAGGGGCTGAACAGAAAATAAGTGGATTTCTCGCTCCATGAGGCTGTTTCAGGTTGATGAGCAGCTCTCCTCCACATGGTGATTCTGGGCTCCCCGCTCCACCCATCATGTGATCGGCACGTCCTCTGGGGCCTGTGTAGCTGCCGGCTGACAAGGCAAGTTCACATCCCATTGGTGAGAACTAGTCCCAGGAGCCTAAGAGTCGTGGTCCCTGACTGAGCCACGGCCTCAGTGTGGGCTGGGAGTGCGACTTTCTGGCGGACAGCAGTCTTCTCTGCTGTGGGCTGTGAGGTTTGGCCGATTACAAGGCTGAGTAGGGAAGGCAAGGTCACGGGCCCCTGTCTACAGGGCTGAGACTCAGTCTCGCCTGGCTGCCCTCAGTCCTGGCATCTGCCCCATCAGAGGGCGTGACTGCCAACAGGGGGGCCAAGGGAAGGAGCATGATGAGTGACCACATAGAGGTGGTCTCTTGATGCCTCAATTGCTCCAACTGGAAAACGGGGTTTCTTCAGATTGTGGGAGGTTTTAATAAGACGACACCTGTGGGTACCCCCTAGCTCAAGGTAGGTACCTGCCCCGTGAGTGTCAATTAATGGAGATGGGGTGGGGAGAGACTACCTTAGAGCCAGTGAAGCCAGGAAAGAGGCAGTTAGTGTGGGGATGAGAAGGAGACAGTCTTCTCTGCCCTCTGTCCTAACAGATAACCCCAAATCTGAGCCTGTGGATCCTTACTTCTGCGTCTGTCCATGGCCTTGTAAGTTAGAACTATATGTGTGCACTTGGTTTAAAATCACTCAAGCAAAAGCAAACTGACCCCAAACACCTTCCCTCAGACAATGAATCACACACAATCACACAGAGAGAAGAGAGAAACAAATATAGACATTTTTTAAGGAAAAAAAAAATGAAGTTTTAGCTATAGATGCTCTGTGCTATATTTAGTGTAGGTTTGGCATAATCCTATACTGCTTTACATTATTTGAGGGTTTAAGTAAGTATATCAATTCCAAAAATAATTAGCCTGCTAGGAGTGTGGAGAGAGAGAAAGATAAGAAATGCAGTCTCTAGCTCTCAGAGAGTGGCTGACGGTAGGAAGGTGAGAAAGACCAACCTGGTGTGGGCCGTTTAAATAAGAAGCCCTCTCGTAAATGCGGGCACCACAGCCTGGGACAGCTCCTGGGAAGGGCAGGGGGCTCTGCACTGGCTCCCCCACCAGGAAACCAGACCAACCTTCCTTGGTGGCCCCTTCGCTCAGTGATGGGCACAGGGGCGCCGGGGGGCGAGAGGAGCCCGGCTGGCTTTCCGACCCGCCCAGGGCCCCTTGGGGAGTGTGAGACATTGACGGTTGTGAAGTTACACGAAGCTGTGGGAAGGGCACAGGCAAGGCTCCGGCGCATGGTCAGCTCTGCACAAGCTCTCACTTCACGCAGAGGGACTGGAAGACCCATTAGCTGTCAGGAACGGTCCACATGGGCCAGACGCTCAGCTGGGCACACGGGGAGTGCCTCATACATTGCTGAATGAATGAATCAGTGATGCTGCTGCTTCATTCCTGCCCTTCCCTCCTGTCCGCCTTCGCCTCTTCTTCCTATGCCGGCAGCTAAGACTCTCAACGCGTGAAGAACATTCTTTGCTTCACCAAATTCTCCTGCGCTGAGCTGAAGGAACTCACACAAGAGGCGCCCAAGTGGTGTGCGCGTGTGTGTGTGTGTGTGTGTGTCCACTCCCCAGCCTGACGGTGCGGAAAGAGCACACACCTGGGGATCACACTGACCCGGGTTCCCATCCCAACTCTGCCATTTCTTCACTGTGACTTTGGGCAAGTGTGTAACCTCGCCAAGCCTCCCAGTCCCCGTGTGCGAAATGAAGGGCCTCCCTACCAGGAGAACTGACACAGGGTTAGACTAGACAGCAGGTGGGGGCACCGCGTCCATGATTGTGTAGATAGCAGATAGCTGTCAGTGTCTTTTTCTTGCATGTTCTTTCAAGGACCTGGGCAGCCATGCAGCCCTCCTATGTTTCACGCAGGAATTTCCACCATTAGAACATCATCTCTTAAGCCGCTGATCCTTGTAAAAATACAGTGCCCATTGGGAGAAATTCTGTGCGGGCAGAAACAGTGCAGAGTGGGCGCCTGGGTGGCTCAGTCGGTGAAGCATCTGCCTTCGGCTCAGGTCATGATCTCAGGGTCCTGGGATCGAGCCCCGCATCGGGCTCCCTGCTCTGGGGGAAGCCTGCTTCTCCCTCTCCCCCCCGCTCCTGCTCTCTCTGTCTCTCTCGCTCGCTCGCTCGCTCGCTCTTGCTCTCAAATAAATAAAACCTTAAAAAAAAAAAGGAAGGGTGCAGAGTAAGGGGTTGGCAGGTGCTAAAAGCAAACACACACACACACACACACACACACACACGCACACACGCACACACACACAGTGGCTGGTGCCAAGCAGGTTCTAATTCTGGTTCTACTTCCAACCAATGGGTAGAGGCCACCAAGAGTGTCATGCTGAGGATTCTGAGATCACCTCTGGCGTGCACAATCAACTGACGATGTCTGTCCGTAACGACGGACATGTCTTGGGTCTTGCAGGGCACAGGGGGCAGAGGGCTGACCGCAGCGTGGTTGCTTTTGCTCTTGACCTCTCTGCACTTGCCGGCTTATTCCTCCTCCTACTTCTGCCCGGATCATTCCTCCAGGAGGCCCTCCGGACTGCTCTTCCTACATACAGCCTGCCCTCTCCTCTCCTTTCTCTGGACCGGACCAGCCTCCCCGGCTCCCGGGCATTGCCATGCTTTACTGTGAGCCCAGCTGCCTGCAGCCGGAGCAGCTCTGGCTCCCGGAGGGGCACGGTTTTGAGCATGCAGCACCATACCTCAGCATCGTCTCCCAGAGCCTCATTACGATATTGTCGATATTCCCCTCGAAAGGGCATCTCTCCCGACGCCTTCGCTTTTTTATTAATGTGTGTGAAGGCGAGTCAAGCCTGATTATCATGAAGACAATTGCTGAAATCCCTCCTGGAGAAGGCCCATCCAGACTGTGTAGGCGGTTTAATTTCAGAGACCCATTAATTGGCAAAATTGCCTAAGCAGCTGTTCTTGGTGTCATTTCAGGGCCACTTTGTGAGAAGCAGAGAGGAAGGGAGAGGGAAGGAAGGAAGTGGGCTTCCCAGCAGCAAGCCTGCCCAGCCGGTGACACGGGTCACCACTCTGCAGCCCCCAGGGTCCCTATTCTCTGCAGGCAGACAGATACACGTGACGCAGGACCACACTATGGCATTGGGCTTGCTGCTCCCTCTGCCCTGCTCCCAGCCGGTCACTGGGACTTCAGACTTGCACACACATGCCACCAGCTGCTCTACTGCCTCTTTCCTCTCCAATCACTTCCACCCAGTGACAAAGTCCCATTCATTCTCAATATCCGGTTCAGAGCGCCAACTCCTCCAGGAAGCCTTCCCGGGTTTGCTCCCATATCTTCAGTCTCCTCTTTCTCCCTGCGGTCATTGTTCCCTCAACGCTCCATTGATGCCAAGGTAAGATTGCATTGTGCACAAGGTTCATGGTGTCTTTATTCCTCTACTCCCAGCACATAGAGCCTGTTGTAATAAATGCGTTGAATAAAGCCCTCGGACTGGGCTCATGGAATGGGCAATGCTTGGGTGGTGGGTCGTAAAATTGTCCATTTGTTCAACAAACATGTGCCAGGCATTGTGCTAAGTAAGGAGTGTGGGGCTCATCTTGGGCAGAAAGTCTGACATGCTATCAAGGGATGTAGAGCTGGGACCTTCTAAGGAGGGTGCGGCACCCCCAGCTCAGAGCTGGAGAGAGTTTTTGAGAGAGGCCTGGAGCTGGGCTTTAGAAAAGGCATATAGCAAAGCTGGTGATTGTTCTGACACTAAAGGTTTCCAGGAAGCACACACACATTCTGAAGACAAGTCCTGGAATGAATGTACTTTTAAAAAAATTATTGAAGCCTAACATGTATGCGGTAAGGAGCTAAATGTTTAAGTAGATGCCTCACTAAATTCTTCTATTAATATCCACCTCTTAACTACCGCCCAGATCAAGAACTAGAATATTTCCAGCTCCCCAGAGGGCTCCCCAATGCCTGCTCCCAGGCACGGATGCCCCAGGAGTTGCCCCTCCTTCGACTCACCGTAGATGACCTCCGTCTAGAATCGTAGAGAGAAATCTTTCAGCTCTGGCTTTGTTCACTCAACCTTATGTCTGCAAGACTCATCCATGTTGTGTGTAGCTATCGGAACAAATAGGCTTTTAATGAATGCCTCCTGTGAACTCAATTCTGGCAAAGACTTCTTGTTACCTATCACACATCCATTTCTCCCTCCTTTCCTACTAGCAGAACTCCAATTCATGTGGGATAGTAATATGTGCAGTTGAAAAACCACACTTCTCAGGCCTCCCTGCAGCTAAGGGTAGCCAATGAGACAGTGGTAGCCACTCAGTAGAGCTTCAGGGAAGCTCTTTAGGGGGCACTGAGCCAGCCAGAGCCCTCGCTGCTCCCTCTTCCTTGTGCCTGGTGTGTGAACATGATTGGAGCTCCAGCAGCCATCTTGGGCCATGAAAAGACTTGAGAATAGGACCATGTGACAAGGATGGTGGAGTTGAAAGCTAATAGAGCCTAGGTTCCTAAGAGTGTCATGGAGCCTCCTTGTGAGCCTCGCACTGCCTTCCTCCAGGTGTGTTTAAGCTATTGGTGCTTGGGTTTTCAGTTATAAGCAGGAGAACCTAATCCTAACAATTAGACCTATCAGTGCATAAAATCCCTTCATTGCATATTGAATAAAATTCATATTCCTTTCCATGGCCCACATAGCCCTGTGTGATCTGGCTGCTGGCTTCCTTTCTTATCCCTTCTTCCATTCTCTCCTCTGATTTTCCTTCACATGACCCTTCTTTCACATCCTCAAATACTTGAGCCTTTTTTTTTTTTTTGCCTCAGGGCCTTTGCACATGCTATCCCTCTGGCAGAAACACTCTTTACAACACCTGCCTGGTTTTCCCTCATCTTTCCATTGCACCTTAAGTACCTCAAAGAGACCTTCCCTAAGCACCTGACCTAATCTAGATGCTCCTGGTATTTTTCATTTTGAGACATATCATACTTTGAAATTCTATAGTCATCTGTTTGTTTATTTCTTCAAAGCCTGTTCATTTCCACTAAACCTTCAGTTCCATGATAGCAAACAACGGTGATTTCGTTTTGCTCACTTTTATCCCCAGAGCCTACTACTGTTCCTGAGACATGGTAAGTATTCCATAAATATTTTTGAATTACTGAGTAAGTGGATGATGAATGAATTTGAGGGAAATACAAAGGAGACTACAGCTCCCAGCTCTACAATAAAGGAGACCACAGATCTCAGCTCTACAATAAAGTAAAAACCATGATATATGCATAAAATGCCAAGATGAACAAAATAAGCAGAAAGCTATGAGACCAAAGCCAGATTGCCGGGGGTGGGGGGGGGGGTGGGGGGAGGGACTCATACACACAAGCAGTGTTCTGAGAATCCAGAAAAAAGGAGATGAGTATGATCAGGGAAGGCTTCACAGAATAGGAACAACTATAGCAAATAGAAAGAAAGTTAAAAGCAATTAGTATATGGAGGAAAGTCTATCAGTTAGGATTGGGCTCAATTGTGAGTAATAAAAATGTCAAAGTAACAATGGCTTAACAAAGACATAAGTTTGCTTTATACTCACATAAAAGATATTAAGTCACCAGGGAGTTAGGTGCTTTCTATCTTCCTTCTCCGTCATCCCTAGTGCATTTTCTGGTGGTCCAATATGGCTGCTTATGCTCCAGCCATTGCATCTAGAATCCATGCAGCAGGAAGAAAGAAGAGAAAGAGAAAGGAACAAAGGATTTATGCCAGGTCCTTTTACCATCTCATCGGCCAGAATCTAGTTACAATAGTCTGTCTTAACCTCAGGGAAGTCTGGGAAATGTAGTCATAATTCCAAGCCCAGATTAATGTCAGTGTTCTATTGTTAAGGAGAAGGGCCAAGTGGGTGTCGGGCTAAGCCAATGCAGCATCTACTTAGGACAGGGAAGGCATGCCATCTGTGGAGGTGTGGCAGAGGCCACAATACACTGTAGTCTGTAGTCTATAACACCACCCCTTGCATCTGGACTGGCCTGATACTTCCTTCTACCAATAGGGTGTAGTAGGCGACAGTGAGCCAGTTCCTAGTCTAGGCCTCAGGAGGCCTTGCCGATCCCGCTAGTGCTACGCTTCCAACATTGCTGCCACGTGGGCAAGCCTGGGCTCGCCTTCTGGAGGATAAGAAATCATGTGAAGAGAAAGCTCACATAAGAAATCATGTGAAGAGAAAGCCAGGCACTCCAGCTGACAGCTAGGTGACCACCAGAAGTGTGAGCAAGGACCTGCCAGCCCCCAGCCACCCCGCCAAAGGACTGCAGCCATGTGAGCAGAACTGTTGCTTTAAGTCACTAAGTCTGACTGCGCTCTCTTACTCAGCTATAGACACCCAGTGCCGGTGGAAAGGCTGCGGGTGAGAACATACCAGAAGTGAGTGGACCTACGTGGAGAAGATAATTCTTGGGAAGCTGACATTAACCTGCTTCTCCCAAATAATCTCACCGATATTTGTATAGCGCCCCAATTCAAAAAGAAGAGTCCTTCTGGGAGCCAACGGTCCTCCCAGATGCTTCTGGTTGGAAGAGCACTGAAAGAGAGAGCCAGGAGTCCCAGCCTCCAAAATCTGACTGTCCGTTGCAGTTGTGTGGCCTGAAGCGAGTTCCAACTCCCTCCTGTGCCCAGGCTCCCATCTGCCAGCGACGGAGTCAGCCTGAGCCCCCCAGCCCCTTCAGTGCTTACAACAAGGCCAAGTCAGCCAACGAGAAAAACAAAGCCAAGCTGGGATTTAGAGAGACGGGAAGTAGACATGGATCTGTGGAAAAGCTACGGTGAACCAGAACAGAACCACCGGCTCAAGCTTGGAGGGGGAAAGGGAGGTCGGCGCCGCCCCCAAGTGGCCATGGCTTTCCTCTGAGGGTCTCTGACGCCACCACTCTGTCCCTCCCTGGCAGAACCACAGATGCCAAAAACAAAGTGACTGATCCAGTAGGCCCCTCAGTGAGGAGGTGCCGGAGCTGGAATTCCAGCCCGAGCTCCGGATTTTGGTGCACTGCCCTCACTACCGCACCGAGTGTCCTGCCACCCCGTGAGGCAGAGTAACAGTTGGTGTGGGAGCCTGCGGCCCCAGCTCTGGGTGTCACACACCTGGTCATTTTCTCTATCGAGTTGGGATTGAGCCTTGGATCTCTCCACCTCCCCTGCCTCACAGGGGCCAACAGCCAGTGGATACCCCAGACTTGGCTGGCTCATGACTGCACCGGTGTGCCCCCACAGTCACACGGCTCTGCTCTCAAGTTCAAACAGCACTCAGTCCCTGTCCCCCTCCGGCCTCGCTCTGGGCAATGAGACTCTGGCCCACGGTGGCGGTGGCCCCGCCTTCCTGTCCCCAGGAAGAGAGTGAGCACATCTGCTTCTCCCCCGCCCCGCGGCCTGGTAGTGAACCTAGCCCTGGGGGGCACGTGGGCTTTAGACACCCCCTACTTAGGAAGGCTCATCCCCCTTCCCTGGCTTCTGCCCAAATATCCCTCTCAGCGGAACCCCGTAACCAGCACTGCCCCCACGAGTAAAGGAGTTGTTCAGGGCTCAAATCCAGGATCTATGACTTCTCAGCCATGTGATCCTGGGCACTTCAGTTACCCTCTCTGACCCTCATACATAAAACAGACACGACACTACCCTCTTCAAAAGGTGGCTAGAAAGATTCAGAATTAATTTTAAATCAGATAATGTATCCGAGCCCCTCTGGTCTTTCTGGAACATCGTGGGTACATGTGCCAAATAGTGCGTGCTGGCTCTCAGGGCCACACGCTCCTGTTTGGACTCCCTGCCCAGGACTATCCCTGAAACTACACTTCCCAGGTTCCCTAGCCTGCTGGCTTCCCATTAGGTTCAGCCAATGGGAGACACTGGTGGGAGATTGGCAGGCAGAAAGAGGAAGGGGCATGTGTCCGCTGCTGGCAGAGGCAAAGGGCCACATGCCCAGGAGCAGCCTTGGCCCTGGGGGCTCGCAGGTGGGCCACAGTCCCCAGGACAGAGGCAGCTTCCTGCATGGGGGGTAAAAACCTTCCTGTCTTTTTGCCCTCTGACCCGTGTCGCCCCCTGTAACCAATTCCTTGCATTAAACCTGCCTGAAACATCCAGAGCAGCTCCAGTCTCCCGCCTGGGTACTGATGGATGCTGGGGACAGCAGGTGGCCGGCATCTGGAAGCCTTCTCACTTACTCTGTGCATCCTTCTCTGAACCTTAGCCCAGGCCCTCTGGGGTGTCAAGAACCACCTCGGCACCCCACATACACGTCCTGCCCCACCCTCAGATCAGAGCCCAGACTTGGGCCTCCGTCTGTCCTAACAGATCAATGACTTGAACCTTTGGCCTTCCCCTCTGTAAGGGGCTCAGCTCTTCTGTTCTGATGACTCCCCCCACCAACCCCCAACACAGCAGAGAAAGGAATGGTTTCTGCCATCAGCACAACTCAGAGATGACTCTGGGTTGAAGCAGCCCGGTAGAGACCTTCTGATCTAGCCTCTGCTTTTTGGCATGGCAAGCTATTATTATGCCCATTGTACAGACAGAAACAGTGACTTTCAAGGAAAGAAAGTGACTTTGCGAGTTTCTTCTGGAGAAGGCTCTCATTCGATACCAGCCCCTACCACTTCCCTTTCAGGTGCTCGTGGGGGCAGAAACAGCCCTCAGCTACATAGAGCCCTCCCCTCAGGCTGAGTCCCACACCCTGAACTTTTTCACTCCTGAGATTCCAACACGACACTACGTCTTGGATTCTATCTCTGTCGGGTGCCATTTTCCACCAGGGAATTGAAACAATCTGTACTGAAGTGTTGGTGAGAAATACATTTGTTTTGAGTTGACCCCTACCTCCAGCTGTGCAGGTTGTGCCCCTCCCCAACCCAGCGGGGGTGCCATTCATGTCATTGTCCATGGGCACAGCCCCTCCCCCACCACCTGGAGGCATGCAGTGCACATTTGGACAGTGGTCCTGCCTTTCCAGCAACAAGGTTTAATCCGAAGGGACACATCGGTAGAAGATGCTCATGACTAGGGGTCTCTTGACCCCTGGGTCTGATCTGGAATCTCCCACCACCCACTGACCTTCTCTCCATGGAATTCCATTTCCTTCCTAGAATGATCGGGGATGTCTGGGCAAAGCTGGACACCTACAGATGCACTTTCTCATTTAGTCATGTCAAAGGCAAGGCAGGCAGGTGTCCCCACTGCAGAGACGAGAGAGATGGAAGCCAGAGAGTTGAGGACTTGCCCAGTATCCCATGGACCAAGAGGGCCAGAGCCCAAACTTGGACCCAACACTCAGGCTCTGTGTCTAGTCCCACCACACTCACCTGGGGCCCGGCTGCTTTCTAAGCTGTGAAGCCAGTTTGTGTCCAAGTGCCTGAGCACTGGCCATCTTGGCAGCGAGGTGGGTGGTGCCCTCGAGGCTGCCCACCCCCATCAGGGACCTCTCTCCAGCTGAAGCTCGGTGCTGGCTCCGCAAGGCGTCAGGTGGAACCCCAACATTCCCCTCACCTGCCTGGGCCTGGCAAGAAGGGTCTGGGAACAGATGCTGTGCACCTTGTTCCTGGCACACATGACGGATTTGTGGGTCCCCCTCGAGGAGCCGCGCACACTCCCCCGGTATACGCTGTGTCAGCCCGTCCCGAGCTAGTGAAAATAAACAGTGCCATTATCCCTCCACGGACTGCCACATCGTCTATTTATACCACTTAAGACACAGGATAAATGGCTTCTCAGTTTCATAATGAAAGGAATATTTCATTTTGCAGAGCTGAGGAACTGTTTATTGAGCATAAAAACAACATTTATACTGTGTTTTGATAATAAACTGATCTGGAAGTCAGTTAATTGAGGCGGCGGCTTGTCTCTTCCGAGGCTGGTGTGGGTGGCGGAGAGGGGTGCACAGAGCCTGGGATAGAGGGTGGGTCTCAGGGCCCCCACATGTCCCCCTCCACCAGCTGTATTAACTCAGGAGCCCTCACAGCAATCCCATAGGGGCCCCCCGTTATCACCCCAGTGACACTCGGGGAAATGAAAACCCAAAGACGCTAAGTAGCTTCTCTGGGTCCCAGAGCCTGTAAGTGGTAGAGCTTGAATTAAACGTACACTCTTAACCACTGGGCTGGAGATTTGTTCTCAGCCTCAGAAAGGCCTAGAAGGGGGAAGGAATACACCAAGAGGAGGTGAGCGAGAGAAGAGTTTTATAGTTTGTGAAAATATGAGCCCAGCCCCGGGTCCCTGCGCCAGCATCGTGTCGCCAACCTGCCTACGGTTTCCTGAGAAGGAAGCCAGCAGGGAATCGGTTCTGGGGCCTTACTCCTGTGGGTTACCTCTGTTCAGGGCCTTCGGTGTCACTGCTTTTCCCCAAAATACCTCCTAGTTACAGGCTCTGCTTCCACGGCTCCATTCTGTCACGGAAGCGCTGGTAAAGCCGGCGGTCCTTGCTGCCTCCCTCCCCTGTTGATGTGGGACCTTGTTGGGATCTCGCCTCTGCCCAGAAGCCGGCATCCCCGCCACTGCTACTCTCGTGCACCTGCCCTTATGGACCAGACACACGCGGTGGACCCTCACCCCCAACATGATAGTATTTGCAGGGGAGGCCTTTGGGAGGTAATCGTGCTGAGGTCATGAGGCTGGTCCCCAGGATGGGATCAGTGTCCTTTGAAGAGGAAGAGACACCAGAGCACTTTCTCACTCTCACTCTCTCTCTCTACCATGGGGGGCCACGGCAAAAAGGAAACCATCTGCAAGCCAAAAAGAGAGCTCTCAACATGAACTGAAATCTGCTGGCACCTTCATCTTGGACATCTAGTTTCCAGAACAATGAGAAATAAATGTCCGTTGTTTAAGCCACCAGGTCTATGGTACCATTTTACAGCAGTCACGCAGACTACCATGCCTGCAGAGGTCCTGGGTAGGGGGTTTAGGGTAATACCCGTAGCCTTTGGGCATTGCCATGTGCTGAGCATAAGGCAAAATGCTTTTCACAAGTTATTGCTTTTCTTTACAGCAGCCGTGGCAATTAGGTATAACTTTCCCTGGTTTAAAAATTAATAAACAGACCCAGGGAAGTCAATGGACTTGTCCAAGGCCACACAGCTGGTAATGGGCAGAGCAGAAAGGCAAGTGCAGTCTTGGCCATTCCCAAAGCCCTTGCACTCTCTGCTGCCACTCCTCTCAAAGACTTCGGGGCTGAGGCCAGAAGAGTCGTTGTCCTGGGCTCCCTACCCCTTGCCCTCCATTCTGGAAAAGCATCCAACTTCCCTATGAATGCCTCAGTCTATCTCTGAAGTGGGCTGCACAGTGGTTCCCTAAGATATCCCCATCCTAATCTCCAGAGTCTGTGAATGTATTTTATGTGGCAAAAGGGATTTAGCAGATTTGATTAAATTAAGAATGCTGAGGTGGGGAGATTACCCAGAGAGGCCCTAAATGTAGTCACAAGTGCTCTCCAAAAAGGGAGAGTTGACCACAGAAGAGAGGAAGGCAACGTGATGTCAAAACAGAGATGGAGGAAATACAGCCATGAGCCAGGGAGTGTGGCTGCCATAGGAGCTGGAAGAGGCAAGGAACGGATTCCCCTCTGGGGCCCTCACAAGGAACCTCATATGCTGACACCTTGATTTTAGTTCCATGAGACTCATTTCTAACTTCTGACCTCTAGAACTGTAAGAATGAATTTGTGTTGCTTTAAACCACCAAGTCCACGGTAATTTGTGACAGCATCCACAGGAAACTATGTAGGTCCTATAAAATCCAATCTTCCAGTTTGGTCCTGACTTCAAAACTATTGTCCTGTGGACTCCATAAATACACCTGAATTTGTCAGTACCCCGACATAGGATCAGAAAACTCCATTGCTGGGGCGCCTGGGTGGCTCAGTCGCTAAGCGCCTGCCTTCGGCTCAGGTCATAATCCCAGGGTCCTGGGATCAAGCCCCGCATCGGGCTCCCCGCTCTGTGGGAAGCCTGCTTCTCCCTCTCCCACTCCCCCTGCTTGTGTTCCCTCTCTCGCTGTCTCTCTCTCTGTCAAATAAATAAATAAATTCTTAAAAAAAAAAAAGTAAACTCCATTGCTATGTGTATGGTGTTACCATGGAGAAGAATCCTGAAGTTCAGAGAGGGGAAGTGACTTGCTTAAAATCATAAGCCAAGATGGGAAGATAAGATCCGAACCCAGGACCCGTCGCTTCCAGATGAATGCTTTGTTCCCTTCTGCAGATTCTCCCTCCTCTTTGGGCAATCTAAACCTCTAAGGAGTGACAAAGCAAGGGTGCCTGTGGGATCTCAGAGCTATGTCCTGTGTGTGTGTGTGTGTGTGTGTGTGTGTGTGTGTGTGTGTGTGTTCTCTTTGTGTTACGTTGTTTTGTTGGTTGGTTGGTTGATTAGTTTATTTTTGTCCCCACAGCAGGTTATAGGCCTGTGGCACAATAAGGAAGAGGACCTTCTTCTGAGTTTGGATCATCATTCCACCTGCCAGTTGAGGACTTTTTTGGTGAGAAGGAGATAACAGTAAATGTTCACTCAAATCATTTCATGTTCCTCCTGGGTATGGCCCTTGCATCCATGCAGGGCCATTTTTAAGACTAGTTCTGGTCCATGGAATATGGTAGAGGTGAGATTTACCACTTGCAGTCTTGGCCCCTGAAACCTCTACAAGCTCCCCTTTTATGTCTGCCTTGCTCACTGGTGAGCTGGAAGCAGAAGATCCCAAGGAGGACCTGGAGGGCACTGTGGTTCTGGAAGACTACTAGACTCTTGGGGTTAGCCAAGCTAAGTAAAGTAATCTAAGTAAAAAGAGTGAAATCCCTGTGGAGCCATCTGATGGCAATACCCACACTGGACCTTGCATCAGTCATAAGACAAATGGATTTTCACTGGGTTAAGTCACTGAGAATTCAAAGCTTGTTACTGCAGCAAAACCCAACCAATCCTGACTGACACAGCTGGGAAGATGATACCCAATGCCTCTCAGGTGCTCAACAAATGTAATTCTAGAAGGGCCCATAGAAAGGAGCCATTTCTCTGGGTGAATATCAGGTGGGGTCTGTGATATATGTCCACATACATCCTTCTAGTTGCATCTATAAATTCACTAATGGATGAGGTTGCAACAGCTAGAGAAAAATGGCTTGGTAACTTTTCACCAAATGGTAACTTTTTTACCAAATAACTTACTACTGCCATCTACTCTGCTTTCAGGCACCGTTCCATCTGGGAGACCACTAAGTCCAGGACTGAGCTTCCTTGGTCTGGCTTGAGTCCCTCCTGCTGGGATTTTCCTGTCCACTACTCTCGAGGGTCTTCTAGTGACGATAAGTGGTTCTTGCAGAGGGAGCCAAGCCCTAGAAGAATGGATGTGGCCCTGGAGGAAGACTGGGGAGGAAAGCAGAGGGACTCTACCTGTAGAGCAAGAGAGATGGCAGAGTCTATCCAGGTAAGGGCAAGGAATCAGGCCTGGGTTCCCTCCCTCTACCCCTCTCTCCACATCACCACTCCAACCCGTTCTTTCCCTGGAGGACATGCCACCCAAGACTGTGGGAAGTAGATCCAAGCCTAATGGGCTCTAGAGGACAAATGGCCAGTAGACATAAGGATATATGTTCACCCTCCCAAGGAGCCTGAGAAATGGGAATTAAAAACAATACATTTGGGGAAAGTTTAAAGTAGTATATTTTATCAATTGTAAAATACGTTTCTTTTTTTTTTTAAAGATTTTATTTATTTATTTGAGAGAGAGAGAATGAGAGATAGAGAGCACGAGAGGGAAGAGGGTCAGAGGGAGAAGCAGACTCCCTGCTGAGCAGGGAGCCCGATGCGGGACTCGATCCCGGGACTCCAGGATCATGACCTGAGCCGAAGGCAGTCGCTTAACCCACTGAGCCACCCAGGCGCCCTGTAAAATACGTTTCTTGGGCTCCTGGGTGGCTCAGTCATTAAGCATCTGCCTTTGGCTCAGGTCATGATCCCAGGGTCCTGGGATCAAGCCCCACATCGGGCTCCCTGCTTGGCGGGAAGCCTGCTTCTCCCTCTCCCACTCCCCCTGTTTGTGTTCCCTCTCTCGCTGCGTCTCTCTCTGTCAAATAAATAAAATCTTTTTTAAAAAATTGCAAAAAAACCCACACATTTCTTTTCACATTTTGACATTTTGGAAATCACAATGCATCTTACAAACAATAGCACATCACAGTATATATTAGCAAGTGCTTTTTCTTTTTCATGGTACACAGCATAATGGCGGGCCTTAGAAGGGATGAAAGGTAGTCAAGATGTGGTCAAAATCACGTTTGAAAAGAACACTCCTTTGTTCGACTAGAAATCTGAATGCAGCATTTAAGTCTCTTGGTACATATTAAGATAACAAGAGCTAAGTCCCCGAGTCACCATGTGGAGGAGAGTACCCAGCATAGCAAATTTCAGATTCTAAAAAAAAATACCTGAATGATGGTATTTAACCAAAAAAAAAAAAAAAAAAAGCCGAGATTGCAGTATTTCAGAATAGAATGACATACGTAGTCCTGGGGTACTGAACATGAGAATTGCAACCTTTATATTGGGGTTATCTTTGGGCCAATGGGGAAAATGGCTAGGATATGACTTAAACACAGTAGACACTCAATAAATAGTTGCTGAATTAATTCATTAGAGTCTAGTACTGAGTAATCTTTCTTTAATTCTGTTTCTCTTACATTTTGTTTCTCTCTCTTTCCTCCCCACCCCCCATTCCTTCCTAATTTTCTATCATAGGTATGCATGGAAGAAACTCTCCCAATTTTTACATATTTAAAGAAAATCCTCAGTCCTTCTTTCAAGTCTGCCTTCTTTCTGTGTCCCAGTCCTTCTCTGAAAAGTGTGAGTAATGTTAATAACTGTTTCCAAAATATGAACAGTTCTGATGCATCAGGTCCAATGCCTATCCCTTTCCAGACACTCTCGAGCACTGTGTTAACACAGTGCTTATGGCTCTTAGCTCACCTTTCCTTGAATTTTAGTTACTTGTCTTCTTGTGAATCTGCTAAGGCAGGGATTAGTTCTCTAACTCCCTGTGACCCTTTTCCCCCCTTCACTTAGGGCTGTAACCAGCATTTAGCAAGTACTCACATGATTGAGTAGATGATGGGGCTGTGGGTGGATGGATGGATGAGTGGATGAGTGGATGGATGGACAGCTAGATGAGACTATTTACCTAATTTTTACTCTCAAGTTACAGCAAACGGGTCAAAACAGAAGTTCCCTATGACAACAGAGTTCGAGGTCACTGAGGCAAGGACAGATTTCACAAGGCACAGCCAATTTATTTAATACTGCAAATGAGTAAAAATGATAAAGTTCCTCCAAAGTCCAGAAACCCAAATGAGTGTCTGCCCCTGGCCAAATACACATGATATATTCTTATTAATAAAGCCAGACTAGTGTCCTCAAATTATCCAAGGAATACATTTGCCCACCCACAGTGATGGGGGAAGTGATTACTTATTAATAAAGCAATAGCTAAATCTAATTATATCCCCATCAGAGGCAGCTGGTAATAAAACCGGGCTGGTCTTCCAGAGCTTGGTGACCTCGCTGACCTCAAATCAAAGTTTAAACCATCCGTCAGCTTCCAATACATTCCCAGCACACCTACCAATTACCAGCACCCTGATGCCATGGTCTGCCAGGGGTCAGAGGTCACCATATGCACTGGATAGCTGGGAGCCGGAATGGGGCTTTAGAAATCTCATTATCCTGTTAACCATACATTTATCTGACAAGATAAAAGAGACTAGGTGACCAAGCTATCATTAAAGATTAATAGAAAGTATAAAAAATTCAGCTGCAACCAGCATTGCTGTTTAGGGTTTGTGATCGGCATGACAGGGTTATTAATCAGGGAGCCAAAAAGATTTAGGTCTTTGCTCTTGATATTTTCTATTTTTATTTTTCGTTTTGTTTTTTGCCTCCTCTCTGTCTCAAGTCATTACCTCGTCTCCTACCACCCCCAACCGGAGGTCAGAGGAGACTCCTGCTAATTGGCTCCTTCGGTTTCAAATCATAACCCATCGGGCCAATTATAAAATCGCCAAGACTCAGAGGTGACGACGCGGTAGCGGCAGAGGGACGCTGGTGAGCTGGGACAGAGTCAAGCTGCTCACCGGGAGGCTGCCCTTCCTTGCATGCCAAGCCTGTTAATCAGCGGGGTCCGTCAATACATTTTTAATTTAATTCAGTCCTACAAGGCACACCCAAGCTCCAAGATGATTTCTCCTCATTCATGATTCCATTTCAGCCTTACGCGAGAGATCCTTGGCCCCGGGCCTGCCAGGAATCAGAAGGCGGGCTCTGTTTTAAGGCTGAGGGAGTCTTTTTATTCTTTTTGGTTCTACCCCTTCTTGCCCACCCACCCCCACCGCCCTGCTTCTTCCCCGACATCATCCTGCGCCTCCCTGATGATACATCAGTGTCCTTTTCCCAGGCAACCTCAGAAGCTGTGGGCTCAGATGACAGCTCAGCAGTCCCCCCTTATGCTCCCAGGCCAAAGCTAGAAGCCAGGAAGAGGAGGTGGTGGGCGAAGGAAGGTGTCCAGAGCAAGAGTGTGGCTCTCATCTGCCCCATGGTGGGGACTTTTGGTCACGGTCCTCAGAAGGCTGCTCAGGAAGGGAGCTGACCACTGCCCTGGGGTCAGCGCCACATCAGCAGCGAGCACAGGATGCCCATCGGCTCTGCGGGGTTTTCGTCGGCAGCCTCCCCACCACTAGCTGGGTGACCTCCGGAGAGTCAGCAGGCCTCTCTGAGCCTGCTTCCCAGGCTAGGCAATGGGAACCACCCCTTCCCTCTCAGGGCTGTTTGAAGATCAAAAGGAATCCTTGAGTGCAGTCTCTTCTGTTGTAATCACTTCTTGCCTTGCTCCTGCTTCCTCTGGGTTCCATTAAAGCTAATCTGATAAATCAATTAAGGATAAAATTCCATTGACTGGCCTCTGGCTCGCTGCCAGAGTTCAAGGACAACGTTTTATTCTTCGGTGCAACTGTACCCTCCCCACCGTCCCAACATCACTCCCCACTGCAAATACACACACACACACACACACACACACACACACACACAAGCGAGTTCTCAGTGAATTGTCGAATGGCTTCTTCTTCCAGATCACAGACACTGTTCATGCCTCCGTGGCTGAGCTAGCTCCAGTAAGCCTCCATAAAGGAATGAACGTCTGGCCGGAAGGACCATCCAAGCCACCTGCTAGCCGGAGAGTCAGGTCAAAGATGGTCAAGTACGACTGACAATCTAGCCCAAGAAGCCAAGGAAGGTGAAATGGAAAGAACCATCAGGAAGAGAAAGGACGGGGTGGAGAAAGGAGTGCCAGGTGGCTCAGAGAGAATGGCTTTAGGACTGAATTCATGCATAGACTTGGTCTTTAAAAGAGATCACTAAAAGAGTGACTCCAGCCAGCTGTGTGGCCTAGGGCTGGGCCTAATGGTTTCTGGGACGGGGCATGGTTGCAGAGTGTGGAGACGGGGCTGTCGGCAGTGGCTGGAAAGTACTGTGCTTTCCCCTGGAAAGCCAGGCTGGTGAGGTAGGGTGCGGAGGGTGGAGTGGGGTGGGGGCGGTCTTTGGGCAGGAGCGTGACATGAGGAAAGTGACATTTCAGGGACATACTTGTAGTGATGCTCCACAGAGCAGGGAAGAGAAGGAAAGAACGGAATGATAATGAATCCCATGAAGGTGCAGCCAGGATGGCCATGAACGGACAGACGGACAAGTGTACTCACTCGCCACCTGGATAAAGCCAGATGGCCCCTGCAGGCCGCTTCTGGCTTCCTCTCCCCACGTCCCTGCCACAGCCTGCCCGGCGGGCCCCTCCCGGCCCCACGGTAGCCAGAAAGGAAGAACACGCTTTCTCCTCTCACTTCTGTCCCCCACTCCCTCGGACTGCCTGGATAGCTGTCCTGTCTGCAGAAACGGGGCACTTCCTATTCAAAGCAGCACACGTCTAATTATTTACTAGAGGGTTTACTAGATGTGTGTCTAATACATAATGACATTTGTAAGTATTTTTTCCCCAGAAAGTAATTTTCCTTTAAGCCACCATGCCCATTGTTTGAAGAGCCTACATTTGGGAAACGAATCCAGAGAAAGACAAAGACCCCGTGACTGCAGCAGGCGAACAAGCTGACCTTGCAGACAGACACAGGGAATAAAATTCCTCCTGAAAGATTCTGGGGCTCAGAAAGGTGTGTGTGTGTGTGTGTGTGTGTGTTGAGGAGGAAAAACAAAAAAGGAAACTAGTGTTCATACCTCAACCCTAACTCAAGCCTCCACTTGATGCATCCATTTTATGGCTAAGGAAACTGATAGAGAAGTAAAGAAATGCTCAAAATCACTCCACTTGCGTCAGAGCTCAGAGTCAGCTCAGTCTTTGCTGAGAGGGCTAAAGAAACAGAAGTACAACAACATTCCCCCCACCCAGGGGCATGCTTAGTATTTTCACAGATCCATTCGTAGACTTCACCATCATTGCCTGAGCACCTTCTGTCTTGGGCATGGTGGTTGGACCTGTATGTATGTGATTGAATGCAATGCTCACAACATTTCTGCAAGGAGCTTTGTTATTCCTGTGTCAGAGGTGAGAAAATCGAGGCACTAAGAGATTAAGCATTCCTCCATAAGGAGCTCAGTGCAAAATACAGGTTCCTTTAAAGTATTTTTCAGGGCGCCTGGGTGTCTCAGTCATTAAGAGTCTGCCGTCGGCTCAGGTCATGATCCCAAGGTTCTGGGATCGAGCCCCGCATCGGGCTCCCTGCTCAGCGGGAAGCCTGCTTCTCCCTCTCCAACTCCCCCCGCTTGTGTTCCCTCTCTCGTTGTCTCTCTCTCCGTCAAATAAATAAATAAATAAATAATAAAGTATTTCCCCCAGAAAATAAATTTCCTTTAAGCAACAATGCCCATTGTTTGAAGATCCTACATCCGAGAAACAAATCCAAAGCTGGAGCTCTTAAACACTACATCACACTGACTTGCTTCATTATGACCCAGTTTTGAGCCTTGAGAGTTCAGAATCTAGGTAGATAGGAAAACCATACGCATATGAAAACCAGAGTTGTCACATGATGATCTAGACAGCAGCTACCCGACATCATCAATACTCATATTCTCTCTATCTTCCCACTCTCTGTCTTCAGTTTCAGCATGTCTACAGCCCTGCGCTAGCTTCCCTCATGGTTGCAAGATGGCTGCCACGGCTCCAAACATCACACACAGTTCTGACAATATCCGGTGTAAGAGAGACCAGTTAATTCCTGTGTCTCTCTCTTTTTTCCTTTACTTTTCTTTCTACTTATTTCATGGAATTTCTACTATACCTGTCTAACTTTCGTCTGCATATGTAGGGAGACATGTTGGGAAGACGTTCACCTAATGTTAAAAAGTCATGGTTTTTGTACTTTGATGCATGGCTTGATTTTTTTTTTATAATGAACTTACATCATTTTTTTAGGGAAAAAAATGATAAATTCAGGATTCAAAAGAAACACAGCAAAACAGATGTTACCATGCCGTTCACCTGCTGAAGATGAACCAGTGTCTACCCCACTGCTGACAGGACAAAGGACAAACTCCTCAGCAGAGTTTCTAAGGCTGTCTGTGATTGGGTGTCCGTGGTCTTGCCACAGGCCACCGGTCCCCACACACGCCGGGTATGGAGATGCTTCCCCAGCTCGGGTTGCTCCCCACAGCCAGAGGATCTCCCATCCACTCTCCCTCAGTAAAAGCCCTATCCTCCCTCAAGGCCCAAACCAAACATCACCTGCTCCTTACAGCCTCCCCGGGAAGCTCAGTGAGAAGGTAATGCTCCCCTGTCCAGGGCCCATAGACTTGTATTTATCCTTCTACTTTAGGACATCTTTCAGACTACCTTGCCAGGGGGGTAGTTTGGGTGGTATGCTGGAGCCAGCTTCCACTGGCTCTCAAGATGTTGCACTGGGACCTTGACATAGACCATGGCAGGGATGTTTATACCACGGGAATTGGCAGATGCCATGACCGGGTCTTTTATCCCCGCTGTGGAAAGCTGGTTGTCAATCATTCACCAGCCCACCCTAGTTTGGGTAGGCATCCTTGACCCCTTCCACCTCCAAATCAACTCAATGAGGACAGTCTTATTCCCACCCCCGAGCGCCTAGCACAGCACTTTGCTCAAGGCAGGAGGAAGCTCACAGCCAGAGAATCAGCTTCTGGAAATGCCAAGCAAGCAGATTGGCCATCCCGGAACTGACTCGTCCTTCCCAGCTGTGGGCGTGGGCCAGCCCTCCGTCCGGGGCAGGGCGCAGCTGGGTGCCTCTGCCCGACCTTCCTGCAGCCTTCCTGGAGAAATCGGCCCCACCTGCCAGCGAGGGCAGACACGGGGCTTCACGGGAATGAAGGAGCTGTAAAATAGCCCCAGGCCTCCCCAGATCTCTAAATCTTAGTGAAGAGGCTTAAGTGACTCAGGAACTGAGCCCAGCAGTTCACATCTTGGAAAATGCAGGGTGGATTGTTAAACCGGCCCAAGTGGCATTGATCATCAGCCGACAGTGGGGTCACAGGGGTGGATCCGGTTCCCTAAAGCACTGTCTGTGCTTTGCAGGGAGAAGGCAAGCGACAGGAGAGCAAGAGGCAGGCCTGGGCAGCACTCCCGTGGGATCCCAAATCCCCAGATTCACAGCTGTGACCTGCAGCATGCCCGGGTCTGTGCAGGGCCCTGGGGCGGGGTGGAGGGCCCTAGAGAACCGACAGCCACGAGAGCAAGGCTCTCACCCACACAACTGCACGGCCACCAAACTCCGGCTATCTGGAACAGGGTCCCTCCAGCCCAGAGGCAGGGGTAGAGTCTTCATCCGCCGTGTTCCCCACCGCCACGCCCAGTCTTCAGCCCATTCTGAATCACCTTTGTAGAAGGAAATCTGAGTTCTGGTCCTTGCCCTGAACGACCACAGACAAGGCCTTCCCCCTGGGCCTCAGTTTCCCAATACAGACCGTGACCTTAGCTTTATGAGTTCGGTGAAAGCCTCCCCACCCTGTTCAGCTTTGTCACTTTGTGCTTCTAGGCATGTCCGAGCCATGTCCCCAGCCCGGAGCTGCCCCTGTGCAAACCAGTCTCTCTCCCTGTCAGCGGGGAGGGATGGCTCCCGGGAGCCCACCCAGCTGGCTGGGAGAGGTGCCTGCGTGTGGGAGCCAGCTGAGTGACGAGTGACAGGAGAGGAGAGGGAAGCTCAGCAAGGGTCCTGCGTCACCCCCAGCCAGCGGCTTCCTTGAGTGGGAGTATGTCAGAGGCACGTCAACACTTTGGCGGCCACTCTTCAGGGCAGGCAAGGCAGGGAGAGGGCTTGGGGGAGCCTGCGCCCCGCAGAGGCAGTCCGTAGTAGATGTGGGAGCTGGAACACAGGAGGGGGCAAGCTTCCTTGTCCCCCACCCCACAGTTCTCAGGGTTCTGGGGGGAAGGGAGGGGGCAGGGAAATTTCCTTTCCTGCCTTTTCTGCCCACTAGACACTTTATAACTGATCTCATTTCTTCCATATCATAACTCCACGAAACAGATACTATTGCCCCCAATTTTTTAAATGAAGCTCAGTGAGGTGGCATGTCTTGCCCCAAGTCACTGTGTCCCCCAAGACAGAGAACCTCAAGGACGACAGTTCAAAGGTACTGAGCACCCCTCTTTGAACAAAACAAGGAAGTAGGTACTACCCACACACTTGCTACCATCTCGATTTTTACATATAAACGGTGAGGTCTACCCCTCCTACCCCAACTAGGGTGCACCGGAGCCTGGTAGTTCCCAGGCTGACCCGTGCCTAGAGCACCCGGCCCAGCGGTGGGTATCTGAGGGCAGTGAGTCTGGGGGGTCTTGAGTTCCCATTCATGCGAGGTCCAGGGCCGGCGGGGGTGGGGGATGACGTGACCACGCCCCAGGGGAAAGCCGGCTGGGGACCCGACCCAGACTTCGGGCCAGGCCCTGGGCCCAGAGCCCCACTGGAGACTCAGCTCAAGGGACAGGCTGGAAGTCTGATTCTCCCACCCTCTGCCTTTCTCCACGTCCCTCCACTGGCCTCTCTGTCCAGGCCCCACTCCCACCCACTTAGAACCCCCGCAGAAAAAGGTCACCTGTCCTCGTCTTTCCCCAAATAAGGTCCTGAGGTCCGTAAGAAATTGCTGTGAGGGCCCACTAACGATAACGTTACCAAAGTGAAAACAGGCTTTCCTTTCCTTGAAAACCAGAGCCTAGACGCTCCCCCCCCGCCCACACCTGCATGTGGCTCTTCCCTCAGAGGGCCCTTCTGGAAGGGAGGGGCACGACGACCACAAATGAACCCCCCAAGTTTCCCTGGCCCTCACTGGAGCTCAAAGAGGTTGGCTAACTTACCCTAAGTCACTCAGGGCATAATGGCAGGAACTGAAATCAGAGCCAGGTCCGAGGCAAAGGCTGTTTCCACCAGCTCCCACACCCCTGCCACCGCTGTCTAGACCAGACCCCAGGTGCATGGGGCACCACCATGGCTCATCTCTTCTCTCAGACTCTGGCGACCCCCGTCCTTCTCCACCGTGGACATCTGTCCTGCCTCAGGCACGACCCCGGGTCCCTTCTCAGTCCAGGGGCAGCCCTTGGTCACACCTCCTTCCTTTCCTTGTCCCCCACTTGTCCAGGGGTCTCCCTCCATTTCCATTTTCAAAGCATATTTACGGAGAGCCTGTGAGAGCTCAGGGACTCCTCTGGGTGCTGGAGAGACAGAGGTAGTGAGCAGGGCACGGTGAGTGCTCGCCGCTCTCGGCCTTTCTGTTCTTCTTGCGGGAGGCAGGTACATTCGAAGAGTAAGACAGCCTCTGACTGCGCCAAGTGCTGAGAAGGCTACGAAGCAAAGTGAGCGGCCCAGCCTGTCCCTCGGCCGCCCTGCACCGCACTGGACTTACATCCCCGCTGGGGAAGGTAGACATCGTCCCCGGTCACAGATGACGAGACTGAGGCTCCCAGAGGTTGCCCAGAGACATCGGAGCCCCTACAGATCTGCACTCTGCAGAACCCAGCCTCTGGACTTCCAGCGCAGGGCTGTTTCCAAATCCCACTGCCCTCCAGGTACCCTTCCCCCATTCCCCGAACCTGGGACACAAGGCCAGCCAACAGAGCAATCCCTCGGGAGGGCGTTCGGGAGCCGCCATCCATTCCTGGGGCAGACTGCTCGCTAAACTGATCTCAGGCCAGAGCTTTCTAGCTGGAAGTGCCGGAGAACGTGATACAAACGCCTCATTCGACTCACTCCATCTATTCCCTGCTCTCTCTGTAGTCGCATACGTGCATTAAGCGCCGACTGTGTGCCTTATTACCCCGTGAGGCACGGGGCATACCGTGGAGAGGGAGACGGATAGACGCCTGGCCTCGCGGAGTTGGCGCGCTAGCGGAGGCCGTGGGCAGTGACCAGCCACACGTGACTGCAGGATCACACGCCACGGCGGGGACTGCAGCGAAAGGGGTGACAGGAGAGCATCTGATAAGGGGGAGAACTGATTTATTCTGGGGGTCCCAGAGGCAGGAACGATGATCTGGCATTAAACCAAGGGTGGAGGGCTGGGGAGGAGAGGGCACAGCAGGAGGAGGAGCCGGTGGCAAGGTGCACGGTGAGTTCTAGAAACCGGGGACAGGGCAGTGTGGCTGGTACGGCTCTGAAGCAGAAAACATCCAGGGGTGCCCGGGCCGTGCGTGCGGGCCGCAGCGTGGGGTGAGTTATGGCTATGATAAAGCCCTGGGCCTTGATCCTGACGTAGTGAGGAGCCTGCGGAGCTCTTAACTGTGACTATGTAGAGAAGAGGGGCGCTTGCGTTTTTAAAAGCCCACCCCGGCAGGCGGGCAGGCAGGCGGGCGGGAGAATGGTTTGGCGGGGCGAGAGGTAGCAGCAGGAAGACCTGTGTGGAGGCCGGGGCAGGTGCCCCCAGGAGATGAGGATGCTCTAGAGGAAGGGTAACAGTGAGAGGAAGACATCCTAGAGATAAAAGTCGGGAGGTGAGATCAGCATGGGTGGGCAGTGCGCTGCAGGGGGGGTGCGGGAGAGCCAAGTCAAGCCTGGCTCCAGGCTCCACTCCACGGACGAACGTGGGGGACAAAGCTCCGATGTCAGAACCTGAGGCCCAGGTCGGGGTGAGACGTGCCCAAGACCTCACAGCCAGGCTCCAGCCTCGACTCCTGGTCTTGTTTCTCCACATGCAGCTCGGGCCGAGCAGAGCGGGGTCCCCGGGCATAAGGCTTCTCTTTGTGCCCCTAGAGCATGAGATGCTGGAGACAAGCCCCGGTCGTCACAGCGTGCCCCACCCCCACCCACAGTATATGTCACACAGTCCGGGCGCCCCGGGCTTGGGATGGAGAGCCAGGGGTCTCGAGCCCACTTCCGAATCCTGTCTCCAAGAAGTTACGTCGCCTGGGACCTCACCTTCCATCTCTGTTTAAAATACTGTTACTGGGGCGCCTGGCTGGCTCCGTCGTTAAGCGTCTGCCTTCGGCTCAGGTCATGATCCCAGGGTCCTGGGATCGAGCCCCACATCGGGCTCCCTGCTCCGCAGGAAGCCTGCTTCTCCCTCTCCCACTCCCCCTGCTTGTGTTCCCTCTCTCGCTGTCTCTCTCTGTCAAATAAATAAAATCTTTAAAAATAAATAAATAAAAATAAAATAAAATATTGTTTCTGACAGTAAAATGACACCAGGCACACAAAAGCTCTTCGGATAGTACCAAGTAAGTGAGTGGAAAATACACAAAGCGTGGGGTGGAGCCGAGACATGCAGACATGAACGAAGGGCGTTACAGGCCAAGGGCACAGCTCAAGCAAAGGCTTGAGGAGGGGACGGGCAAGGCTGCTGAAGGAGCCAGTGTGCAGATCCACTAAGCGCTATGGTATGTGTTATCTTGCTGCCCAGTCTCGGCCCACAGCAGCCCTATGAAGGTCCATGCCAGTTGCTAATTGTTCAGATAAGGAACCGCAGGTGAACAGAAGCAGGCAGGTTGTCCACACTCACCGGCTCCAAAGTGGCCAAGCTCTCCGCCCCCAGCAGTGAGCCCTTCATAGATGAGGAATCGCTCATGGAGGTTAAAGCTAAAAGTGGCTTTTTCATGCTGACAGTCTCCCCAGGAACTAGGAGAGGGAACTTTTAGTGGCTGGGACCTCTGAAGGTCTTCAAGTGTGATAACCCAGGGCCTTTCTTGGAACAGGCCCGAGCAAATAGCTGTGCTCCCCTCAGTTTCAAAGGCCCAGATCTCCCAGAGGCAGGGGGCTTGCGGGATGTGTGAGGAGGGGAGCCACTTGGCCAGGCCCGGCCTGCGTGATTGTCGCCCCCCGCCCCGGCTGCTCTAGAGGGGCCGAGGGCAAAGAACATGCTGTCCACTGATCCACAACTTGAGCAGAACTTAATTGCTTCCCTGAACCTGAAAAATATCAAACTGCATAAATAAATGTGCTTTAAATTATTAATAAAGGCATTTACATCTGGAGTTGGAGCATGAAAATTAATCTAATTTCTTATGCTAAACCGGCTGGTGTGGCACGTGATTTAAGGATTCTGAGACACAAAGGGCAGGGAAGAAAATGATGGGAGGTGGGCCGTCTTGGGCATTTTGCTTTTAAGATGGGGAAAAGAATGAGAAAGAAGGAACGAGTGGAAAGAAAGGGTGGGCGGAAGTTCTCTTGCAGGCCCGGATGAAGGCTGCTTCATCACTGAGAATCAAGAACATAGAGTCCATATTTACCCCAGGCCCCCTCATTTTAACGGCACTAGAAGACACTCCCATCCAAGTACGACCGAGGCCTGACCCCGCTTAGCTTCTGAACGGCACTAGAAGGTCTCTGGAGGAGCCTGGGTTTCTGCGCAGGGTGAATCACTTGACTTTCTCAAGGACAGGCATAACAAAAGTCAAAGTTGGGACGAGCCCATCTGCTAATGCCTGAGTGGCCAGTGGGAAGGGACCCAGAGACCCCTGCCACCTGCCCCCAGCCCACCCTGACACTGTCAGGACTTCCTCCTTTTAGCTTCCGGATGCAGGGTGGTACCAAACAGCCCTGCATCTGAAGGCCAGCTCGGCCACTCGCTAGTTAAGCATCTTTGGCCCACCTTCTCTCTGAGCCTCAGTGTCTCCATCTGTAAAATGGGTGAATGATATCTATCACACAGCATCGTGGTAAGGATGCAGCATGGCCTTTGGGAATTGCTGAGCCTGGGTGCAGACACGATCAGGGCAGATGGTACTCCTACCAACGTTCTCCCATGTCTTTGCTGCCCACTGATATGCCAGACACTTTTGTTCTGTAAGAGAGAGAGAGAAAAGAAAATGCTGGATTGGCGGCTTGGTCTGAGGGGAGAGCAGAGGAAGAGAGATGATATGGGGCCTGTCGTCATCTGGTCCCTAGGACTGGGTTGAGCTCCGAAATCTAGAAGCTTGAGAGTCAGAAGTTAAAAGGTTTATGTAAGACCATGGACAGAAGCAGAGCCTGTGGCATGAAAGTGAAGAGGGGTGCACCCTCCCGTCCTCTGCCCGGAATGTTCTGTGTTCCAGTGGTCAATGCCCTGGCTGAGGATGGCCCCCTCGTGCAGCAGGGGTCATCCTGGGTAGAGGCAGTGGGCAGGTACAGAGATGCAAACACTCATTTCAAGCAGTGGGAGCCAATGAAAGCAAATGGGCCTAGATTTTCCCATCACAGGCTGGGGTCTGGGACACCTGGGTTATATCTCTGAGACGCCTGTCCTTAGGCTAAGTATACAGTAGGTGTCAAAGCACATCAGCTTCCTTCCCTTTCCCCTTCTTTCCTGAGTCTCTGCATTTGTCGGGACTTGATCTTTTCCTCGATCTGGTCTCCAAGGGAATCAGGGGTTAGGTTCTGTACTTTGAACCCCAAAGGCAACATGGACTAACCCTAAAACACTGGCCAACGTTTATCAAACACCAGCTAACACTTAACTCTACATGCTACTCCTAACAGTTTAGTAAATGTTTTCACTTCTAATCCACTGAGTCTCAACGACCACCACGTAAAGTAACATCTCTACTGTGCAGTAAAGGAAACTGAGGCCCAAGGCAAGTGACCGATCCGAGGAAACACGGCTTATACACCATAAAGCAGGAATGTAGCCCTGGGTCCTCCGCTGGCTGGAGAGTCAGGCCGACCTGGGGCTCGGTCCCAGCTCTACATCTTAGTAGTAGTTGGCATCCAGGAAGCCCTTACCGTGTGCTATGTGCCGCACTAAGAACTTCTTCACAAGAGCCCGACATGGAGGCACTCTTATTAGTCAGGATTCTGGTGGCTCAGGCCAGAGGCCGCCCCTCCCTTAGCAAACCCACTTTCCCCACGCGTCCAATGGGCCTGGTAGCACTGAGCTTGCAGAGCCGCGGTGAGGACCACAGCGGGACACACAGCACCCAGCCCAGTGGGCTCCCGAGGACACGCATTCCCTTTCCTGGCCACATGGCTTTCCAGACCCACCCGCATCAAGAGGACTGAAACAAAAAGACCAGAGATTGGTGACCAAGCAAGGAGGCCACCAGGAGGAGGCGCAGTCTGGTGCCCGCCTTGGACCCTGGGCGTCTGCCTCCGCCTGCCTTGGGTCTCTCTGCCCGGCAAGGGGTCAAAGACATGGCTGATCCTCCTCTCAACAGTTTCCACTTTGGTTGCGATTATTTCACGCCTGTCTGGTCCCCTCTGCCTTATGCTGCTCAATTCTCTCTTTCTACCAATGTCGGAAGGGACACAGCTTCGTTGAAAGGAGAGTGGCTCCAGGGTGACGGCCCACATTCAAGCACCGGGGGGCCTGGGGCAGGTTGCTTTGCCTCTGGGCAGCCTGAGTTCCTGCCTGGAAAAAGAAGGTGACGGTCCCTCCCCGAGGTTACAGCCTGGTACAGGTCAGGGCTGTTTGTCCCACTGTTGCTCTGGATGCAGCCTCGCAAGCCTCAGAAGGGAACGGAGAGGTCCTATTTGCTGCAGGAATAGGTCTTTAAAAAAGGAAGGGGGGGCACCTGCTCCAACATTTTTTTAGTAGTTTTTTTTCCCTCGGATATTATCCTGCCTAATTGTACTTCCAAATTGCAGAACGATTTTAAAAGTTTCTTAGAGAAAAGTCTAATTAGGGGCACCTGGGTGGCTCAGTCGGTTAAGCATCTGCCTTCGGCTCAGGTCATGATCCCAGGGTCCTGGGATCGAGTCCCACGTCGGGCTCCCGGCTCAGCAGGAAGCCTGCTTCTCCCTCTGCCTCTGCTGCTCACTCACTCTCTCTCTCTCTCTCTCTCAATCTGTCAAATAAATAAATAAATAAATAAATAAAGTCTTTAAAAAGGTTTAATTAATGCTTATTAAAGTTAATACAGGGGCGCCTGGGTGGCTCAGTTGGTTAAGCAACTGCCTTCGGCTCAGGTCATGATCCTGGAGTCCCGGGATCGAGTCCCGCATCGGGCTCCCTGCTCAGCGGGGAGTCTGCTTCTCCCTCTGACCCTCTTCCCTCTCATGCTCTCTCTCATGCTCTCTCTCTCTCAAATAAATAAATAAAATCTTTAAAAAAAAATAAAGTTAATACAGGAGTTGGGGTTGAATTGATGACACAGCAGAGATGACCATTTTGTTGTCTATCCTTAGATTTTGTAGCAAACAGGAGCCCCTTTTGTAACCACGTGTGAAGTAGACATTTATGTCCATTTTATAGGACTCGAAGAATTGTTTTATATTTTACATTATGATAGATGTTTACAGCTGTTACCTCTTTTACGACACACTGTTGGTCACTGCTTTGATTTAGCTGCCTTGGGTCTTTTGCTGGGGACATCAGCACCAATTACCGCGTGCCAGAGTACAGTTGCTAAGAACAAATTGGAGAGAAGCAGGGTATCCCTGAATCCCACATGTTTTGTGTTGGGCTGAGGAGGGAAAAAAAAATCCCATTTTCTCCCAAATTGCTTTCACCCCGCTAAGTGAGTCAAGAATTTCCTGGTCCAGCTCTGGGAACACTGCCTCTGGGGTGAGGGCAGATAGGTAAGGAGCAGGATTTCACTTGGAGGACTGGAAGCTTGGGTACTGCCCTCTCTCCCTTCCTGGGCTTCCTCCCTCTCCCTGAGGGAGCACCTTGAACCCCTGGAAATTGTAGGCGAACCTACATGTACCTTCCTGTGGGGACGTCTTCTGGGGACAGATAAAATAGAAAGAACCAGACCCCTGCTCCTGCTGGCCCAAGCTGTCCTCAACCCACACTCCCAGGTCTGATCCCACCCTCAAACTCCTTGGCCCCCTCCGTCTCTGCTCTCCTGAGAGGCCCCCTGGCAGAGGGTACTTTCTGGAAACCAGAAAGAACTCCATGGGGAGAGCAGGCTGATTCAGCCAGCAGCCCCCCCACCCCCACCCCTGTGCTCTCACTCCCAGCCCAGCCTTCCTCCAAACAGAGCCCCTCGGGCATGCCCTGACCTGCCCCCTTGCTGGGCCGGCCTCAGTGGCTCTCCTCTGTCGCCCCCCAGGCCTTGCCCTGCCCCTCTTCAGTGTCTAAGATTTAGAAATAGCCAAAGAAAGAGAGAAAGGAAAGTGTGGCAAGCCCAGCTTGGGCTGGGGCAGCAGAGGGGAAGGGCCCCCAGCTGGGCTGGGAGCAGAAGCCGCTGATGCACTGTGGTCGCCTTGTGGTTCAGGCCCAGAGGCTCATGCAGGCGTTGTGGGGAGCGCGATAACCTAACCCGTGAGCCGATTCGGGGAATTTCTGCAGGTTTTGTAATGCGAGGTGACAGCACAAAGCGGGAGATAACAAGGTGCTTGGGCACCGGGCCAGCATGTTACCCAGCAGTGACAATGGAGCGCAGGAGCAGTGACAATGGAGGGCAGGAGCAGAGAGTGGCCCTCCTACTCTGGCGACAGATCACACATGGGGCCGTTCCTGAGCAGAGACAGTGAAGCCCCTTGGAAGAACTCGCTCGTTCAGGGCTGGGGTGGGGGATGACGAGAACGGACATGAGTGCAGGCCCGGCCCCTCCTATCGAGCTGGGCCTGCTCTGGGACAGGGCTCTGCGTGGGTCTCGGGCTGCAGGCTGCCTGCCATGAGAGTCAGCTCGTGGATGTTCCAGTAGCCGCCTCCTCACCTCCTTGCCCTCTCAGTGGGGACACAATCCTGGCCTGGGCAGTGAGCAGCACGGAAGGGGATGCCTGCGAGGGAGAGCCTGACCGGCGTCTAGACCCGGTGGTTCAGACACACCCAAGTTGTAGACAGCCACTCTGACAGGGACCCATGGCTACTCCATGGCTATGGGTCCATGTCTTCTTTCCGCAGCATGGCATTCAAGGCTGGCTTGCTCTGGGCCAGCCTACTTTCTCAGCATTATCGCCTTCCACCTGCCCCATGGACGTGGCTGAACCACCAGACTTTTTGCCAGGCATACCACACACCCCACTCTGATACCCCAGTGCCTTTGCACCTGCCAGATCCTCTGCCCATACTGCTTTTCCCTTTCCTTCCTGCCTGACTGGTCCTTCAGGAACCTGTTCAAATATCTTCTCTTCTGTGAAGACTTCCCTGGATCCCAGGGCAGAACTCAAGCCAGCCCCTCCCCCGGGTTTGACCCTTCAGTCATCTTCTCTGCACACACTTCCATCAAGACCACTTATTTTCCTGGCTGTCTCCCTTCCAGGCTGGGAGGAAAGGGACCATGCTTTAATTTACCTCTTGCTCCCAAAGTCTAGGCCAGAGCCTGGCATATAGCAAGCACTTGATGGATGCCTGCATGTGTGCACAGGAAGTATGAAGGGCAGATCCAGGCCGGGGAGGGTACCTCTCTGGAATTTGGCTGCCCCAGTCCTAGGACCTGCCCCTCCTCCTGGGAGAGAGGCCTGGGGTCCCCCCGTGTGCCACAAAGCTGTCCACATCCCCTCTCAGGTCAGAGGCCCCATTCAAAGCCCTCTCCCCCACCCTCATACTCTCATACCTTGGATCCCAAGTGAGTGCTTGACCCCTGTGAAGTGGTTTGGACCCCAAAGCCTAGAGGGGGTCATGGGGACCCAGCTCTCTCCTGAATGACAGATGCCTCCCCTTGGCAAGCCCCAGCCTGCTCTCTGCAGAGGAGGAGGGAGGACGGACCGGCTGCGGGTCGGCATCATTAACTACTTGCCACTCAAGCTATTGCTGTGTTCCCTCCCTCAGAGAGTTCCCCCAAGTCTTCCCTCCAGCCCAGGACTGGGAACCCTGAGCACCCCTCCCACGATCTGGGGTGACATCAGTGCCTGGCCCCAGGAAAGGGTCTTGCCTCCAGAGCACACAGGCACCCAGAACAGGGCCAGCCATGCATAGAGCAGATGGGCCAGGACCGGGAGGTGTGCGGAGGCTGACAGGAACTGGTTTAGACCAGACTTAGCCAGTTTTGCTCTGTCTGAGCAGTGGAGGAAGTGAGTGGTTCACACCTGGTGAGTGGGAGCAGCCAGAGGTATCTGGAACCTGGGTATTTCCAAAAGCTGGATCCCTCGCCCAGCACACAGGAAAGGTGGTCCCCCCACCCTAGGGTTCCTTACTGATGGGCCCCAACACATCCCCAAAGAGACATTCAGAAACAGCAAGGCTGAGGCTCCCTGTCTCCTCAGCCCAGTCCTGGCCCAACCCTGTTGGGTGGAGACGTCTAGAGAAGGGGGAGCTCTAGCTCTAGGTGTCCAGAGAACTCTGAGGGCACCTGTGTTCTTGCCCTGGAGTCCTTGGAGAACCATGTATGCTCCTGACTTGTGGGCTTCCTTGTCCCTAAGGGACTGCCATGGGTGTCCTCCCTTCTGGAAGCTTCCATTCCCTCCACCCTCCATGGCACGTCAAAGCCGGGCCCCTGCTCCTCCAGCAAGGAGATGTCATGGCAGCTGGAGGTCCTGATGTCCCTGTCAGGTTTGCCAAGGAGATGCATGCTACAGACACAACCAGGCTTCTGCTCGGCTGCCTGCAACAAGACACCTCCCAGTCCCATGTGTACCTAACCTGTCTGACTCTCCCTCTCCTTTAGATGATAGGGACCCATAACAGTTGCCACATCAGAGGGCCATTAGGAGGACTGAATGGGGAGGACACACACCAAGTTTAAGTCCGTCATTGGCATGGAGAGGAGCGCTCAGCAAATGTTGGTGGTTCTGTTGTTTTTTATCCTGCACACCCACACATAGGCACACGGACTCTCCTCCCGTAGGTCAGAGTCACAGGCATCAGGGCCCCTGGGACCCCAGGAGAGCCAGAGGGAGGTGCCGCCCCAGCCAGAAGCCGTTTCATCATCCACACCTCCCAGCCAGATCAACATCACCTGTAGGACACTTGGCACCCCTGGGTCAACCACAAGGAACCCAGCTCCCAGGATCAGGTCAGGAAAGGTGCTAGTGAATTCCCAGAACAGGAGAATATTTCCTTGCAACACTCCCACGGGGGGCCCAGGTGTGCGGGCGGAGGAGAGGGGGCCACACCTGCTCTGTGCGGCCTGTCGATGCGTGGTCCGGTTCCTTGGGTGGACGGCAGCTGCTGCGGCGCCCGCGAGCAAACCTAGAGCCTACTGGCGAGCAGAAGCCCAGGTTCAAGAGGGGGCACTAAATGCACCACGGTCAGGTGACCGCCAGGTGACAGCCAACACTAACGCACAGCACCTGCCTCCCATCCCTGCTTTGGCCACCCGGCCACACACTGGCATTCCAAGAAATCTTCCTTTGTGGGCCGATGTGTATAATTTTAATTTCCTATGAAAAGCCATCAATCTTATACCTGACTTCTGACCACTATGTTCTTCAACTTTTTGTTGTGGTTAATGTTTTTGAGGAAATTCACACAACAAATAATTAACCATTTTCAGTGTGCAATTCAGTGGTAGTTAGTGCCCTCAGGATATTGTGTGGCCACCAGCTCTCTTGACTTTCACGACTTTTCAGCGCCCTGTAAAAACACCCCATCCCCACCAAATAATCATTCCCCATTCCCGCCCCCTCCTCCGACCCCCTGGTAGCCCCTAATCTGCTTTCTGTCTCTCTAGATCTGTCTACTCCAGGTGGGTCTGCAAAAGAAAGCATACGTCGCGCGGCCTTTTGAGTCCGGCTTCTCATCCCGAGCGTAATGTTTCCGAGGCTCGCCCGCTCCCGGCACGTACTTTATTCCTTCTTATGGCTAAATCATATTCCATTGCATTTGTCCTCGGATGGGCATACAGATTATTTCGCCATTTTTAAACATGCAGAAATACGGGAAGAATAACATAATGAGCACCCATCTCCCCGCTCCCCAGATTCTGCAGCTGGGCCAGGACCTGGGGGTGAGACCAGTGGTCTGCTTCAGCATGCAGGGAAGGAGACGCCAGTCCCGGGCTGGGCAGGTGCAGGGTGGCCCCTCCGAGTGCTGCCTCCCTCAGTGAAGACCTGTTATGGTGCACAGGACACTCGTCTCCTCGTTGTTCTGCTCCCACCTGCTCCGAGGACGTTGGACACAGTGACAAATCCACTCCCCTCTCCCCCGCCGCTGCAGTGACATGAAGCTGTGCCTCTAGTCCATAGTCACCCTTCCCAATGGCCCCAAACATGTCTTCCATCCTTTTTGTTTGTTGGCTCTTTGGTTTGTTTTCAGAAGGATCTTAGGAAGTTTCCCACACGACACGTGGGTATCAGGTCTCCTCACGCGAAAATGGCCTTGGCTTTCCCCCACCCCATAACATCAGCCTTTTGGAGAGACTTTTAGAAAGGCCCACACCGTGGATTTGCCTGGTTTTATCTTGCTGTCAAGATATCTTGCTGTCCCCTGTAAATCCTGTGCACAGGCAGTTGAGGTCTTAAAAGGCTAAAGTCTTTGGCAAGAACACTCCATGGGTGATGCTGTGTTCCTCACATCACCTTACATCAGGAGGCCTGGGTTCCTGGCCAGGTGGTTGTCCTGTTACTTAATGATGCTAAGGATGGTCAACTGGGATAAACTCAATGACCACCAAATCTCTCAAATGTACATTCCCCGTTTTAGTTAGAACGTAGTCTGGGGGGAGATGCTTGGTCGCTGTGCAGATACCCTATCCACCAACACTCACTGGTTTTAGCACTTACTGATGGTCCCGGCCCAAATCAAGAATTACACTGGGGGTTGCAAATGGCGACTTTCTAACTTTATCATTGCTTCTACATTGCTCAGCGGGCACTCTCCTGTGAAGAAGGGCTTCTTTCCCTCTCCCCCTATCTGTTAATAACGATAGCCTTTTACTGATGCTCAGCAATCCCAAGCTTAGCCAGAGGGGTCTCTTCAAGTCGGCTTCTGCATCTTTTTGACGTGACCCCACTAGGCACATCCTTGCTTCTTAGAACAATAAAATGTCCCAGACTTACTTGTATGTTCCTCACAGCTGGAATCAGCCATTTCTCCACAAAGGTTGAGTTGGTGGGTAATGGTCTTAGAAAGCAGGATCTGGACAGCGGGTGATCAGTCTCATTGCTCCTGCTTCTAGATTCTTTCAGTGGACAGAGGCTGGGGAAAAAAGAAAATCAATTCACAATGTTGTCAGCTTAAATTGAACATTTTCTGGGCGCCTGGGTGGCTCAGTCAGTTAAGAGGCCAACTCTTGATTTCAGCTCAGGTCATGATCTCAGGGTTGTGGGATCAAGCTCTGCACCGGGCTCCATACTCAGTGGGGAGTTTGCTTGAGATTTTCTCTCTCCCTCTCCCTCTGCCCCTCCCCACCTCTAAAAAAAAAACCTGAACATTCTGGATGGTTCTTCTTCACTCTTTTTGTTTTTTGTTGTTAATATGTGATTTTTTTCTCTTATGCAGAAAATCTTGGCTTCTAATAGCATTAATATATGTCCTTGCTTTATGTTGCAATATGCATGGTAACTATAAGCTACTAAACAAAGCTTAAGATTTCTTTGTGGCTGTTGTTGTCCTTGGAATATATTCTACCACAGATACAGGGTCAGCGTAGGTTTTTCAAGTTATTTGAAACCGCTGTCTTTGCTGTATGGCTAGGTTCTCAACTTAATTTGCAGTTTAGGTTCATCTGTTTATGTTTGTGCACAGTCTAGGCGGTTTCTCTTTTATTTTTTCTTTAATTTAACTTTTTTGAACATATAAATCACGGACATGGTTAAAAACACGTAACTATATTAAAAATCCTATTTGGAGAAGTTTTACTCCCATGCCAACACTCTCCACCCTGTTCCCATGCTCCTCCACTAATTTCTGGTTTATTCTTCTTGTGTCTATATACGTGAGTACACACATGTATGTGTGTGTGCATACATACATATTGCTGTTCCCTCTTCTTTCCTGCAGAATTTGTGTTAAGGGTATAGATGGGAACCCAGAGTCCTGGGAGAGGAAACGATTTTAAAGGAGACAACTTTGCTTCTGAAGCTCACTCCCTGCTACTGTGTAGCATGCCCTGGTCACATAGGTGCTCTGAGTCTCTCATCTTCCTCATCTGGGAAATGGGATAATTGCTACCTTATATGGTTTGGGCTAGGATGAAGGTCTTTCTCGTATCACTTAAAAAAAATTAAATTCTAGGTAGTTGAACTGTGAGTGTTCACAGGTATTCTTACATGTGTGCTGGGCATGAGGGAGGGGGAGGGGGATTCCCTTCTCTGAAGCTTAATGATGTGGGCTAACCCAGAACCCTGGAACCCTGGGAGCCAGATGTGTTTTGAAAATCAGAAGTTTTGTAGCTTTGGGCACCTGGGTGGCTCAGTTGGTTAAGCGACTGCCTTCGGCTCAGGTCATGATCCTGGAGTCCCAGGATCGAGTCCTGCGTCGGGCTCCCTGCTCAGCGGGGAGCCTGCTTCTCCCTCTGACCCTCCCCCTCTCATGCTCTCTCTCTATCTCATTCTCTCTCTCAGATAAATAAAAAATCTTTTTTTAAAAAAAGAAGTTTTTTGGCTTTAGTAGGTGCTTGTGTACAAAATTTGTCTGCTGCGTAGTACTCCTAGCGGAGTCTGGGACAGGGCGTTAGAGTCGAACACCGTATTTCTGCAGCAAAATGCATAAATGCTCACACTGGATATGAAGACTGCATAGCCACAGGTTGGTTTAAGTCAGATTCTCCTCCTAAATGAGTCTGTACTGAACTGACAAAATCAGCTTGTGGTGTTGGAGATCTTTCTGGGTTTTGAAACTGTGGCTAAGGGACCGAATCGCAAGATGACCCCTAATGAAGTCTTACCTTTTTAAAAACCATTTCGGACAATATAACGTCAGCATGGTGTGTCTGCGTCTCCGTCTGGTTCTGTCTTCTCATGGTTGAGCACACAGTGGACACAGTCGAGTTGAGGGATTGCCGGCGCCCCCGAGGCCAGCCTTGGTCACGCTAAGTAGTTTCCATGTTTGGCACAACTGTATCAAGATTTGGACATCTGTTGTTCCCACGCCAGGTTTTGCATTTATCCATTTTCTACTCACTTCTAGGAAACCGTATAGGACAAAATGCTACGGCATAGTCACATGCATGAACACACCACGGGGAGTGGACTGAGCGGAAGTGTGGCTGAAATGGCATTCTCTCGCATCCAGGCTCAGATCTGCATCAGATCTCCAGTCGAGGCGGGGCAATCCAAAGTCAGCAAGTGAATGTCAGCCCCAGGTCATCCAGGACTAATGCACACGATTTCATAGCGCCAGTTCTCGTGGGAGTCTGGGGTTCGAATCTATGCTGCCAGGTGCGATGAGGGAACCCCCAAGCTGGAAAAGTAAAGTGGTCGTCCCAGGTTGGTGGTGCCCCCTGGTGGCTGGAAGAAGCAAACACAAACCCTCTCTAGAGGCAGTCTGGTTTATCAAAGAGAAACTATAAAAAAACACACTCCAGGGGCGCTTGGGTGGTTCAGCTGGTTAAGCAACTGCCTTCGGTTCAGGTCATGATCCCGGAGTCGTGGGATCGAGCCCCACATCGGGCTTCCGGCTCAGCGGGGGACCTGCTTCTCCCTCTGACCCTCTCCCCTCTCATGCTACCTCTCTCTCTCTCTCTCAAATAAATAAATAAAATCTTAAAAAAACACACACACACACACACTCAAAGCAATGAGTCACCATGAGCAAGAGTCAGCAGAGACAACAAGCAACAGATTTCAAACACGGTTTCTCAACCTCAGAGCTACTGACACGTTGCCAGGTAAGTCTTTACTGTGGGGGCTGTCTGTGCATGCTTAGCAGCATGCCTGACCTCTACCCACTGGATGCCGGTGGTGTTGCCTGTGTGTGCGTGCACATGCGCACACGCACACGCACCAGTTTCGACAACCAAAAATGTCTCCAGACGTTTCCAAATGTCCCCAGAGGGAAGAATTGCCCCCACTTGAAAAGCACTGACTTAGATCCTCAAAGATTTCAAATATTAAAATAATGAGATAAGTCATAATCTATGTATGAAAGGCTTAAAGACTTGAAAGATGGAATGGAGGAAAATGATCAAGGAATAAGAAACTATCAAAAATTATAGGGAGATGTTTATAAAGACTTAAATAGAACATGTGCAGATGAAAAAATTAAATTAAAATTTCCATGATTGTGTTAGATGCAGATAAAGAATGAATGAATTAGAAGAGAGATTTGAAGAAATTACTCCAACTAATTAGAAGAGCCAAAAAAAAAAAAAAAAAAACGAAAACAGACAAGGACATACATGATAGAGAGGTTAAGATATAACCAACTGAGGCACCAGAAGGAAAGAGTAAAGAGAATGAGAGAGAAGTAATATTTGCAGAGATAATACCAGAGACTTTTCCAGATCCATATATGCAAGAAGTCCCAAAGATACCAAACAGGATGGAAGTGCAAGTTGTTGTGAGTTGGATGTAGAAAAGCTGAGGACAGAACCTCAAAGGATCATCACCAAAATGGGGACACCAGTGTAACCCAGGAGTCCACAGGAAGGCCATGCCTGCATCAGTGGAAAGGGATGTGGGATTCCTGCAAAGGGAGCGATTCCTGTGTTCACCTGACCTGAGCTCTGCCTTGAAGGATGTTGAAGGATGTCCCTCCAATGTTGTATCAAGACACCTTGATCTGAGCCCTTTATTTTATAGGACAACCTAGGAGATTAACTGGAGGTGGGATGTGGAAGTGCAGGGAGGAAATGGGATGTTGTTCTAAGTGGGGGGAAGAACATGAACAAAGGCTTGGAGGCAAGACTGAAGGCTTCATGAGCAAAGAACAAAAGGAAGTTTTATTTGATAGGGATGGGAAACATTTAAGAGAGCAATTACAAACCTGATTGGATGGACAAGGTGAGCCCAACCTGGGGAATTCCCCTGAGAGATAAGTAGGTATGTTTGTACTTGAAACTTTGGGACAGAGGTTGGCGAGCTACATCCTGTGGGCCAGATCTGGCCCACTGCCTGTTTTGATAAATAAAGTTTTATTGGAACACAGCCACACTCATTCACTTACATATCATCTATGGCTATTTCTGCACCACAACAGCAAAGATGAGTAGTTATGAGAAACACCTTATTGCTCGCAAAGCGTGAAGTATTTATTTTCTGACCCTTGGCAGAAAAAGTTTGTCGACCCCTGATCTCGGCAGAGGCAGCCAGCCGTGAGGCCTTTCAGCCAATGACCAGGATGAAGAGGGTAAACCCGGAAGTGGCTGAAGGATGGTGTGTGTTGTAAGAGGAGGAGAAATGTGCCAGACCTTTGTTAATGTCCTACTGTATACCATCCCTCCATGCGCATTACCATTATTACTTTTCATAACCACCCTGCTGAGAAGTTGTGACTTTTTTTTTTTCCAAGATGAGGGAGGAAAATGGGCTCCAGAGACGTTGAGTAGTGTATCCAAGGTCAGCCAGTATTTCAGGCTGAGTTGAGATCTCATTTCAAGTTGGTTCGACTCCAGAGCCAACGTTCTTCCCACCACACCTCACTGCCTCTCAAGGCACTGAAGATGGGCCTGGGCCAATGAGTTGGCTACTGGGTGACAGCCAGCATAGTCCCGATCAGAGAGGTGGTAAGTGTTTCCCTCCTCTCTTGAAAACAGATCCAGGGACCCACTCTGACCTGGAGGGAGGGACCTCTGGCCCACAGTTCCTCCAACGTTTGCTCCCAACTTGTCCAAACACTGACGCCACCCTGTTCCCCTCCACGCCATGCCTCTGGAGCCCCTGGCGTGGCCAAAAACACCTATCATACATCTTCCTTCTGGTATCGTCTCACAGCCCGATGCTAAAGGCAGTTGGGTGATATGATACCATCTCCATATCTCTGAAAACACACACACACACACACACACACACACACACACACACACACACACACACACCACGAGGGTTGGCAGCCCTACACAGTGCCACCCACAAGAGATGACCCAGTTGATTTGCAGTGAAATTGCAACACCGCCTCTGCTCCTGCCCCAGCCGGATCCCAGGGCCTGGAGCAGAGCCCACTGGGACTTGATTCCACCCCCAGCCTGTCTCCTGTTCCTCCCGTGACTAATTTGGATCCTCATCTGACAGCTACCATGACCACTCTGCCCAGATAGGGCCGAACAGACCTGCTTCTCGGTTTTGCGGTCAAACTGGTTCTTGAAACTTCCCCAGAGTCCCAGCATGGTTTAGTCTGTCTGTGGGGAAGTGTAACTGGCTGCCCCTTGGGGTTGAGCTGGTTGAGGATTCGAGAAACCCAAAGAAAGAGATCAGGAGAGTGTGGATTCTACTTGAGGCCTTGGCTACCAAAATTGGTGTGTGATGCAATGGGAAGTGTCCCCCGCCCCCATCGGACCCCAATGGGTGAGTCTGTTCCTTGCCAGCTCTCCATGGGCCCAGATGCCATGCCACATAACCTCTGACCCTCAATGTGCCTATGAGGAAATGGATGCCAACAGAAGCAGACAACGTCCCCGGAGCAGATGGGAGGAACCCTGTGACCCCAGGCCTACTGAGAGCTGCCAATATGGGCAACTGCTATGCCCTCCTACTCTCCTGCCTTGGGAAACAGTCAGCTACAGGGGACATGACCCACACCTCCTCGTTTGCTACGTTGCCCAACTGTCCCAGATGCGGAGGAAGAGAGGGAAGTGAGAGACACTGGCCCGTGCTTGTCCCACCAGCCTTTCTCAGATGCAGCCTGCTGGCTTCTTTGCTGTAGCCAGCGTGAGCTCACATGGGGGGCTGAGAAGGAAAAGGATGGGGGGTCCGGGAGAAGACAAGGTCGACGAGCTTCCATGAGCATCTGTGATGTGCCAAGCTCAGTGCTGGGCCCATACAAACACCATCACATTCATTCCTTACCCAGCACAGTGGGCATTATTGATTAGATCAGTCGTGTGCGTTCCTGAGACATAGAGGACTCCCAATGTCAAGGACCTTGGAGCTGGCTCCTCCTGGATCCTCGCTGTGCTGCCTGTGAACTGCCTGCATGATCCTGGTCTCCTCCTCGAAAACGGAGAGGCTAAAAGACGGTAATGGTTTCATACAGTTGTTACAATAATTAAATGAGATCATCTATATGAAGTACTTAGAATAACGCCTGGCACCCGGCGTGAAATCGGAGTGTAAACTGATGCTGATTTTTTTTTTAATTACCATCCTCATTTTATCATTGATGGAAGTGAGTCTCTGAGAGGGCAGCGACCCGCCCGAGGTCACACGAACGGCGGCACTGGGGTCCACCTCCAGGTCCATCGGATGCCACTGCTCCCCGTTCAGATATTCTGAGGCCCCAGGGGTTGAGACAGAAAGAGAGACTTGGGTGCCTTTGCTCCTCAGGGCAAGGTGACTGCAAAGGGAGTTGCCAGGAGCAGTGACTGTCCCCAAAGAAGGGGGCGAGTCAACCTCACCAGGTCACAGGGTGAGGAACCCTGGGAGAGGCTCCCCGTTCCTCCACACCCCCAGGGCCTGCAGGGAACCCAGGAGGGGAAATGGGGCTCTGGGCGAATGAGTGTGCAGAAGAGGGTCAAAAAGAGGCCTCAGTCTCCCTCCCGGAGGGCGAGGCTGGCAGTGGTGAAAGAGCCCCTGGCAACAGATAAACAGGAAGCTGGCTGCCCAACACCACCACGGGGACAGACACACAGATGCACGACCAGCAGCCACGCCTGCGCGCCGGTGCTGAAGCGTCTTGCACCCGCCCAGCATCAAAGTGCCAGGAACCCCTTTAGGGGCAGCATCCTCCCTCAGCAAGCCCATGCCCGGCCACAAAGAGGGCCAGGCCCCTGACACCCGAGGGAAGGTACCCAGCTTCCTGTTTGTCCAGCTGTGAAATGTGGGGGATCAGATCCACCTCCCAGGGCCACTCTAAGGACTGAGGTTAGATGACAGGGTTGGGTACAGAATGTCCTCCTGTTCTCGGGGGACAAGTGAGTTGTCTGAGCTGCCTGCACTTGAAGTCACTGGCTGCCTCCAGAGGTACCAAGCTCTCCATTACCCGTGGTTAGAGAAGCCAGGGCCACTTGGGGAAGAGGTGGCAAAGCAGACTCAGTCTTTCGTGGGGAGCCCCAGTCTGTAGTCTTTGAAAGTCTCGTGGGCAGGCTGGAGCCTCTGATGCTGCAGGCAGAGACCAAAGCCTTCGTGATCAACAGCGCTATCTGCCTAATGAATGCACTTCTAGGGCGTTCAAGTTCGAAGCCAGTACAATACCGGCAGACAGGGAGGAGAGAAAAATAGGGAGATAGGGTGGGAGCTGGGATCGCTGAGGCCGGCAGACTTCTCCACGAAAAGAGCCTCCTCACTTCCCAGGGAATCCTGAGATCAGCCCGAAAGCCCCAGAAGGCTGGGCTGTGACACATCCAGCCCCCTCCCAAGGCCTGGGGCGCACTGGTGTGGGGAGAGAGCGAGGCTCACACTCACTCCCAGAAGCCTCTTTGGGTTTCAGATTTGTTGCTCTGAAAATCTGTCAGTGGCTCCTAGGGGCACCGAGGCAGCTCTTCGGAAAACAAGCAGACAGCAGTGGAGGGAACCAAAGCCTCAATTATGCTGGGGACTGGAGCCTTTGAAAAGAGATGGTTTTTAATGAAAAGGTGCTGTCGAGAGCTCACCATGTGGAGGGCAGGCTGTCCTCAGATACTTTTCTCCCTGTCCCCTCCCTTCCCACTTAGTGGGGAGCCCCTGCCCAGCCCCGCAGCCCCAGGACCTCAGTGCCTGAGATGAACCCCTGCAGGGGTGGGAAGGAAGGGACCACAGCTCCCAGGTGCACAGGCCAGCTCCCTGAGGGCCCTAGCTGGTTGCCTGGAGTCTGTCCCCTGACCCAGGCTGTGACCCTGGGTGCTGGACATGTTCCTGCTGATGCACCACCTCCCACTCCCGGACTAGATGGTGAAGACAAGGCAACCACAGCGTTTCTCTATAGCACCATTCGCAGTTTGACCAAACGGACGTTTGGCACAGAACTGATCTTTAATGAGGACTTACCCTGACAACTAACTTCTAATTTAACCTTGAAACAATCTTTTGATACGGGTACTATTCTGAGTCCCATTTTACAAATGGGCTATCTGCGGCACAGGGAGCTAGAGTAATTTGGCCACAGTCACGCCCCTAGTAAATGACAGAGCAAGGATTTGAACAGGGCAATCTGGCTGCAGAGCCACCTGTCACACTGTCCTCCTTGTGTAGCTCTCTCCAATGCTGACAGTGTCTTGAGCGGCCTTCCACAAGGCTCACCTGATTCCTGATCCCTGGCCCCACCTTTGACTCCCAGGTGCTTCCAAGCCAGGCCTGCTCAGGCTCCGCCTCCCCCTCTGCAACCCCCTCTCCAGCCCAGCTCTTCGTCTTGGGATCAGGAGCTGCTGCCACCTACAGGCCTCCCGTGCAAAGGCACTTGAGCTCCAACGGGCTCTCTGGGCAGGAGGGTGGCCCGAGGACCTCTCCCACGGTGGCTAAGGGATGGCAGAGGGCTGGAAGATTTGGACCTGGAAAGTTTTGCATCTGGGCTCTTCTGCAATGATGATCCAGACCCCACAGGGGACGAAAGGGGTGGGGGGGGGATTCCAAAGGAAATTGCACACAAGTGGTGGGAGGCATTGAGATGAGCTCCAAGAAAGACCTTACCATCTGGAATGAGTCAGTCTGCGGGTACAGTCCTGCCTGCAGACAGGGATTAATTGAGCTCAGAAAGAATGTTTCCTGTTTCTGTCCTACCTTTCTTTCCTGGCTCACGAAAGACTTTAACGACACCACCCTAATCTAGGCAGAAGAAGTCCATGAAGCCACGAGTGTCCCTGTGCTTTAGAGCTAGGATGAACTGTTCTCCATGTGAAAGGGACAGTCAGCACAGATGGGTGAGCAATCAAGAGAGACCCACCTCTGGGGACAAACAGGTTTAGAATCTGCAGCCAAAATGCTGACTGGGCGGCCAAGCCGGCCGTTGTCTGCCGAGGGACTGAGAGAAAAGGCAAGTCCTACGTCTGGTTTTGTTTCTAGACTTGCCACTGGCTTGCTGAGCCAGCCTCCTTAGCCACGTCCCTGGACTTCAGTTTTACGTACAAGGAGGAAGGGGTAGGAGGGAAAAGAGAAGGGAGGTTAACTTTGCAACTCCTGAGAGGTAGGCACGCTGCAAGGCGCTTTACCTGAAATACCTCCCAAGCCCCCAGGCGGCAAGAATTACAGCCCTATCTTAGAAAGGAGGAAATGGCTCAAGAAGGTAAATGGAACATCACACAGCTAGAATGCCATCACCAGGGGCGCCTGGGTGGCTCAGTGGGTTAAGCGACTGCCTTCGGCTCAGGTCGTGATCCCGGAGTCCCGGGATCGAGTCCCGCATCGGGCTCCCTGCTCCGCGGGAAGCCTGCTTCTCCCTCTCCCACTCCCCCTGCTTGTGTTCCCTCTCTCGCTGTCTCTCTCTGTGTGTCAAATAAATAAATAAAATCTTTAAAAAAATAGAATGCCATAACCAGTGCACTCACCAATGTGATCACAACAGTCAACACCTAGGCGGTGTGTGCTGTGTCCTGGATGACATATGGACTTGTTTAAGCCTCACCAAAAACCACTCGTTAGATATTATCATCCCCATTTTACAGACAAGGAAACTGAGCACTTAGTGTAACTCTCACCCAGGGCCAGCAGCACCACCATCTTTCCTCCCCACGTCATAGAAGTCATGAAGACAGTGGTATAAGGAGCAAAAGCACTGCATGTTCCTGCAGAAGCCAAGTGGCCCCCGGGCCTGCCTTGGCTTCCTTCCTGAAGGGGGTCCTGCTCTGGCAGCAACAGGCCCTTAACCTCTGTTGGTGAGTTGAAAGCCCAGGAGCTCATGCAGTGTATTTTTTTTTTTTTTTTCTGTGTCCCCAGAAAGCTAGAGTAGGTGGTTTCTGAGATGCAGAGATGCAAGGAAAATCCTGGGGTAGGGAGCAAAGAATGGGTTTAGCTGGGAATGGGGGATGGCTAAGCAAGCAGAAGTATAGGCAGGGGTTGAATGGTTGAGAATAAGAAGGGTAGAAGGGGGAGGAAGGGACAGACAGATAGAGCCAGAGATGGAGAGAGAAACATACACAGAGAGAGCAACAAGGCAGAGAGACAGCGAGGGGGGAAGCAGAAGCCCAGGATACCAGCGGGCAGGGGCTGGCCTTGGCAAGCCCCAGTGAGTGAGTCCCAGCAGGGGACACACAGGCCAACTGGTCCCCCAGCGACTGGCCCCAGCACACATCCACATGCAGGCTGCTTGCAGAGTCCCTCCTTCTCCTCAAGTACCACGGGGGGGGGGGGGGGCGGATGCTCAGTACTTTCATGAGCACTCCCCCAGCTGCTCTTCACTTCATCCCAAAGTAAGTGGGTCAGAGATTGGAAACTTAACTCAGAAGGAGAAGCCACTGGTTCAGGGTCACCGGCAAGTTGGTGCCTCATGAAGACCCCGGGGGGGTGTTGGCCCTTGGAGGTGAGTCAAGGGATGAAGTCCCTAGGCCAGAAGAGGGTGGTGGGCACAGAAGCCTTTTGCACCTGCCTTCCCCACTCCAGCACGGAATTCCACCCCAACAAGATACTGGAGCCAAGGAATCTGCATCTCTCCATTTCTGGTAGTCAGTCCCCATGAGCCTCTCGTCCCCAAAGTCCACTTGGTTCTAGAATGCCCCAGCTCTCGGGGACCTGCTGCTCACCAGCTCCACCATCCCCCCAAACCCACTAACCCTGCAGGTCCTGTCTGCTCTGGGAGCAGGGCTGGGGGCTTGGGCCAGGGCCAGGGCCGGGGCGGGGGAGGGGTCGGGGGGGCGGAGATCAGGCACTTCTCTGCATCAAATGTGGTCCCATGTGACCTTTTCACAAATAACTCAGCAGGGGATGAATGTATGTAAGGGAACTCACCTGCCACATATAAATGCTGAGACAGAGGCGTGTAGACAGTGCCAAGGGAGGACGAGAGAGGTACCTACTCACTCTGCTGAGCAGGAGCAGGGCTGGAGCCTGGAGGACAAACAGACAGAGGAAGAGCATTCCTGGTGGGGGACCAGGGTACAAAGGCACAAAGGGGAGGGGACACAGGCGGTGCCATGAGGCTAGAGTGTAGGATGCATATGGGGCTGGGGCTCTCCTAGACCCAGTCTTACGGACAAGGCCAGTCTCTGGTCCCATCCACAACCACTCATGGAGTTTGGGCTCAACCCCAGAGGCCATAGGCAGATGCGAGGGTATTCAGGCGCAGAGGGGCACTTTACCATAGCACAAGCCCCAGGATGTGTCTGGGGACAGGTGCTAGGCAAGCCCCTTTTGAGCGATGGGCCCCTGCATGGCCATCCTGCCTGACCGAGCTCCTCCATTCTCATCTCCTCCTGAGGTTTGCTGAAGAAGGAAGGACCCAGCCTCCGCTCCCTCGGACACCATCCCACACCACCTGCCACCCTTCCTGGTTTAACTGAGTCAGGAAATCATGTCGAAAGGAGAGACTTCTAGGGAAGTCATCCTGTAGGAATCAAACATTCTGTGGCTGCGGGAAAACCACTGGCATCCCTATCTCTGACATCAAAAGCCCCTGAGTCCACCAGCTGATTCCTCAGCAGTCCTGAATGTACAGTAAAAACTGGCTCAGTGGGTTTTCCCCGTATCCTCACAGCACACTCCAGGATTTCCTGTGTGTGTTTCTGTGTCATCTAGTGGGATGACATAAGCACCAGCCTCGAAAGCAGTGGGGGTAGATGGGGTTGGCTGGGGAATCTTGATGCCAGCTCTGAATCTAGTTGGGAAGGCCAAACATGTCAGAGCCAAGCTTAGGGAGACAGTTGTTAATCGTGGTGGCTCTCGTAGGGGCTCTGGTACAGGGGCTGCGGACTCACGTCAAGCTAGGCTCTAGGACTTTGTGCAAGGTTTTCCATGAGCTTGCAGTGAGAACTCTTGTCCTGTCAATGTTTCAATGTTTCCACGTGGCCTGGGATGCAGACAGACAGTGTCAGGCTCAAGACGTTGGTTCTGCTTCTCACCCACGGCCCAGGCCCTGAATGTTATCTCTGATCCCCTGGGACTTGGGATCTAAAGGCCTGAGGATCAGGCCGGGCATAGAAGAGACCAGTGGTGGGAGTCAGACACAGGATTTTGAGACTGACTTCTTCCACTTACTCACCGTGTGGCCCTGGAGGGGTAACTTAACCTCTCTGAGCCTTAACCTCTTCCCTCAACCTCATGGCGCGTGAACTAAACAAGGTAATACCTGGACAGTCCTAAGCTCAGCAGCGATGGGCCCCCCAGCAGAGCTGAGTAAACTTTGGCTACAATTATAAGCTGTTATAAAGCACTTGGCATGGAATAAATACTCTACAAATAAGCACCATGCAAGTCTAAATAGTTATTAATTATTATGATGACTAATCATCATTATTGTTGATGATAAACGTGAGAACTGCTACCCAAACACCAGCTCCCCCACTCAATCTGTCTGCAGATAGTTATCACTCCTCAACCACGAAGAATATTCTGGGACCCAGAAAGATTGCCGGCCCCAAGCTGGCAAACAGGGAGCTCTGTCCTCCCCTCAACCCTCTGAGCGGCACTTCATGGGCTGTCACCCCGACAGGTGACATTCACCCAAACACATCCCATCTGGCTAGTTAGGCTGCTTTCAGTCTACCTTGGATGGGCTCCTCTGCCTCTGGGTGTTAAAAATTTTGGATATCACCTAAACAAGAATACCCCTTGGCAATTCCTTGAGCCCTGGCTCATGGGCAACAGGCAGACCTGAGGGTAGAAAGTGACCTGGGAAAATCCTGGACTAGCTCTGGGAACTCTGCCTCTGGGATGAGGGCAGATAGGTAAGGAGCAGGCTCTGGTGAGCATGTGACTCTCACCACCATCCTGAAAAATGAATTAGAGCAAGGTCTACAGAGGTACCCAGGCCTAGCTCAGCCCCAGCATAGTAGGGGCCCAATAAATACACAGATGGATAGATGGATGGGTAGGTGGATGGATGGATGGATGGATGGATGGATGGATGGATGGATGGACGGATGGGTGAATGGATGCATGCATGCATGCATGCCTAGATAGATGGAAGGGAGGATATTAATCATGCCTTTTTATTTTTGGTATCTCGGACACTTTGATACCTGGAGCTTTGCTGACCCTGCAGAGACTGCCCCTCCCAAGGGTAGTCAATTCCTAGAGTGAGTAAACAACTTGCCTGTGAGTATACCTTTCATATGCAAACCAGCCAATCCAAAGCCCTTGTCCCTCTCAACTACCTGCTTCCTCAGACACAGACTCCAGGCCACCACCCACCTTCTCTACTTACCCCAGGGCCAGATACCAGACAACTAGGGACAGTCCCTATGCCCCAGAGCCTACTGCCATTATTTATACTAACTAATCCTAAACCTGCTTATGCTGCCCCACCGGTTCCCGCCCCCAGAAACCACTCCAAAGACTCTGGCCCCGTGTCCCCCTCACTCTCTCTGCCTCCAGGCTGACCCCGGTCCTCCCACAGGTGACCCTGCGTGGTGTGGCATGCGTACCGGTTCCCGGGGTTCTCGGGAAGTGTTGAGTAATAAACTCTCTTTTCCCTGGCAATCCTCTCCTGATCTGATGGCCTCACCATACCTGAATAATAATAAAACCTGCATTTTAAAACAGGAATGGAATGAGGGAGCGAAGGAGGGGGAAGACGGAAACAAGGAAGGAGGGAGGAAGGGAAAGAGGTGAGGGAGCAGGGAGAGATGAAATTAATCTGCATCTCAAATTTTTGTAGGGATGATCTGACCCACACCTTTGCTCCATGCTTTGAAAGAAGCAGCTTCCTCCTAGCAGCTTGTGGATGTGTTGGAGAGAACGTCTCTTCAAAGTATCCTAGGCCAGCGATAAACACAGCATGTGGGGGCAGACCTGGATCTGCATCGTGGCCTTGCTGTTTACTGGCTGTGAGACCTTGGACAAGTGACTTAACCTCTCTTGACTCGCTTCCTCAACCACTACCTATATATACCTACCTTCCAACTTCTTTGATGCCAGAATGAGAAGATGCACGCCTCGCACGGTGGCCAGCTCAGAGCATGCACTCCATAAACAATGAGTCTTACTTGGACATCGCGCCATCCTGCACCCCGAGTGCCATCTGGCAGAAAGACTGTGCTATTAGGTCTAAATGTCTTCCTCCCTCCAAAGCCCCTATTTGGGTCTCTCGGTCTGGGCCTCCCAGAAAGTTGTCTTAACCTCCCAGCACTGGGGACACAGCGGGCAGCACACTTGCCGCCCTGTGTAAAGGAACCAGAAGGCCCTCCGCGTGGGTCCTGTCTCTGACCCCTTCCTGCTGAGATTCTGTTTGGCTTCCCCTGCTGGTTTTAAAGTGAGGAGGGGATGGAGCTTTACACTGGGATAGCATTTCAATTTCCCCATCTCCCCGGTACACCATCACTCAGTAAAAAGAGCTAATTTTAAAATGGCTGCTCTTATGGACGAGATTAATGGATCTTGAAGAGCGGCCAGTATACCAACTGCTCCTGCAGCCATGATGAAAGCTAATAATGTAGAAAATTCTGCCAATTCCTTTAATTCATGAATATTTAAGCCTGTGAAAAATCTGTCAGATTATATCATTTTTTTCTGGTGATTTTCCGCCTAAGTACATTTGTGGCAGCCTGCCAGTTGCTCAAGAAACTTCAGTGGGAGCAAAACCATTTTTGTTGTTGTTGTCACTAGGGGCTGCCGTGTTCTTGCCGAATTTATCCCCCATCCCAGGATGGAGTCAGGTTCGCCAGAGACAGCCAAAGGCAACTCTTGGGATTTTACCTCAGCAAATAGATTCTTCTCCTCACCCAAAGGCTGGCAGCGGGGGTGGGGCCCTTTGAGAGCAAAGCCCGTGGTTTTCAAACTGTGTTCCACGGTACCCAAGGGTTCCCCCGGGGTGGGGGGGGGCCCAGGGGATCTCTGGGAGGGGTGTGGGTTGGGAATGCTGAGTAGATGGGGCTGTGACCCTCCCCCCGCCTCCACCAAGCATTTCTGCTTTCCGTATTGAGGTTCCATGTAAAATTGCCTTGGAAAGAAGTGTTGCCCCAAATTTAAAAAAAAATTAAAAAGGGGTGAGCACGGCTTAGTCCACTCCCTCCAACAACAGAGAGAGAAACTGAAGCTCCCCAAGGGTAAGGACGTGTCTTTGTCCACGTCACGGAAGACATCGAGGCGGCACCCGAGCCCCAGCCAGGGTCCCCCTTCCAGCGCATTCTGGCCGACCTCTCGGCCGCCCAGCACCGCCCGTCTGGGGGAGGCAGGAAGTAGGGCTCTGAGGGCCGCCGCTCCCTGGCCACCACGGAGGGGCCCGTCCGAAGCCAAGACGCTTCCTCGCAGAGCCACGGGAGAGACAATGAGCACGTTCAGTGACTTGGGAGGGAGGGGCAGCCGACTTCAGAGATGATTATCGTTTGGGGACTTGGCGGGAGGAAGGAGCGAGCTGCTTTTTATAGGAGCTGCAGTTCCTCGTTTTGTTCTCTCTCGGGTTATTCTCCAAAGAAAGCGGCTCAAGTCAGCTGGCAGGAGAAACAGGCAGAGGCGGCCGTTCTGGCAGCGATGGCCCGGGTTCAAGGCTTGCTCCAGCTGGTCACGTCCTCACCGGGGCGGCCGGCCGGCCTTCCCACACTCTGCCAGGGGCCCAGGTCAGCCTCCGCCTCGCGGGCCGGACCCCGGCCAAAATCAACAAGTCTTTTGTGCTTCTCCTTTAGACGCTGTATAATTACAGCAAACATGTACTGGCGGGGGACAGCGACCGTGAGGCAATCTCAGATGCACTTGGCACTTGGTCCTGGAGAGCAGCGCGAGGGACCACGGCTCCAGTTGGCTCAGGCAGGCCGAGAAAACAAGAGATTTTCAGAAGTCAGGAGTGGCGTGTTGGCACGGCATCCACGGCATGTCGTTCATCAGCTATTTCCTTGATAGTGGCTTGCGTTTTACCACCAAGCCAACCGACTGACTCATGAGTCAGTTACTTAAAAAATAAATAGTTGAGGCCGACTGTGCCCAACGAGCAAAACACGTCAGGCCGAGGCTGCCACAAAATGGGCCCCTGCCGCTTTCCGGGTGGTTTCATTTTTCCTTTTTGTCTTCTGGTTTGAAAACCCTGAAAGCGAAACCGCACACCTCCCCCTCCAGCCGCTCTGTTCCCAGGGGCAACCAGAGCAGAGGGGAGGGGGGTGCCCCCCCTACCCTGGGGGACATTGCCCCTCGGCAGGTTCACATTTCCACCAGCCGGGCTGGAACCAGGTACCTGGAGTGCCCTGCTCCCAGCCAGGCCCCGAGGAGGAGGCGGCCAGAGCCAGGTGACCAGGGACCGTGGCCGGAAGCCACCGAGGTGTGGCCTGCTTCATCCGCTCCATGGCTTTATCAGGAAAACAGCTATAGCCTTGGTTTCTAGATAAGGAAATAAAGGCTTCTCCGTTTGCAATTCAGAGTCAAGCCCCACGTGTAGTAAGTGACAGAGTGGGGGCTTGAACCCACATTGGCCAGACTCACCATCCCATAATAGCTAATGTTTGGAGCGCACCGAGTGAGGTCGGTGGGCCTATCCGGTGATCGGCACTGACGCGATCCTCACCCACCATCGCCCCCCACCCTCCAGGCTGACCGTCAGGCTGGGGAGGCAGAAAGTCAAGGTCAATCACAAAAGTGGCCAGTTCACTGTGATAGCAGTAGCATCCTCGAGGAGAAGTACAGGGTGGTCACAGCATGCCGCAGAGGGCCTGGCTGGCCGGAGAGGCCTGAAGACCAGGAGGATGGGGAGCCACCGGAAGGTCTGGGAGCTGGAGCACACAGACAGAGGGGTCATGAGGGTGCAGAACTCGCCCTGGGCCTTGAAGGCCAAGGACATAGTTGGGGGCGGGGGCGTTAGCCTAACAGCAAGGGACAGCCCTTGATGGGTTTTAACCAGCAGAATTAGCTCTGGGTTTTTTTAAAAAATCCCTTGGTTGGGCGCCTGGGTGGCTCAGGCGTTAAGCGTCTGTCTTCGGCTCAGGTCATGATCCCAGGGTCCTGGAATCGACCCCCACATCGGGCTCCCTGCTCCGCGGGAGGCCTGCTTCTCCCTCTCCCACTCCCCCTGCTTGTGTTCCCGCTCTCGCTGTGTCTCTCTCTGTCAAATGAATAAAATCTTAAAAAAAAAAAAAAAAAAATCCCTTGGTTGTGTTCTGAAGTATAGATTGGAGGGGCAGGCATGGGAGTGGGGGGTGGCTCCTAGTTGAGGGTCAAGCCGAAGGCACAGGCCCCTGAGGCTGTGTCTCTCCAACCATGGCACCTGGCCGCAAAGACGTTTCTCAGGACATATCCGCTGATTAAGGTAATCCCGTGATGGACGAATTTTACAGACATGGAAATAACTCTCAAAAGGGCAGAATGGGACGCCTGGGTGGCTCAGTCGGTTAAGTGGCTGCCTTGGGCCCGGGTCATGATCCCAGGGTCCTGGGATCGAGTCCCACATCGGGCTCCTTGCTCAGCAGGGAGCCTGCTTCTCCCTCTCTCTCCCTCTGCTTGTACTCTCTCTGTCAAATAAATAAAATCTTTAAAAAACAAAAAAGAGAGGGGGAGCAGAATGGCCCGCCGCGCCAGCAACAGAAGGATGGCCCCGATCCATGTGGCTCCTGGGGCTGGGTGAGGTCCCCTATCTACCCTTCTGCGGGCCTGGGAAGAGCCCGGCTCGAGCCGAGGCCTGGTCAGGGTGACGGCAAAAGCAGCACCCCTTGCCCCTTCTCTTCCCCGTCTTCACATCATTGTGAGTCATTCTTCCCGGTAGTCCCTTGCGTGCTCCTCAAGCTGGCTTTGAAATCCACTTAACCAGATTACATCAGTGTTGAAGAAGGTGCTCAGGTTCCTGCTTCCCTGCCTTAGTCCTGGCAGTTCCCTGCCTCTCCTGGTCCTGCCTTACCCATCTGGTGATTTGTTGTCCAGTGGAAATCCGGTGTCTGATCCCCACCCCACCCCCACCTCATCCTTGCCCCTCCCCAAGCCCGGATGAGTCCAGGGCAAAGGGAGTTGCTCCCCCGAGTTGGCAGCTGTGCAGGAGTGAGGCTTCTTTCCCTTCTCTCCCCCCCAGTGGCAGCTGGGCCGGCCTCTCTGTCCTGGCCTAGGAGGCCTCTGGCTGGCCTGGGCACTAGGCTTGGGGGCAAGCGCCCTCTCCTGCCCCTTTGTGCCCTCCCTCAACGTTCCCACCCCCTTACAGGACACAGCAGGACTCAGATCCGGGCCCCGGTGCAGGTTAAGGGGCAGCAGTTTCCAAAGCCCAGGCATCGTGGCTCCCACTCTGTAATGTCTTTTCTTGTGCCGCACGAAGCCCTCAGGGAACTCATGGGGAAGGAAGGGCAGTGTCCAGGGATCCCTGGGGCCTTCAACCTACCATTACCTCAGAGCCATGGGAATCTTGCCACAATTTCTAACCTCCACTCCGTAGATGAGGAAGCAGAGGCTCAGGGGCTAAGTCACTCACTTTCTGCTAAGTGGAAATAAGCCGACAAAGCCAGGCCTGTTCCTTCTGGGGCTTCCTCGATCCGTGAGGAAGAGGAAGGAGGAATCGCACAGGACTCTGTCCCCCTCAGCCAGCCCGCGGTGACACCCCCAGGGCCATAGCGCACAGCACTGCAGAAGCCTGGCACACAGCAAGGAGCCTCTCTGCCCACACTGCTACCAGCCAGGGTGGGGGCCAGGGTCTGGGGACGGGAGGCCAAGTCACCGAGGTCCCACAGAGAGTGGGTGATGGGCGCGCTCCCCTCCCCAGTACCATTGAAAGCATCCGCTTGAGAAGGTGATTTGGGGCTGGGATTCAGTGACTCCGGAGCTCCTTGGCAGGGTGGTTGACATCTGTCCTGGTAGCTGCAGACAGACTGGGGCAGCCCCCCCCTCCCCAGCCCACCCCTCCTCAGTCCCTCTAACCCCACACCTCACCACCACTCAGAGTGGGGCACTCTCTACCCCCCACCCCGCCATTATCTGATTATCCAGCAAAGTTATTTATAAGAGCGTGGGGGGGGGTGGGGATGACAAGGGAGATTAATGCACCAGCGGGTCCTGGCGGGGTAGCTGCCTCGCTCACCAAGCACACATCATGAAAACTTATTGCTCAGAAAACATTGCAGACTCTGCTAATTCATAAATATTCAATGCCCTCACCGAGGAGCCGCCGGGGTTCCTGAGAGGTGGTTAATTGCCACTCGGACAGGGGAGGCCAGGCTCCCCTCGGGGCCAAGACTCCTCTCCCTCCTGCCGGCTCCCTTAGCCCAGCACGGCCCACCAGTCCCTTTCCCCAAGTGCTGAGCAGGTGGTTTCACTTCCTGGCTCTGCGGGCTGAGGATGCCCTCCCTGAGCTCCGGGGAGTGTCTATCACGAGCAGGCCGTGCTCAAAATGGCTTCCAGGCCCGCCCTGTCAGTTCCTCAGTTCCTCGGCTTCTCGGGCCCTGCTCAGCCCCAGTCAGGTGGGAGGAGGGCCCTGGAGGGCGAGCAGAAAGCAGCCAGGGAGACGTGGGCTGGGGGCGGGGGGAGGCCTACAGGCTGTCATCCCCAGGTAGGGGGTGGAGGTGGAGGGAGGGAGGGGGGCAGAGTGAGAGAGAGAGAGATTGAGAAGGGAGATAAGAAGCCAGGTTTCCCCAGGACAGTCAGTGAGGGAGGCGCAGTCCTGGCCCAGACGCTCTCCCAGGATGACGCAGGATTCTTACCCCCACCTCGGGAAAGCTCCTGTCGAGAAACAGACCCAGGAAGAGCCTGGGGAGGCCCTGGGGGCAAGCACCGCCACGCCTGGGGGAGAGGCAGGCCAGCTGATTGTTCCCTCCATTTGGGCCGGACAGGGACAAAAGGAGACGCTGTGCACACAGACACCCCACCCCTGGGTCTGGGCCCCGCGTCTTTGCCACTGAGGCTCCATACCCGTCCCCTTGGTGCCCATCCCCAGGGGACTGGCCTCTAGGACTGCACGCTCCCCAGGCCCCTTTGCCTGCTCACTGTCCTGGGGTTCAGTGGCAGGGGAGGCCTGCGGGAGATGAGCCAGCGGAGACAGGTAGGGGTGGGCTGCTGGCGGTCCTCACACCCTCCCTGGCCGCAGCGCCTCCTCCAGGGTCCAGTTCTCACCAGGTCCCCGTAACACTGCTCCCCCTGCCTCTCCAGACCAGGGGTGGTCACAGAGCTTCCACTCTTGCTAGTCTCGGGGTGCCTCAGTGCCCCTCATGCGTCCCTCAATCCTGCGCACCCCTCGGCCCTCGGTGAGGAGCCTCTGCCCTCAGTCCCCTCATGTGAACCATCAGGGCGAATCCCTTTCCTGTTGGGACCCAGCTTCCGCTCCAGTCCTCACTTCCTCTTCCCCTTGGCCCCTCAGAGAAGACCAAGAGTGGCCATCTCCAGAGGGGGTGGCGTGGGACGGCCTAGCACCCAGTCCAGCAGGGTCACTTCTCAGCCGTGGGAACTCGGCTCAGTCCCTTGAATTACCCATGCTCTGGATCCTAACCTGTGAGCTGGAGAACACAGGGCCAGCAGCTTCCTTGGGACTTAAGAAGATGCAAGAGGACATTCTGCCCACCCGGAGGCCCACAGCCAGCCGGTGGGGAGCGGGCCAGGCTCGCCGAGGGACTCCCCAGAGTCCCTCCTGAATCCCCTGGGTCCCAACAGACTGAACTCTCCATGGCAGCCCAAGGGGTCTCGAGAGCCCACACCTTCTGCCCCCAGACCTCAAAGCCACAAAGAAAGAAATGACTGTCGCGGTTCAGATGAGAGCCTCAGACCACAGGGAGATGGCTGACTCACCCCTGGCCCCAGAAAGAGAGACTGCTTTCTAGCCCACCCCGCGGGGCCCCCCACCCCAGCCCAGGGAGCCCACAGGATGAAGGAAGGTGACCGTGAAGGTAGCCTGTCTGTCTGGCCCGGCCAACAGCCTTCCTCCCTGCTTCTGCTGTGACCCATCCCCAGGCAGTCAGAATCCTACAAATTGCCCCCATGTCGACACCTCCTCGGTGCCAGGTGCAGTGAGTGGGCAGAACAGTGTAGACACGAGGAGCCTGGTTGTCAGCTCAGGCTGCCCGGTTTCCAATCCTGGACAGAGGCTACATCAAAGGATTACCCCATCCGCCCCCAGGCCCTGGCACTAACTGCTCAGAATTCAACAATGACCCCAGGATCACGACCTGAGCTGAAGGCAGACACTCAACGACTGAGCCACCCAGGCGCCCCATCTGAGAACAAAGTTTAGTGAGGAGCCAAGAGGCCCATGCCCTGGGACGCTCCAAAATGTAAGGCCAGGTGGAGGAGGGGAAAGTTGCAAAGGAGGAGGGAAGCAGTGACTCAGGAGGTAGGAAGAATATCAGATAAACGTTGTGTCCTGAAGCCGAGAGACATGTATTAAGAATGAAATCTGGGTGTTATATGCAAGGTCAAGGGAGACAAGGACTGAAAAGTGTCCACCGTGTGGAGCAATATGGAAGTCATTGGTGCCTTCGCAACAGCTATTCTGGGAACAGTGGTTGGGCTGGAAACTGTTTCATCAAAAATTTGCTGATCAGCTTCTTCCTACCAGGCTCTCTGCCGGGCAGGAGGTATACTGTCGTACTCAGGAGCGCCGCTCCCCACGTTCTTCTAGCTCCTCACCTTCCGGTTAGACTCCTGCTAGTTGGTGAGGCCAAGTGACTGTTCTAGCCAGTGAGTTGTGAGTAGAACTGATGGGAGTCACTTGCAGCTGGGACAGGTGTGAGAACCTCCAGGGCTCATTTTCCTTCTGGCGTGAGACTGGCAAGTTTCAAGATGGTGGCTGTTCTCTCAGGCCGAGCCCCAAGTCATCATGATGAGCAGAGACTCCCCGCCATCTTCCTTTGTTGGAAGACTCCCCTTCCTTCCTGATGTTCTGCTACGGTGTCCCACATTCAGTTCAAGGTTCTGTCTGCAGACATTCCCCTATTAGTTGCACACCCCCCCCCAAGAAAATTAATGAATTAATTAATAAGCTTTACTCAATGATTAAGATTTGACCTCCCAGCTGGGAAGCTTCCCGGCACCTCAGCAAGCCACAGCCCTCCGGCGGGGAGTCCCTGTTGGAGCAGGTCACGGGGGCCATGGTCTAGGCAGAAGATGATGAGATTGTGCACGAGGGAGGAGGAGGTGATAAGAGATAGAGATGAAAACGAGATGCAGTTAGAAGAAAGATAATTGATAAAACTAACTGGGAGTGTCCATACTGAAATATGCTCGCCACGTTCCCTTTGGATCTCACCCTCTCCACCTGAAAAATGGGCAGCGTGGCTCTTGCCGCCTCAAGGGGGGAAACGTTGCCTCTTTCGGCCCCTGGGAAGAATAATGAAAACCCAGCTAATGGGATACTTCACCTCGCCCTGAAGACAGTCCCTACCGGCTATGGGCTGGGCCCGTGGAGCAGAGAGAAGAAAGAAATTGGTCTTGAGGTTGAAAGCCCTCAGTCAGCTGAAGGGGGAAGCAAGCCAAGGGGGTTCAAAATAGAGAAAGAGGAAGGAGCAAAACCAACTCATCTCCCCAGTTCCCTCATACCACCGCACGGTCACTTCTCTTCCTCTCGGTGTCGTGGGCAGGCTGGGGCTGGGGAAGCCATACAGTTCCCCAGTGTGGCCACGGCCACAGTCACTGGACATGGGTTCCAGTCCCCTGCCCTGCCTGTGTGGACAAGTTCCATGACCTCTCTTGCCTCCCCTCACCACCACCACCCCCGCTGGTGCTCCCCTCCTGGCCTCCAGTTTCCTCTCCCAAGGCCAAGTCAGAGTCACGGTCAGCCCCAACCCCCAGCCTGGCTGGGCCCAGCAGGCCCCTAACCGGGACACAGGACACAGCCTGTAACCACATCTTGCAGTGTGATTCACTCCATCTGTGGAAAGACTGATGCAATTGTGGGTGAGGAGTCATTTCTGCTGATGAGCAAACCACAGCAACCCAATGGGGTGAGAGGGTAATCCATCGGGGCCATCGGGACCCACCCTGAGAAAGGACACAAGGGAGAGCCCTCAGGCTTCCCAGGGCCATCAGCCATACCAGGGCCCGGGAGAGATGGCGGGGGCAGAGAACAGCCCCAGTGCCTGGCTGTCCACCCACTGTGATGCGGCGGGGCTGGGGCCAGGACTATTTCTAGGCAAGGGTAGCCCAGTTCAAAGACACCAACTCTTTCTGGGACCCCCAGATCATTCACCTTGCGTCCTGTGTGATATAGAGATGGATGTGGGAGGTTCTTGGAGGAGGCTGGTCTACCATGAGCAGGACTGCCTTCTCTGGGTGCTGGCTCCAGTGCCTGGTCTGAGGTCAGAGTCACCTTGCTGCCCTTCCCCCTCACCTGCACTGGAAGCATCTGTGTCTACCTCTAGAACATAAGCCCCCATAGCCAGAGCAGGTGCTCAGGGAATATATGGAACAGAATCTGAAATCCCAGAGGCCGAACAGCCCTTGTCCTGTGACCTGCCTCATCGGGCACCCTTGCCCTGGGTGCCTGATCCACCACCCATTTCCAGAGGCCCCAGCTCAGACACCTACCCAGTGAGTCCTGGGTTTGTCCCCCTGACTATAGAGGAGCAAGCCCCTGAACTGCCCTTTGTGGGTTACAGCACCCCCTTCCTCCTCAGAGCTTGGTGCTTGCTTCCAGGACAGCCGCTGGGCTGGGGTCTTTCCCCGTGTTGCTATTACGTCTCCACCTTCCACATAAGCCATTCTAGACAGGGGCTGCCCTGGCCTGGAGACACCAGCCCTGCCCGGTAGCCACACCTCCCCTCTCCAGATCTTGATAGCTCCCTGCAAGAGAGGCATTATAACCTCGTTCTACTGAAGATGAACCTGAGGATCGGGAGGCCATATAATCCACAAGGACACTGATAAGAGGCAGACTTGCAACAGTGACTTGAACTCTCTGCCAAATTCTCTGCCCAGAATTCTCTCCAGGCTCCAGACACCTAAACCAACTTCCTTCATGGGGTCTCCTGGTGAGGGCCAACGAGATGAGGGGCCCTCCAAAAGGTACCAAGCAGCATGTAAATACAAGGGAGCCACACAGAGCATGTGCCACGCCCCATCCTCACTGCCCCTCTCGCTCAGACCAGAAGCCCCCTGGGGCACCACAGAAGGCGGAACTTGACCATCATCGTGCAAGCCTGACCCCTGGTGACCATAATCTTGAACTGCATGGCCAGCCAGGGGGCAGAAGAGGTCAAGAGGTTTGACACTCACCGTGGTACCATGGGCTGGGCCAAGTTCTGACCGGCGGAGCTCACGCAGCGGGCCGCATCGCTCAGCCCTCAGGTCCAGACGGCTCTAGAACCCTGTGCAACAGGGCCTTCATCACAAAACCCCTCACATGGGGTTTACTCTTAGGGTGTGCTCTTGAACCATAAATCCCAGGTCACCTAGCAGGCAGATAGAGCTTTAGCCCCCTTGTACCGATAAATAAACTGAGACCAGAGCGGTGAAAGAGATCCCCAAGTCCAGTAGTCAGGGAATCAATGACAGACCCTATATTTGAACCCAGATTCTCTGACTTAAAAGGGTTATTATCCTCCCCGATTTCCCTAAAATCTCCACCCCCTGGGTCACTTAAGGCAAGAAAGAAACGGGGAAACATGGCCTCTAGGACACCGCACTCAAAAAGTGAATTTGTTCCGGGGCGCCTGGGTGGCTCAGTCGTTGGAGCGTCTGCCTTCGGCTCGGGTCATGGTCCCGGGGTCCTGGGATCGAGCCCCGCACCGGGCTCCCTGCTCGGCAGGAAGCCTGCTTCTCCCTCTCCCTCTGCCCCTGCTTGTGTTCCCTCTCTCGCTGTGTCTCTCTCTGTCAAATAAATAAATAATCTTAAAAAAAAAAAGTGGATTTGTTTTAAAGAAAAGAAATGTATTAAAATAAACGCACTTACTTAAAATAAGCGTCCTTAAATCAATGTAATTTAAGATAAAATGCCCACAAGATAGCTTCCCCCCATCTCCCAAAAGCCCATAAGCACAGGACGGCGGATCTGATAACATCGGGTCTAGAGCGGATGGACGAGACTAGGGGTTGCCGGATTTAGTGAATAAAAATACAGGATGCTCAATCAGATTTGAATTTCAGATAAACAAGGAATGCACTATTTGGGACATACTTACCCTAAAAAAGCATTCCTTGTTTATCTGAAACTCAAATTTAACTGGGTGTCCTCTCTTTTGCCTGGCAATCCTAGACCAGCTGTCATTCCTCACTGAAAGAACAGCCCGGGGCCCCTGGGAGGCACAGAGCAGGTGACCCAGGCGGGGAGAGGGGAGCCACTTTGCTGTTGTTTTCGCTCTCACCTCAAGCTCCCATCTGCCTGCGGGACCGAGCCAGGGGGCCGGTGTCCGGCTTTCCAGAGAGAAGCCGCCCCTGTCCCCAGGGGCCTGACAACCAGAGCAGGAAAGGCCTCCTGCCGCAGCCCACCCCCACCCCCAAATCAGGAGGCCCTTCAAGAAGCTATTGTCCACCCCTCAGACCTCAGGTAGAAGGAAGCTATCAGCATCCAGGTCCTCTAGACACAGCACCTCCCCACCCCGCTGCCGGGAAGGGCTTCCTGGTGTCCAACACCCTCCCCCCTTCTCCTACATTTTATACTGCCTTCCTCCGAGCTGACTCACAGGAGATGGGGAAAGCTGGGTTTGCCACTCTAGCTAGATCAGAGGTCAAACTTATTCCCAAATGAGGTCACTGTGAGGGTGGAAAAGGGGGGACCTGGGGCAACTCCAGGGACCTGTCCCTCACTTCAGCCACATAAGTGCCATTTATCCTTGGGTTACAGACAGGAGCTCCTTGTAAAAGTCTTATTTTTTTGAGGGATCCGCCAGTGAAAATCGTCATCTGTATACATTTGAACTCCATGGGTAAACCTGCGTGGTGACCCTTTGTTCTCTTGTATGAAGACTCCCTGAGCTCAGCCTTCCCTGCTCCACATCCCAAGACCCTTGCCCCCTCAGCTTTTATTCCCTTCCTGTCTTTCTCCCCGAGGCTTTAAAATCCTGGTGCTGACTGACCCTTTCTCAGAAGGCCTCTTCATCAGAATCCCCACAGCAGCTCCCTAGCTCCACATTGGCTGTGGATTCATGGTCCATTTCACAGATGCAATCACTGAGGCCCGGAGGCAGCAGAACCCAAACGGGATCCTGGGAGTCTGACTTTGGATGCTGGCCCTCCCTCTGGGGGCTCCCGCTGCATCCCCAACCTGAGCTGCTCACCAGGATCCCCGTCCAGTGCACAGGAATCCCAAGTCTTTAGATGGCCTGACTCCTGTGGGAAGAGTTTGCCTCAGAGCTAGGAGCTAGGAGCTCCCTGGGAGCTGTGCTCTATAATCAGTTGCAACCCCAACTTCCCTGTGGGGAGAAGAATGAAGAATGAAATTTCTGGGGTCTCGGCCCTGGAGACCAACCCCCATGGAGCCTCCTCGCTGCAAGCACCCAGAGGCCCACCACCTGTCTGTCACCTGTTACACGGCAGGAGAGGAACGTCCCGCCATGCTGGGAGACAGCTTCTTGCTGAGAGAGATGCCCAAGTAGTGCTGTCGCTCACCCACACGCAAGCTAAGAGGAGATGCAAAGCCCCGCTCACAGCAATCTAGGGCATCCCATGCAGCTGTCCTGTACTCCAACCACCAGGGACCCCAGAACCAGCCAGTGGCTCCCATCCTTCACTTGGCATCAAAACCAAAAACGCAGACACTCCAATAAGCACCCACAGAAGTTCAGTTGACCAGGGTTGAGGCCTGGGCCTCAGGATTGTTTGAAAGCTGCTCAGGTCATTGGCACCCTGTAGTCTAACCTCTCCCTTTCCCAGAGGAGAAAACTGAGACCCAGGCAGAGGGGCTGGTGACACATTAAAGCTAGGCCCCAGGACCACTGGTCTGGATTTGGGGGGCCTTTGCACCGCCAAACCAGTATGCCCCACAATAGTCAGGCCAGGTTGTGAGAGATCAAAGGAAAGGGGAGAAGGCCCACCCTGGTTCCCACCCCCGGTTGGAAAGGCTGGCCTGCCCTCCTGAGTGAGCCAACTCTTCACTCTCAGGATCTTCTTCATGAGTCAGGTAGTGGGAAGGTGACTGAGTAGGCAAATAGCCGTTTCAGCCCTGGTCGGCACTTTTGAGCACCTACCTTATGCAGACACTCTTGCTAAATCTTTTGCTGGCATTTGCTCATCCCCGAGATCCACTGTTTCTGGCTGGAATTGCTCCACACTTCCCAAGAGAAAAACGCGAGCTGGTGTCCATCACCAGATGAATGGATAGAAAGTGCGGTTTATATGCATAATGAAGTATTATTCAGCCATAAAAAAGAAGGAAATCCTGACATTTGCAAACAACAAGGATGGACCTGGAGGGCATTATGCTAAGTGAAATGAGTCAGACAGAGAAAGACAAATACCACCTGAGCTCACTTAATGTGGAATCTAAGAACAGGGAACTCTGGGAACCAGAGAGCAGCTTGACGGTTACCAGGGGCTGGGGTGGGGGAAGCGGGAGAGCGGGTGAAAGGGTACGACCTTCTGGTTATAAGATGAAGAAAATCTGGGGATGGCGTGTGCAGCATGGCGACTCTAGGCGACAATCCTGTACGGTGTACTTGAAGGTTGTAGGAGAGCTGCACTTGACCGTTCTCACCATAACAACAACAATAACAGCATGCTAATTATGGAGGTGAGGATGTGTCAGCTAACCTTATTCCGGGAAACATTGCACAATATATACATGTATCAAGTCATCACTTTCTACATTACATGTCAATCAGATCTCAGTAAAGTTGGGGGGTGCGGGGCAGGAACCCAAGCAGGGCTTTACCCGACTTTACTAGGCAAGCCCTGCTTAACAAAATCCAAAAGGTCTTGCTTGGAATTTCTGTCTGACAGCCAAGGAGCTTCAATCCTTGCTCAAGGCAGGCAATGCCTGGTCCAGCTCCAGGCCTGGCCACGCCTGACCACGCCTGGCCACGGCTCCCGAAGGTGCCGAGCACAGCGCCAAGCGTCGGGACGCCTGAGTTCTAGTCCCGGCTCTGCCCTCGTCCTCGGGGCAGGTCACTTCCCTTCTCTGGGCCCCAGTTCCACCATTCACTAAAATGGAGGGTCGAACGTTATCGAGGATCTTTGAAATTGTTCTGTGCGGGTCAACACTTTCTTCATGTAAAGCTGCGTGTGGAACACACAGATGATTGTGAACCTGGCAGCAGGGCCCACACAGCCTTCCCACTCCTTGAAGCTTCATGAGGCCCTCTTCCGTTCTGTCATCCTGGGATTCAGTGCGAGGAGGGGGAGAGGGGAGACGGGTGTGAGTAAGAGGGGAGAGTGAGGCAGATGGGGCCTGGCAGCCCCCTTGGTTCACATCCAGATTTCCCCTTTCCCACAGGACATGGGCTCCGGATATTTTGGCGTGTTTCCCAATCTGTGAAGTGGGCACATCAGGGCTGTTGGAAGGATTCTAGAAGTCATGCAAAGGGCCCAGAGCAGAGCCCAGCAGTTACTCTCCAGCTGTTACTACCTGCTAGCTGTGGTTTTCCGTGTTGTTATTTTGTTCCCTTGTGGTTTGCATGCTCCTTTGATTGGGTGGGGGCAGGGAAGAGTCATCGAATTCTTAGAGCCCGTGGAAACCTCATCTTAGAGATAAAGAAAGAAAGTGAGGCCGGGAGACAGAAGAGGCCTTGCCCAAGCTCACGTGGTGAGTCAGAACCAAGCTGAGCCCGGACCAAGGCCTGCAGAGTCCAGGGGAGCCCTCCTGGCAGGCGGGCCGCCCTGCGTGGTTTCCCCCTGCTGCGGGGGCCTGGCGCTGGCCTGCGTGGGCACATCCTCCCACACGCCCTCCGCCCACGGGCCAGCTGTGCAACCAGTCACCCCTGGGGACGCCTCGGGCCCCCCCTCGGAGCACAGCCTCTCTTCCCCTGTAATTGCACTAACTGGCCCCTGGGGATGGGGGAGGCTGGTCCTCGTCCACATGAGTCAGGTTTCCAGAGCAGAAACCTCAGGCAGCCACATCGCACAGCCTCGGCCTCGTCTCTGCTCCCCACAAACCACTTCCTGCCCGTTCCTGGCACCAGCAGACACGAGGCTGCTGACAGCGGCACAGCCCCTGTGCACCCCCAGCCGGCTGCAAACCCACCCTCCCGCCCACAGGCGGGGGCAGGAATCTGCCTGTCCAGGTGAAGGGGCCACCAGCTGGGGCACCAAGGCCTTGGAAACCAGCTCCCCCTCCCAGCGAAACCCCATCCTGGCTGTTCACGAATCCTCAGCCCCTGTAACCTGACTGTTCTCACCTCCTCCGTGTCTGCCCACCGCAGAGGGAGGAACCAAGGTGCCAGGTCGGCAGCCCCCCCGCCCGTTCGCCCGGGGCTGGGGCCCAGCTGCGCCCGTCTCTCCACGGGACACTGCAGGAAGGACAGAAAGAGCACTGGCTTTGGAGTCAGGCCGATGGGAGTTCGAAGTCCAGCTTTGTCATCACCCTACTGTGACTTGATCCGATGACTTCACCTTTCTTAGCCTAAGTGTGTCCACCTGTAAAATGGGGAGCATAATATTACCCCTTCCAGCTGCAACAGGAAGAGGAACTGAACCAATACACACAAAGCCTACGCAGTGCCCAGGACCCAGTAGATCCTCAGTAAGCGCTAGTGTCCTTCTTCCTCCACAGCGTGATGACACAGCACAGGGTTGGATCTTCCCTCCAGTGGGAGTCAAGAGACTGGACCCGATCCCAGCACTCTCTGACTTGCTGCGTGGCCTTAGGCCAGCTGGACTACTTCTCTGGTCCTCAGTTTCCTCATGCTGGGAATGGTTTACCAGGTGTCCCCCAGCTCTGACACTCCAGGACAGGGGCTGGGGGCCGATAGGACGGTGACCCTGGGGAGGGCAGAGGTGAATGGGATGTGGTTATCACCATCGTCACGGCGATGCGGCAGTCTCTCTGTGACCGTGATGTGGGCAGGGCTGGGGCTGCAGTTCTGCTCAGAGAGGGCACGAGAGGCAGCCCCCAGGGGCACGAGCGCTGGGTGGGGTGATGGGCCTGTGCTCAGGACAGCAGGTGCCCAGCACCTTCCTCCACCTGGCTGGCCTCACGGACCCCTCCCTGGAGTCAGGCCCAGTGGGTGGGCACCAAGGTCCTGAGAAAAACCAAGACCCGTCTCTCCCTTTCAAAAGCCTTTGCCAGGGAAGGACAGACTTCACAGTGCATGATCAAGAACAATGCTAATAATAACAGCACATCATGACATTTATTCACCGCTCCCCCCCAGGCCATGCCTGTGTTGAGCCCTTAATGTGCATCATTTCATTTAATGCCCTAACAACCCCAATGAGGTCATCACTACCATGGTTTTGACTCTGCAGTTGAGACCAATCAGAGGGAGACTACAGTCCCTGGATCTAGGGCAAGCAGCAGAGTGGGGGTCAGTGTGCAGACGCAGGGTAGGGCCCCCAAGAGAACAGAGGCAGGAACAAAGCGCCAAGGTGGGGCCAGAGGAGAGGACATTTTCTGTTGGGGGTCTTGGAAAGGTGTCCAAGAGGTGAGGGCGTTTGAGTCAGCTGACAACAACACTAGCTGCCATTTATCGGGCACTTGCCAATGTCACGAACTTCTCAGCGGCTAGGTGAGGGTCTCATTTGGCTCTCGCTTCCCACCCATGTGGTGGGCACTATTATTATTCCTTTTCCTTGGAGGCACAGCGAGCTCAAGGCTTTACCCAAGACAGGCGGAGCAGAGGTCAAGCAGAGAGAGCAGATCAGAGAATGCCAAGCTCAGGAAGGAGCAGTAGCTGAGTGGCTGGAGGCTTAGGGCCAGAGAACAGAGCCCAGACAGGCAGGCAGGGGCCTCCGTCCTGAGCCCCCACCCAAACACACCCTGCGCAGAAGGGACCAGGTCCTCACTTCACACCAGAACTTGGCGTTCGAGCTTCAGGGCCTCCTTCTCCCCGAGTGAGGCTGTTAGTCATCCTGTGTGGGACTGATGCACAGCCTCTGAGTGAGCTAACAGATAAGGGGGCCCCTAATCCCCTCACACCCCGAAAGCTGGGGAGAGGCTGGCGTGTCGGGCCTGGAGCTCGTGCCCTCCAGGAGAGACGGGAAACCTCAGTCTGCCCTCCTACCCGAACCAGCAGAGCAAATGCCGGCGTGATTCTTTTTTTTCAAGACACAGAGTAAACAAGGCAGGAGAAGAGTTTAGGTCTTCGTTTCCCTCGACTAAAGACGGTCGGAAAGGCAGGGTTGAAAATGCCGGGACCCAGGTTGGCAAACAGAAAATCAGTGGCAGATTAATTTCATTGTCTCACTGGGGAGTGGAATCTTGTACATTAAGTATAGGATTAAAGGGAGATTAATTTTCCATCTAACCAGGCTGGAGGGAGTAGTCTGGAGGGGATTCACGGGGCTTCTGTGTCTTTGGGGTGCAAGGAGGGCCAGTTTCAGTGGAAGAGAAGCAAGGTTTGTCCTGGGGGGAATGTGGTGGGGCAGGACTGGCAGGCGGCCCCAGCCCCCTGATAGCTGGGAGGGAGGCACTGACTTCTACCAAGCTGGAGCCACTATGGCTGTGACCCCTTTAGGGAGCGTCTCGATCCTGCAAAGTCCTGCTCGGCTCCATTCCATCTCATTCACAAGCCCCTTGTATACCCATTCTATCCTTCCTTCCTTCTAATGGATAGTAACGTATGTATTATAAACATGTAATATGCCCCACGTAGTCTTTATGTCATGTTACTAAGTGTCAGCACGTCCCTTAGAGTCATTCAGTCAATCCCTTGCAACAAACCCATGAAGAGATACTACTATTGTCCCCACTTTACAGATGAGAAAACTGAGGCACAGAGAAGATAAGTGGTAGAGCTGGTAAGCAGCAGAACCAGGCTTTGCCTCCAGGCCATCTGGACACCAAGTCTGTGCTCCTTGCTCCTGCCTCTCCAAATGTAGGCTTTCATAAACGGAGCATGCCCGTACTATGTGGTGTTGTCTGGGCTATTTCTGGTCCCTGCTACAGTGGCCCGTCTCGGACTGAGCCCCGCCCTGCCCACATCCCTCACTCACACATGCACCATGAGGCTCTGCCCACACTGGAAGCATCTCAGGCAAGCTTTGCAAGTTGTCCTTGGGCCCGATGTGGAGGCCCTGGGCCACAGCTGCTACACGCCGGTGGAGAGCGAGCCAGATCCAGCAGAGAGACCTGCCCACCCACGCAGTCCAATGCTGGCCAGGGCTGGGCGGTGCTGCTATCCTCACTGTGGGGAGCGTGGGGTGGAACAGGCCAAGGCCAGCCAAACCTCGAATGCAGGCTGCTCCAGCTGCCTCCCAGACCCGCGGTTAGGACACGGAACCCAAAAAGGCCGGTCTAAGAGAAGGGAAGGCCACAGCCTGCCAGGCCACTGCAGCCCAAACCACAGTGTGGCAAAGCCAGGAAAGGCTTCATGAGACTCCCAGCTGGGGGCAGGGACATGTGAGCGGGTTCAGGCTGGACCAGTATCTAGTCCTCTCTCGGGGATGGCAAAGAGCCTTCAACTTACAGGTTGATGCCAGTCAGCTGGTAGTGGCTACCTGGAGAACTCAATGATGACGCTGCAGTCACATCCTGGCTCAGCAAGGAAGAGCTCTGGGATTGATTAGCAATGTCTGCTGCAGGTGCCGCCGCACCAGAGGTGGCCGCATGATTACAGCTTGTAGCAGTCTTGCTAGCTCCATCATATTCGCATTAAGGGCACCCCCACCCAGCAAGGCCACAGCTTCACGTCCCACTCCCCTCCCATCCTGCTCACCTCAAGTCACTCCCCCCACCCCACAGTTAAAGTTCTCTGACCACATTCCTAAAGACAATGCATTAGCGTGTGCTTCAGGCAGCCTTTAAAACATCGTGTTCCCACTGCCTCCAAAGGCCCCCCGCCCCCGCCACCCCGTCCCCACCTGCCTGATGAACTCGTTTCCCTCCTCGGAAACTCATCTACCTATCACTGCCCCAATCCCTACCTTGATGAGGTCCTCACTTTCTCTTCTGCACATTATAACCAACAGAAGTAACGTTGCTGAGTCATTCCCAGGCCCGACAAGGGGCCAAATTCATGACACGCTTCACCCTCATACCTCTTTAGGCACTCTGCGTTATGTTCTAAAGTGATCCTGTTTTACAGATGAGGACCCAACACCGAGCGATGGTAGGGACTTGCCCCAGGTCCCCCAGCTGGGCTGTGATGGCACCGAGCTCCGACCCCACATCTTCACGGTTACGCTATGATCGGGCGATCGCCTTCTCTCGCTGTTGCAGTAACACGCCGAGATGTTGTTTCTTAGGACCTGTGTGCCTGCCTTTCTGGACAGTTGCTTCCTCTAGGGGTGGCAGTGGCCGTTTCTCGCCTACCCTCAGCAGGGAGCCCAGGGCCCAGCACGCCCAGGAGGCACTCCTTAAATGTTGGTTGAACTGGATTTGATGCAGTGGTGGAGAGTTTACTTGCCCCTGTCCCCTTGCCTCACATCTGTCCCAACCCCCCCCACCAGGACTTCCCTCAAGCCCGGCCAGTCTGATCTGGGCAGGCCAAGTTTAACAGTGTCCCATGGGGGCAGACAGAGCCTTTGGGGCCTCTCAGGCTGCACAGGGGTAGGAGTCTTTTCTATATGAGTGGTTTCTCTCCCCCAGAGAGTTTATAAACTCACAGTGAAAGAAGACAAAGTATACCTTTTCTATTTTAATTGAATTATATTATAGTTTTTTATTTTATTTTTTATTTTACGTTATTCCTTGTTTTTGCTTCTAATTTATTTGAGGCTTCCATTGTATCAGGCATGGGCTGGGTCCAAGGGAACAGGTCCCCCTCCTAACACAGTGTTATCAAAGTGGGCTCTGTGGACACGCCATTGCTATAGAACACAGATTCCTGGACTCCCCCAACCCTCCAGAATCCAATCCTGTAGGACCAGGAAGGAGCTCTGGACTGCCCAGCTTGAACTTCTGATCCAAATCCATCCACAGTAACCATGCTGTAGAAGTCCCCGGGTTGGCATCCCAGCCATCAGCTAGGCTGGAGGTCTGGTTGCATGGGGAAGGGGGCGCACGGGGGCTCCTGGTCTTCCTGCTGCCCACAAGGGCCACGGGGTTCCTAATTCCAGCTGTTCCCCCTTGAGACTTATTTAAAAATCTCTTCCCTGGGAGGTTCTCTCTGCTTCCTCAGGCTGGGTTTAATGCACCGTCACTTCATCCGTACACACGCCACACGGTGATGGCCTGGTTATTTGTCTCATACCCGTCCCAGACTATGAGCTCCTTGCAGGGAGAAGCCTCTGACTAACCAGTGTACCATGTCTAGCCCATGATACATTTTTGCTGAATTAAATAAAACATGTTAACCTGCCAGGTACAGCCTGGCTTAAAAGCACAGGGGCTGCCTATCTCTCTGGGTTTCGGGGGCAGGCGGGTCCAGGTGGGGGTCAGGGAGGAGGAGGGGAGGCTGGTACCACCTGGCACCAGCCCCCCAGCCGGCGTGGACAGGGAAGCCTGGCAGAGCCCCTCCGGTGGGACAGTGAGTTGTGAGCACAGACATGCTATGATCCGAAATGCAGGCCCAGATTCTGCCTCAGAGAATACTGAACTGCCAAGTACAGAAGGGACCTCTGGAGGTCTGCACCGTGAGCCCCCGTCATGCTCTTCTCCCGATGAGCTCCAAGGGGTAGCTGCTTTTGTCCACCCAGAAGTGGCTGAATCATCCCTTGGCTCTCCCATGCTCATGACTAAGAGCGGATGCTAACTGGTGGCTTAATTAGCGCGCGCATCCAGCACTAGCAGCCACGCGCGGAATCTCCAAGCATCCGTGGCAATAACGCAGGCTTGGGTCTCGCTACCGGTGGTGTGACTTTGGAGGCACAGTGCCTGCCTCCCTGGGCTTCATTTCTCTCTCCTGCAAGACGGCCATGCCTCACAAGGCTGTGTGGAGAAATCAATGATAAAGCCACCCACAGGGCCTGGGATTCTCCTTCCCTGCCCCGCCGTGACCGTGTCCCACCTCTCACCCTGGCAGCTTCCCCACACTGGCCGTCTGAACGTCCCCTTCCAGCAGTGTCTTCCTTGATCAGGCCAATCTGCCACTGCCAGGCCCCGGGGAGAGCAGAGGTCTTCTGTCCACGCTGCTTACATGACTCATAACTTCTCCAGGGCTGAAACAGGCCTTTTCTAAGCTTTGGAAAGCACAAGACATGACCCCCAGAGAGGTCCTGAGCTCCCTAGGCATGCACTGGGCTCAGTGACACCTCTGTAGCCTGGTCACATTCCCAGGGATGCCCCCTGCCCCTGACGGACCTCAGGAGAACGGTGTCCTCTGCTCAGCATTTCTAGGGGAAGCTCAGAACCTTTAGGCCAGGGAGACCCCCAGGGCAATTGGCGCTATTGCGGGAGCAGGCACCTTCCATTGCTGCCTCACACATCGTTGATGAGTCGTGCGGGCTCCTCCCACACGTGGGCACAGCAAGGGCTCCATGGTGACCAAGGGAGACCCTGTCCCTCCACCACCAGGGATAGAGCTGCGATGGGCAGAGCAGACAATACGGCAAAGTGAGATGCCGAGAATTCAGAGTGTGGCTCTGGAAAGGATTCGTAGAGAGGACCTAATACGTTGTGAATGCCTCCCACGGGCCAGGCACTGGGCGAAGGCTGTTTACAGACACCTTGTCTCATTGACCTTCAAGTGCATCCTAAGAGGTAGATGCTGCCCTTAGCCCCATTGCACAGATGGGAACACTGAGGCAGAGAGAATGTAAGTGACTTGAACCTGGCATGTGATAAGTTCGAGAACAGCCGAGATCCAAACCCCCCACGTTTGACCCCAAAACCTTCTCCCAAAGCACAGAGGAAGCACTGGGGACTTTTGGGCTGGAATGCAGTTTGTCAACTGCTTCCCCAACAAGCTCCATCCCACCTGCCCCTGAACGGGTCCCACCCGGGTCCAAGCGAGGAGAGTCCCAGTCCCCAAGCTAGCAGGCAAGAAGCCCGCATTTTCCAAACCTGACCTCACCACCCAGAGGCTGTCCGCACTGCTGCTCCCTCAGAAAGCCACATACGTGGTACTGACCTCAGCTCAGGCCTTCGCGGCTTGCAGACTCACGTTGGAGACCAGCTCTGCCAGCTTCTAGCTGGGTGACTTTCGGCAAGTCACTTCACCTCTCTGAATGTTGGTTTCCCCACCTGTGAAATTAGGGGAACAAATCCTTAGCTCACAGGGCTATAGGTGCAAATAAAATGGAATCAAGAATGTATGCTGTCTGTGGCATGCAGTCAGTATTCAGTCAATGCTGATTAATCATGAGTTCCCCATAAGGTAACACGCCCCCACCAGAACGAATCATCCCCCCCATCAGCTGCTTCTGTTTTCCTCCAGGGCCTTATCTCTTGCCAGGAAGAGAGATCACTAACTATCTCTAGGCAGGAGAGAGGAACTAACTAGGTAGGACCCGTCTGCCTCTGCACATTAGTTTAAATTTTTATGAAATGAGGAAATTCTCTCTTCCGCGTCGAAGTTCCTGGGCTTAATGAACCCAGTCAGGAGGAAAACACTCACCACTCCTCTCCAGCGGGCAGGCGGGCAGGAAAAGCAGGTGGTTCCTGGTGCCCACCACATCCAGGCCAGCGAGAGAAGAGGGGTTCCCCTCTCCTCCCCCATGCCAAGAGTAAGAGGTGAAAATATCTTGAATTTTCTTGTCTGGGGGCTCACAACAGAACGTACGTCTAGGCTCTGGGAACATCCAGGATTTGAAAAGCCAAACATACAGAGCAATTCTATGAGGAGACAGGGAAGTGCCAGCCCCCAGTAGAAGGAAGAGGAGCCAAGAGGGTGCGTATATATGCTTGGAGATCCCCCCACACGTCAGAGGCAACGGCTGCCTGCTTTAAATATCCTTGTGACCAGTCATCAGGCCAAACGTCTTAACAATGTGCATCGGAGTCCAGAATCTCAGACTCAGCCTACGCAGAGGTAGCTTCTGAGGTCAAAACAAACAGCTTTTTACAGGAACTTGCAAGACATGCTCCTTGTCTGGGGGCAGCAGATGAATGAAGGCACATAATGTCTTCATCAGAGAGCATGACGAGGTGCTACATGTCAGAGCCCCTTTGCCAAGATCCCATTCCCTCCCCTGGACAGGCCAATCAGAGTCCTCACAATGACTAGGTGTGTCTAGGGTTGGGGAGGAGAAGGAGCATCACCTGTGGGTACTCCAAATCTTCAGGATCTCACAGAGCCCAGCGTCACCAAACCCCTTCCAGTGTGGTGCTTGGGCCTGGCTCTGGAGCCAGACTGGTTTTAGATCCCAGCTCTGCCACTGGCGGTGTGACCTTGAGCAAGTCACTTAACCTCTCTGAACCTCCGTTTCCTTTTCAGGCAAACGAGAACAATAAAACTACCTCACTAGTTGTTGTTGGATGGAGTGAAAAATAATGAATGGGCCTGAGATATTGTTTGAGATCACTCTGTGGAATCTATTAATTTATGTTAACCCTTCTGATCAAGGAGAAGGGCTTGGGCTGCCCCCCCTCCTCCTCCCTCAAGGTCCACAGCTGCCATCAGGGTACCTTCTGGGGGCTTCTTCCCCATCACAGCTGCCCTGACATGAGAGCCACTTCGCCTGGATACCGCCTGCTTCCTCTGTCATCCCTTGGCTTTGCCTCACCTTCAGAAAGCATGTGGGAGGTCACAGCACAAGCCTAGCATGCAGGAGGAGAGACTCAGGTCTCCATGCAGAGACCAAGGGGGGCTCTGTGAGAAGTTACAGCTAACCTAGAAGACACTCGGGGCACATGGCCTCCAGTCCCCACTCTACCAGCAACCCACTGAGTGACCTTGGGCAAACCCCTCTCCATTCAGGGCCTGGCTCTCTTTTGTATGAAACAAGGGGGTCTGGACCAGAGCTATGGATTTCAAACCACACTGTTCAGGGACCTCTCCCCACCCATCTATGGGCCCAAGAGGGCAAAGCTGAGATGGTAGAGCTCTCTCTGGTCTGTTTTATACCTTGGGGCTCTATGGGTATTTTCTTTTTTTTTTTTTTTAAGATTTTCTTTATTTGACACACAGAGAGAGAGAGAGAGCACGAGCAGAGGGAGGGTCAGAGGGAGAGGGAGAAGCAGACTCCCCATGGAGCAGGGAGCCCCTTCATGCCCTGAGCCGAAGGCAGACGCTTAACGACGGAGCCACCCAGGCGCCCCTCCATGGGTATTTTCACTTGAGAAAAACCTGCTCTTGCCAACCACGCAACCCACCATCCTGGTGTGCACCTAGCCCCTGGGCTGAGTAAGAAGGAGGTGGCCAGTTAAGTTGCTGAATGAATGAAGGGAAAGAGAGAGCCATGGAGATGGGCGGGGGGAGGGGGGAGCCAGCCCTGACAGAAGGGCAGGGCCAATCTTGTGGGGGAAGGGGGGAAGAAAAGAAACAATGGTAAGCGAGGGGCGTGGGAAGCATCGCTAAGAGGGAAAGGATTAAAGGCTAGGGTACAGGTTTCCAGGCCCCCACGCGCGGGTAGGCGCATCAGCCTCAGGGAGGGTTGGCTCACCTGGAGGCCAGGAGGGGCTGCTCACCCTTGCCTGGCAGCTCTGCCATCTTCTGCTCTGAATTTTTGATGGCCCCGCAGGAAGGACAGCGCTTCCCAGGTCGGGAGCAGGGAGCGGTAGAGGCAGAGCCAATAATGAGCCCCCCTGGGTCCCCTCGTGCGGTAGTCATGCCTGCATCTGGAAGCCAGCTGGGCCCGCCCTCCTCGACACCACCCCCTCCATCCAAGCGCTGCTTGTTTATTCCAACTGAAGCCCACAGCACAGGAGCCTCGGGCCTCACACGGCTAGTGGCGGGGCCGGGGGGCCGGGCCGGGTGCCCGCAGCGGGACGGGCCTGGCCTTCATCCCACCCGTGCACCCGCCGGACCCTCAGCCCGCGCCCGAGCCCACCCAGCATCCTTCTCTGGGCAGAAGAACCAGGGAGAGGTCTCCATGCTCAACAGTGACAGGCGCTGACACCTACCTCCTCCGTCCCCTGGGAAAGAGGCAGACCCAGGTTACAGATGAGCAAAATAAGGTCCAGAGAGAGCAATCTGCCCACATCCACGCAGCGAGCTACTCGAGCCCTGGTCCTCAGATCCTAAACCTGTGCTCCTTCCAGCAGCAACCCCTCCCTACCAGTCACGTCCTACCCACGTCTGTCGTTCATTTGATCACAATGTGGAAAAGGAAGAAGCCAGAACAAGGAAAAAAACAGGAAGTCTTGAGATAATGGATTCTCAGTGTCAAGTCAAAGGTGAGGAGGGACGGTTTATTTGTCACCACTTTCTACCCTTTGGGGCCGGCCATTTATACCCTCAGTTTACAGATGATGAACCTGAGGCTCAAGGAGGATAAAGAATTTGCCCCCAGATTTTATTGCAGCAGCCCCGCCAGCATCCAGCGGATGTGCTCATTCCCCTCCCTACTCAGCCTCCCAGGGCTTCCTAGGGCACCGCTGGCGACCCCGCTAGGCTCTCTGCTAATGAGACACCAGAGGGAGAGATCTCGAGGTTTCTGACCTCGAGTTGCTGGCGGCATTCAGGAGGAGGTAGAAGAATGTCACCTCCAGGAGGAAGATGCCATGATTGGCCCAGCCTGGTCTAGGACTTAGTTCTACACTCTCCCGGTACCCTGTGCTTTTCCTTCATGGCATGGGCCACAGGTCTCATTACCTGCTGGTGGAATTATCCATTTGAAGACTCTGTCCCTTTTCTAGAGGGCAGAGACTGGTCTGTTTGGTCCAGAACGGAGTCTGGCACTTGGAGATGCCCACAAACACTTGTTCAGTGAGGGAGCGCATGGATGGAGGGATGGATGGAGGGATGGATGGATGGATGGATGGACAAATGGCTGTGGTAGCAAGCAGTTATGTGGGGGGTCAGAGAAGAGAGAGAAAGGAGTACCAACTCAAGCCCCAGAGAGAGTATAAAAGAAAGTTTCCATGTGTGTGGGTGGGGGAAAACAGAAAATTGGCAGCTGGTATCTATAGCAGAGCTTTCTGGAGAGAGAGAGAGATGAACCCAGGGTCACATGGAAAGAACAGTCAGGAGACCAGGGTCAGTTTCCACCCTGTTCCCAACTTGTTGGTGACCTTGCCAGGGGCCCTGACCCCTCTGGGCCTTAGTCATTTCTGCTGTAAACCAAAGGGGTAGCGTTGACCAAAAGCCCCAGGCTCTGGAGCCCTGAACCCGTGGCAGGCTGGCATGGCAGGGCTGACCATGATGTGGCCACGTGGCTGCAGAAATGTGTGTGTGACTTCCCCTAAATCACCCCAAGCCCACCAGGGGCAGCAGGCCCCAGCTGTGTCTTGCAGCCACAAGGCCTGGCTCTGCCGAATCTGGGCTCTGCGAATCGGGACAAGTCACCATGAGCCTCGGGGTCCCCATCTGTGATGAAAGAGAGGGGCTTTGCACCAGCTCCCTTCCCCCGCAGCATGAAGTTACTGGGAGCTCCACTAGAGTCAGGTTTGTGTAAAAACTTAGTATCAGTGAAGTTCTGCCTGCAAAGATGTCACCCACCCCTCACTGCACAGACAGGACCTCGAGAGAGGCCGTGAGCCGCCCAGTGTGACCCAGCGAGTCAGCCCCAGGCCCCCAACTCCTGACTGCACAGGCCGCCTTCCCAAGGTGCTCAGAGGCCACGTGAGCCGTGATGGTGCAGGATGTGAGAGTGGTGGAGCCTGACCCGGCGCTCCCCGCCCTAGGGGAGCTCAGGGGGTCCCGTGCCTCTGTTAGGAAGGCTCACATTTGGAAGCCAAAATCAAGCTTGGCTGCCAAAGAATTGCCAGCAAGAGGCGAACACCCCCATCCCTAACAGAGTGTCAGCCGCTTCACTTTCCAGGTCCCAGCCTCCCCCCAAACCCAGGAGCAGCCCTCCAGTTTGGCCTTCACTCCAAAACAGTGACCCCTGCTGGCGACCAGATGTTCGAGTCCCTGGGCTGTGACGCTGACCTCTTAGGGCAGCCTGGACAGCAAGCTGGCAAGAGTGCACGGCCCAGCTACACCTCACCCAGGGAGCCAAGGCCCAGATGAAGACCCCCTGAGTTCCCAGCCTCCTGGGGCCCTCCTGGAGTCCCCCAGACCTGCCCTCCCCAAAGCACATCCATCTGCTCAAACAAGGCCTTCTGATGCCAAGGGCAGCTCTCTTCCCACCCATTCTACTCTGCTGCTGTACGGACTGACCCGGAGCTGGGGAAATTCTGAAAGGCAGAGGGATTCAGGCACTGTCTCTACTTCGTCTGAAAGCCCTTCCCTTGGGGGCGTTCATGGGGCCGGCGATCTGATTGAAGTAATTCACCCTCAGGTGTGGCTGACTAAGAGCACTATGTGGGGGAGTGGGGAGAGGTGGTGGGGATTACACCTCGGGTGTCTTGTCAACCCCACAGAGAGGGGGAAATCTCAGACAGCTGCCAGCCCCTGACACCAGCCCCAAAGGCAGTGAGAGAGAAGAACCAGGGGGGTTGTCAGGGAGTTCCCTGATGTCCCTGCCTCGGGAAAGGCCTCCACAGTGCATTATGCATTCAGGAGATTCATCACAGAATCACAGCCCGAGTCAGAAGGGCCTTCCGGGCCAGCTGGACCCTAGGGGGATGCAAATGAATGCAGACTAACAGGGTGGTGGGCGGGGGAGGGGGTGCTTCACGCCGTGCGGTCACCTGCTGGCGGAATGTCTGGGTCGCCTGCTGAACCTGGCCTTGGTAGACCAGCAGTTCTTCCTCAGCCAACGGAGAAGCGCCAGGGAAAAGGAAGTGCAGGAGAGAGGGGCCCAGCCGAGGTGCCCCAGCAGTGGCCTGCGGCGGGGTCCACGCCTGTGTGGTTTGGTAAAAGTGAATCCTGAGGATGAAGCCAACTACAGGGGAAGGGCCCCAACACAAGTCTCCCCCTCCCCCCCGCCCACCTGCTAATGGTCCCAGAACCCTGACAGAGGCCGTGCAGAGAGGCAAGTCAGGGGCAAAGGGCTGGCGTTCCCGCCCCTCCCAAATGTCCCCTGCGGTCATCCCCTCCGTCTGCCGCCACTCTGGCCAGGCTCCTGTGGCGGGCGTCACAGGTCACCCGGCTGTGACTCGGGCACGGGGTTTCCCCCAGAAGAGGCTGGTGGAGCCACACGCACAACCCTGAGTCCCTTTAGACGCACGCCAGGGACAGCACTCTGGTCGCGGGCTGTCCTCCACCGTGGGCGCAGACAGCCCACAGCCCAGCATCAGTCCCCCTGGCAGGGCCCGCCCATGGCGTGGCACTCACATTGAAGAGACCTGCCTGGCCAGGCGCTGAGAGCTGGATTTGAGCAGAGGGGTAGGAGGACTGATATTTATTTAGCCTGTGGTGTGAGTCAGGCACTCATTCATTCCCAATGGCCTTGGGAGGGAGGGATATCGCTTCTCCAATGTTTGGCTGAAGATCTAAGGTTCAAAAAGGCCAAATGACCCGCCAAAGCCACACGGCTAGAAATTGGTAGGACCTCCAAGCCTTCAGAGAAGCCAGGGGAAGTGGAGGGGGCTGAGGTTAGAGTGGGTGGTTTCAGGGGTAGCACGCTACCAGAGGCCCCGCCCCCAAGGCGCGCTGGCCACTCCCACTCGGGCTCACACTCTCCTGCCTCCTCCCAACCGTGCCCCCAACATGCGCCCACAAGGCATAGTGCGGAGCACAACTGGCCCACCAGGCGAGCAGCAGGGTTGGGTTAGGCGAGGAGGAATCAGGTCCTTAGAGACCCTTCCCCGTCCCTCCCTCCCCTCTTCAGTCAGAGACCACCGCTGCCTCCCCAGCGTCGGCGGCATCAAAGATTCATCAAAGCTGAGGCCCTGCAAAGCGGGTGCTTCACATCTCTAAAAGTGCTTCTTCCCAATAAAAAATTCAGTGGAAAACGCAGGGAGTAAAAGGGGGGAAAAAACAGGTTCAGGAAGGAAGCAGGGAGGGAAGGAAAAGAAAAGAAAGCTATCTCCGAGTTGCGGTTCTGCTGAGTTCACCCACATTTATTGAGCATCTGCCTCACTTGGGGCCCTGAGTCAGGCACCAAGGCAAGGCTGAAGAATACAGTGGCACAGGCTGTGCCCTGCACAACTCCAGAGGCTCCATTCCTGGAGACAACAGAGGTGATTCTACAAAGGGAGGAGGCTAGCTCCTGTCCACATGGTGTGGGAGTCCAAGGCCTGGGTCTGCTCCCCCACTCCTTAGTCATCTAACATCCTTGAGTCTTAGATTTCTTATGTCCAAACAGTGGGGGAGGGGAGGGAGGCGCTTTACAGTATTCACCCTTTTCATCCCCAGTGTCCCAAGGAAAAAGTGCACTTTGTAAACTTTGTGATAAAAAGAGAGAAAGCAGATAAATGGCCCTATAGAAAAGCCCAAACAAAAGGTTCAGAGGTAAAGAGGAGGAAGGGGTGGGCGCCTGGGTGGCTCAGTTGGTTAAGTGTCTGCCTTCGGCTCAGGTCATGATCCCAGGGTCCTGGGATCGAGTCCCACGTCAGGCTCCCTGCTCAGCCGGGAGCCTGCTTCCCTGCCCCTCACCTGGCTCATTCTCAATCTCTCTCTCAAAAAAATAAATAAATAAAATCTTTTTAAAAAGGGAGACTGCTGGGGAGTCTCCAGTTGGGAAGACTAGGGGAGGCTTCCTGGAGGAGGTGATATTTGATCTAGGTTGAAAATGATGCAGAGGAGTTCTATAGGCAAGCCAGTGGGACAGACGAGCATCCACTGCAGGGCCAGGCAAAGGGACAGTGTGGGCAAAGGCCTGGCAGCAGGAATGAACAACTTGGTAGCAAAAGGGAATGCTTTGGCCTAGGAGGAGGAGAAAGGGGAGGGGGTGGACTTGGTCTGTAATACGTTGGGAAAAGACCCCAGGGTCGCTGTTAAAGAAGGTCTTGTGCGGCCCACACGTATAGTGAGGGCTCAGGAGCCAGCTCACCTTGGCCCCTCACTGGTTTTGCCACTTAGATGAGTCACAGCTCCCCTCAAACCTCAGTTCCCTCATCCAAAAAATGCAGATATCGGACAAAGTGATCTACAAGTTCCTCTTTTGGTTCATTTCATCTGTACTTCTGGTTCTAAGAAGTTGGTTCTGGTGGGCAGGGGGCATCTCAGGAAGCTTAGACTGAAAAGACCTGCCCAGGCTTCCCCATGCCCCAGAGGGCAACCCCCCGTCCCTACCTCACAGCCGCATTTCGAAACAGTCTCCTGTCACTGTGATCCATGGATAGGGAGCCTCATGGGGTGATTCCACACCTTCCTCCTTGCTGGAGACATGACTCAGCATGACCCCCAGCCCACCCCAAAGATGCGTGGGGATCAGCCAGGCCTGGAGTGGTTCCTGAGTTGGCAATAGCCCTCACAGCCCTGGTGTAACCCAGGGTGAGCAGCCACGCCCCCCATGCCCCACACAATACCCTGCACCGCAGCATCCCCATCAGATCTAACCTGAAGATAAGCCTCCCCTTGCTGGTCAGTCCCCACGGCTCTCTGCAGAAACCAGAGCAACACCTGTAACAAGGCAGCTTCCTGAGCTACTGAGCCGTGAGCAGGGCTAGCGGGCCTCCCGCTACTGTGCCCAGACCTTGCCCTCCCCTGTGAGAAGGGAGGTGCTTTCTCAGCCCAGCTCTGGGGCAACCCAGAGAAGTGGCTCCAGGCGTGGGCTTTGGGATTAGTGGTGTGAGTTGGGATTCTCGGCTCCTCTCCTTGCTGACTGGATGATCTTGACCTTGAACGACTTCCTGATCCTTCCTAAGTCTCTGTTGCTCCCTCCTGTGAAATAGGAATTATGATATCTTTCTTATAGGGCTATTGTGAGGATTAACTATGATCGAGTTTTTAAGGTGCCCTACCCAGGTGCCTGAAGGCCCCGCACATAATAAGCGTTCAATAATGTGGTGGAATTTGCTGGTGAGGCACCTTTGGACCAAGCAGAGGATTTGCAACAAACCAGGTGGGTCGTCCAAGGTGAATCCTTCAAGGTGTGGTTGGGGTTGGGGGGCGGGCTGGGCGGGCGCAGAGTTTCAAGGGCTTGGCGCCTGGCTCCACAGCACCCTCTTCCTGCCAAGCCGGGCCACTACCGCGGCTAGCACTGCCCAGAGACCCCGGCGCCCCCCAACGGCACCAGGGGAAGGGCAGCCCCAGCAGACGCTCCACAGTGGCGCTCGGACACAGCAGCAGGGGGCCCTTGGTCGGGCCACCCAAAGACAAAGCAGCTGCACAGCGATACCTAACAAGCTTCTGGAAGGTCACCCTCTCCCAAATCAAAAGGGATCAAGTTTCTCCAGTGGGCATATATTAGTTAGGTGAAAAAAAGAAGAAGATAAGTGTTCGTTTTAAAACAGCAACAAAACACGCTGGAGGTGTAGGGTGGGGGGAGATGGGGTAGGAAAGAGAAAAAGTCAATCTTCCGCCAGCCTCGTTGTAGGGGTGAAGTGAAGTGGAGAACAAGGAAATGTGGGTCCCTAGAACCACTCCTGTATACGTTGCCTAAAATACAAGGTCGGCAGAAGAAAGTCCAGCTGGGACAGCAGCCTGAAGGCTCTTATAGGAGCAGGTGGGATCCCAGGCAGAAAGCCCGCTCTCCAGCCCCCTGCCCTAAGGGATCACACCCACACCACTCCCTGCTCCTGGGATCTTGGTCACCTCGGTCAGCTGGCTGCAACTGGCTCACGGCCCTCCCCTTGGCCATGGCAGAAAGCGTCTTCAAATTCAGGGTTTCGGGGCAGCCCCCAAATGCCCAGGTGAGGAGGACTGGGCATCCACTGTGGAATGAGAGCGGACAGGTGCACACTCGGCCTGAGCGCCCTCACATGTAAACCCCATGCCTCCAGGCCTCTGCATTGCTGGGCTCATCTTTCCTTTAAGAACCCACCAACTGCTGCCCCAGCATCCATCTCAAGTGCAGGGGGGGGGACTGCTGTTTCCTGGGACTCCCCTTCAAGGATTTCTGAGCACGTTCATGGGACATTCTGGTTATTTCTGATGATTCAAACCCCCACCCGCACCTGTTCAGCTACTATATATGGGGATCCCTGCCTGCCTTCCCGTAATCCAATTGTCCGGGCCACTGCCCCCCAAATCCTCACCTCCTCATGAGCGTTGCCTCTCAGCCCTGGACGCAAGCCAGTGTCTCCAGCCTCAGACTCCACTAAGACCACTAAGGCTTGAACTTCTGAGTCTCCTGCAGTGGTTCCTATAGCACTAGCCAGCTGTGTCCCTGTCGTTCCCACAGACTTAGTCAACATCCACATTCCACACGAGTTTATTTAAGGTTGAGGAATGATGTATGTGCAACATGGAGAAGTTGCTAGTCTTCAAATCCGGAGTCTAAACCCTGGCTTCACAATGTCTGCCCACCTGCTAGCAAGACTCCATGTGGAGGGGAGCGGCTTCCTTCCCAGGAGCCCCAGGAATCTCCAGGAGTCTCCACACCTCACACTCCCCTCCTTTTGGCCCCAGAGAGAGGAGAAAACCCTCCCCTCGCCCAAGGAAGGCCTGTGTCCCTTCTTACCCAAGCTATCCCTCTCCTTCGGCACGGCTCCCAGGCTCTGCCGGTGTGGTCTGAGCAGCAGGGCCCCGTCCTGACAATCGAAATGCTCTCGGGGTAAGGCGCTGACCTGTTCAGCGAGGGAAGTACCAGAGGGACGCATGCCCAGTTCCACACACGGTCACCCCCATCTGAGGGAAACGGGGTGCGGCTCGCACACCTCTTCTGGCCTGGTTCAGTCTCAGCTCTGGGGGTGTCAGGAGATGAGAGGACGCGAGCAAGCCAGCACAAGAATTCTGTAAGTCCAGATGTTGGCTGGGGGAGTAGGGTGCAAGTTGGACCCCGAACTCCCCAGGACCGGGCTCTCCCGACCTACCAGCTACATTCAGAACAAGACACGGAACATCTCAGGCTGCGGCCTCTGCCTTGGGGGCCCTTCACTCATGTTTCAGAGGTCCCTCAAGAAAAACGGACAGGTGCTTGCGGCCCTGACCAAAGGCCTCAACAAAGGGTTCCCTCCCAGAACTTCCCAAAGGGAATTCCAATCTCCTTCCTAGACGGCTTCAAGTGTTTGCCGGCCCCCAGACACGGTGTTTCACTTCCAGCTTTATTTTAAAATCCAGTCTCTACAAGACACCCCATTAAATACATGCAAGATTTGAGAAATCCTTCGTCCCATGTAGGGAGGGGAGAAATGTTCCAGTCAAGATTCTTTTGTTCTTCATCATCTGGCTCTTTCCATCCAGGATGCTCCTCTGGATCCCATTCTGTCCATCTGTCTGTCTGTCTGTCTATCTATCTATCTATCATCTAATCTATCCACCCATTACCCATGCCAACCGTTGCCAAAATAGTCACATCTTAAATCAAAGAGTCCGCAGGCTCTGTCTGCAGTCGGTCCCGGGTTAGACTTGAATTTCTGAGTCTCCAGCAGTGGTTCCTATAACACGAGCCAGCTGTGTCCTTGTCATTCCCACAGACTTAGTCAACATCCAGAACGAGGGTGATTTGCTTTCCTTCAAAGTGTGCCTTTGGCAAAATACCTGTGTCTTTGGGACGCCTGGGTGGCTCAGTCAGTTAAGCATCTGCCTTCGACTCGGGTCATGATCCCAGGGTCCTGGGATCGAGCCCCACGTCGGGCTCCGGCTCCCTGCTCAGCAGGGAGTCTGCTTCTCCCTCTCCCGCTGCCTGCCCCGTCCCCGCTTGTGCTCGCTCTCTCTCAAATAAATAAATACAATCTTTTTAAAAAAAAATGCCTGTGTCATCTTTACTTGCATCACTTTACTGAATGTAGAATTTTTCATTTGGAATATTTGAAAAACATAGAAAAAAATACTAACTTGAGAAAAGAAAATCATCCTATTCCCAGCACGCAGAATTAAAAACACTGTTAACTCCTTGGCATAATTGTTTTCAGCATTTTCTACTTTACCACAACTAACAGGGAAAAAAAAAATCACTGTATAGTTTTTTTTCAAAAAATCTGTGTTTGTTATAAAGAATTGAAGCAATGCAGAAAATCACAAAATCAAAGTGAACTATCACCCAGAAATAACCATTATTAACATTAGGTAAACATCATTGCAGATAACTGTCTCTGCATTTATAAGAGGAGGAAGCCAAATAATCAGGTACACATGTAGAGAAAAAGTCAGAAATACTTTAATAAAAATGGGATAATACCATATATGCTAGTTTCATAAAAAGTATTAAATTTAATTTTACATGAATTTATCAGAAGAAGAAAAAACACAGAAGTGAAACAGAAGGAATTGTTGAACTTGAAATAGTTCTTTACCAAACACACACACACACAGATTTGTTAACAATTCCCATAAAGTTAACCAAAGAGATTATGAGAAGCATTATATCTTGTGATCACTATTTTCTTAAACTACATGTTTGTATTA